>NW_020837962.1:9745896-10050793 GCF_003676395.1 Aethalodelphis obliquidens | reverse complement strand
CCCCCCCCCCCCCCCCCCCCCCCCCCCCCCCCCGCAAGCTGGGCAGACAGGAAAATACCAGACATAGTTGTGCAAAGGTGGCTGCAGGCAGGCAGGCAGGCGGGGAGGGGGGTGGGGGGGGGTGGGGGGGAGGCTGCCTTGATGGGCCTGGAGCCACCAGGCTAGGGGAGGCCTCTGTGCCAGGCTGGTCCTTGCAGCTGGATGGGTGTGTGTGTCTGTGTGAGTGTGCATGTGCAGGCCTGGCCCATGTGTGAGCTGCTCCCCCCACCCCCCAGCTTGAGCCTGGTGTCACCCTGCTGGCATTGGGAAAGGAAATGTAGCTCCTGGGAAGCTGGAGCTGGGGAGGGGCATAGGGGAGCCAGCTGCTTGCCTTCCAGCATCAGTACTGCCTGAACCATCTGGGTGACCTTGGAGGCTGAGTTACTGTGTGGGGCACCCCCAGCCCAGGGCTGAAAACAAGAATCTTCAGGGCTACCAGTTGCTGGCACCTCCTGTGTGCCAGGTGCTTGGCAAGCTCGCCCTGTGGGGTGCCCCGTGAGCTGGCACCTGATCCATGGGGCCTGTATTCCTGATGAGGAAACCAAGTCTCAAAGGTGTGACGGGACTGGGACCTGGTAGCCTGACTCTGGGTAGCGCTTTCTAAACGTACCCAAGTGGGGGTTCCTGGCATGCACCCCTGCTCAGGAGGTGCCCAGCTGGGAGCTTTCCCGAGGCCCCCATGGCTAAGCAGAGAGCTCAGCCCTGGTTGTGTCACCTGGAGGCCCTTGAGCTCCCACCTGGGCAGGGTCTGCCCTCCAGGGGGCCTGGGGAAGCCCCCCACCCTCACCCCCATGCTGGCTGAGTGCCCATCTTGGGGTGGGGGCGGGGTCTGCTTGTGAAGCAAGAGGTTCCTGGGGAAGGCGAACCCCACACTCTTCCAGGAAGTGCTGCTGGCACTGGCCCCTCTCCTGGGACTTGCTTGGGTCGAAGCCTCAGGATAAGCCCCCTGGGTCCTGGGAGGAGGCTTCCTTCTTCCAGGGCTGCTCAGAGCCTCTCCAGGGCCTCCCAGTGCTCTTTCTTTGATGCAGTCAGGCTCTGGAAGGTGGCTTGGGTTAGCTGTGGCCACTCCACTGGGGAGACTGCGGCCCTCTGAGGGGCACAAGCTTGTTTAGTTACACCCTCAACTGAAGTACAGGTACTCCCAGCTGAGGGTGAGACTATGTGATTACAGTGGGAGGGCCGGTCCCCTCTCAGCTGTCCTCACAGCCCCAAACTGGCCAAAGACTGAGGGACTCAGCAGTGCTGGTGACAATTTGTTCACAAGTTTGATTAAGCACCTACTATGCGCCCAGCAGTGTTCTAGGTGCTGAACATTACATACTAATGGGAAACACTAATCATCGGATATGCAGCATTTTATTGATTTCTCCCCAAAATCCAATGAGGGGTATGTCTTTAAATTTATTTATTTATTTATGGCTGAGTTGGGTCTTTGTTGCTGGGAGCAGGCTTTCTCTAGCTGCGGTGAGTGGGGGCTACTCTTTGTTGCAGCGCTAGGGCTTCTCACTGCGGTGGCTTCTCGTTGCGGAGCACAGGCTCTAGGCATGTGGGCTTCAGTAGCTGTGGCTCGCAGGCCTTAGAGCGCAGGCTCAGTAGCTGTGGCACACAGGCTTAGTTGCTCTGCGGCATGTGGGATCTTCCCGGACCAGGGCTCAAACCTGTGTCCCCTGCATTGGCAGGTGGATTCTTAACCACTGTGCCACCAGGGAAGCCCGAGGGGTATGTCTTATTCTATGATTATCGTCCTGTTTTAGACATGACAACAATGAGGCTCAGACTGGGAGGTGACTTGCCTTAAGTCAAATGGGCCGGAAGTGGCAGAGCCAAGTTGGAGACCCAGGTGGTCTGACGCATACTGGAGCCCTGCTCTGTGGCCTGGTCAGAAAGGGGGGCCCTGAGAAGATGAGGCCTGCCCCTGCCCCCCGGCCCCCGCCACTGTGCGGCTGAAGAGGGTGGAGCTCTTGGCCAGAGCAGGGTGCCGCAGCAGTTCCCAGGAATGCAGGGCTGTGGGGCCGTTTGCTTTGGTAGCATATCTGCCCTCAGCTCCCCAAGCCTCTCTGTGGGCCCCCCCAATAGTCAGCCCCTCCAGCACCCACTCACAGCCTGCTGTCCCTCCTGGGCTCTGCACCTAGCTCCCACAAACCCCTGGGCAGGGAGGGGGTGGGAAGCCAGACCCCCTTTGCCTGCCCCTTCCCACGTCCATGGGCCCAGGAGGGGCTAATGGTGAACACAGCTTCTGGGCTCACGTGGGCTTGAAACCCAGTTCTGCCACAGACAAGCTGTGTGACCCTGGACAGATCACTTAATCTCCCTGAGCTTCAGTTTTCACATCTGTAAATGGGGATGAAACAACACCTGCCTTAAACAGTGGGCGTGCCACCCACTCATGAAACCTGGGCCAGAGGTCTCCCCTCCCAGCCCTCAGCTTCCCCCTCTGTAAGACCCACGTGCTGACAATGATGGTCCCTGTACCAGATGCAGGGGCACCCTTCCAAATACAGGGAAGCCAGGGACTCGCTTCTGCTTTACATTCCATAGCAAGAAAGTCACGTGGGCTTTTGAGAGGTACCTCCTGGGTCCTGGTCCCCAAGTCCTAGGCTGGACGGGTCACAGCTGCTCAAAGGGCAGTTTCAGGACAACCCCTGGGAATAAAGGGTGTGCCTCTCGTTGCCCTGACAACACTGCTACCCTGGCCCTCGCTCACCTGGTCCCACGCTGCTGTGGGGTGGGTAGGGAGGCCTCTCTTACAGGGGCCCAGTCCTCTGTTTCTGCCAAGAGACCCTAAGCGCTTCTCAGGGGTCGTGCCAAGCCTGCCGCCTCCGTCCACACAGGCCCCTTTCCCGGCTCAGGTCCAGCCAGCGGCCCTCTCCCAAGCAGGGACGAGGGGCTTTCTCCAGAGCAGATTCCTGCCGGTGGCTCCCATTAGCCTGGTGACCTTGAGCCTCAGTTTCCCCATCTGTGCCACAGGGAAACCAACGGCGTCACTCACAAGAGCGACTTTAGAGGGTTCAGAGAATTCGTGCACAGACGGCTCCTGGCACATGGTAGGTGCTTAATGGATGCTGACCCCCGCTTTCGGGTGTGCGTTCCACCCCACGCCGCAGGACCCTGCCGGAGGCGGTGACTTGTCCCGGCCTTAGTTTCCCCGAGGGGCCGGCCCCGCCCCCCGCTGGGGTGGGCCGGGCTGCCAGGTAGGGCTGGGAGGGCGCTGCGGGCGCTGCAGCTGGGGGCCGTGTGCGCGCGGCCGGAGGGCGCACAATAGCGGCCATTGTCTGCGCTCGGCCAGAAGGCGGGCGCGGCGGGGCGGGGGCCGGGCCCCCGAGGGCCACCGCGGCCCACCCTCGGGGTGACCCCGCCCCGCCTCCGCCGCCCCGGTGGTCCCCGCGCCACCCCCGCGCGCTCCCACCCGCGCCGCTTCCTCCCGCTCCCTCCGCCCTAATTAGTTCCTTTCGCAGCTGGAGCAGCGGCGCCCGGCTGCGCGGCCACCTCGGCGCCGCCTTCCCGCCCAACCCCCGCGCTCGGGGACCGCATGACCCCGCGCTGGCGGGGCGCTTGTCGCGTCACCTCGCGATCAGCGGGAAACTGAGGCCAGGGTTCCGCAACCAGGCTCCGCGCTACCTCAAGAGACTCGCCTCTACTCTCAGCGAGGCGGGTCACCCTTCGGAGCGTCCCTCTCCTTCTCTGGGAAACAGACACCGAGTGTCCACCTCCCCACCCCCAAATCGATCGGGTGATGGCTGGCTGCCGGCCTCCGGAGGTGATCACAGCGCCAGTCCCGGGGTTCCAGGCCCAGCTGCGTACCCACTCTGGGCCTCTAAGGCCCAGGAGAATGTGACCCTGGCTCTGGACTGCCCCCATCACCCAGCCCGGGAGCAAAGAATAGAGCCCGAGCCCAGAACTGGCCACTGCTGGCTGGGGGTGGGGGGTGGAAGGGGACACTTGGAGGTTGGCCAAGGTCAGAGCAGGAGTGGGGGTCACAGGCGTCTCCCCTTGGGTGGGGCAGCCTAGGGTGGGGAGCTGTGGGCTTTTGGGGGCGGCTCCTTCCTCCTTTCCCAGGAGTGGGGAGGCTGGACCTCCTGGCTGGGCTCTGGCTTTCATCAGAATGAACCCCTGTTCCCAGGGCAGGACCCAGTGGCAGGAAGTGGGGGGGGGTGTCTCTGGGGACTGGGTCTGCTGATTAAGGGGGGTGCTGTAGGCCCAGCCTCACCCTGGGAGACAAGCTCCTTTTGGGGTCCTCCCTAGTTCTGGGCTGAGGCAGTGTCTCCTACAAGTCTTCAAAACAAGGTGACCCATGGCTCCTCCCTGGTTCCCCTCTGGCCTTAGGAGAGGGCATAGGGCAGGTGCCAAAGGATGTTACTTGGGCAGTGTTGCCAATGAGAGTGTCAGTCTGAATTCCCAGTTCCCAATCCATCCTGCCCTCGTGGTCCCCTTCTCCAGAAGGTCGGGTAGGGGGTTGGGGGACAGAGGCTGTGGGGAGGCCTGTGGCTCTAGGCCAGCTGAAGGACCAGGCCACCAGCCCTTCCTGGCTCCTGAATTCTTAATCAGCATAAATATTTACTTCCTTCCTCCCCTTCCAGGCTCCCAGCACAGAGGAGCTTCAGGGAGGTTGGACTGGGCCTGTGTCTAAAAATAAACAGGTGAAGGGACAGGCAGACACACAGACAGACAGACATAACTGGGGGGGTGGGTCAGGCAGAGGGCAGCTCCCTGCCCAGCCAGAGGAAGAGTGGAGGGGGCCCAGGTCCATCCATCACTGTCACCTGCCCACCTGGGTCTGGAGCTCCTAAGGGGACAGCGTGGCAGTCTGGTCCCAGCTCTCTGGCATCACTGGGAGCCCCTGGCCCATGCATGGCCTGCGGGTTAATCCAAACAGATCTGCCAGCTCCCACCTGATGGAGTTTAACAGGGAAAAGTAAAGTCACAGACCTCGGTCCCACAGCCAAGTGTGGCCACCCATTCTCTGATAATGCTGCCCCCTCCCCAGGCTCAGAGACTCCAATGTTAGCCATGTGCTGGGGTCTTGGGATGTGTCCCCAGAAGCAGAGGGTCCTAAGTGAGGGAGGGGACCACTGTTACCTGTGTGTGTGTGGAGGGTCTTGGCAGAAGTGGAGCTTGTTGGGGAGACGGATGAGCCCGGGCTTGGAGCTGGGGCAAGCTCCAAGTTGCTGAGGGGCTTGGTCTGGAGAAGATGAGTGAGGATGTGGGGTCCCCGTCCTGCTCCGTGGAGAGAGCTCCAGGCAGCTCTGCAAACATACACACTGGTGAAATACACGAAGTCTTTTACCATGTGGTGGTCTCGGGGATGTTCCCTATTAAATTGTGAAGAGCTAGATTCTGTGAAAGACAGAGAGTATCTTGTTTGGCAGATAGATTTTCAGGGTGTAATCATCTCAATTAACAAACATAAGGAAACACCATTTCCCAGCATGTGAAAAGATTGCTCCTGTAAAAAATGATTTGGAATAAAGGACCCTTGCTCTTGGGTCACTTATATGTGAAGAAAATTACACCATTGAGAAATTCAAAGTGGTGAAAATTCACCACTCAAAATAAAAGAATATCATCATCATTAAAAAAAAATTATGTATGTATGTGTTTTACTAACCACTAGACAGCCCATCACTTCCCCCTACCCTGCCCCTGGATGGCCTGGCTGGGCCACAGTCCCCAGCTGCCCCCTGGTGGTGGCCCAGAGCCCTCGGGCTCCCCATGCCTGTGGGACCCTCTCCTTGGACTGCCCCTGGGAGGCAAGGCCACCTGTCTGTCTGCCCAACCCTTGGGGCCAGGCCAGGCTTCGCACAGCTTGCCTGGGACAAGCTGTCAGCCTCATTCCCTTGGAGGTGACCACAGCTGCTTAGGTGCTAGCGGTCAGTAACTAGCACCTCTGAGGGCCACCTGGGAGGACACTCATTGCCCTCCTGGCCTGGTTCTGGGTCTTCCAGCTCACACCAGGCATATGTCCCAGGCGTGACTTCCCACTCAGTCAGAAATGACCTTTGGGACTTGCCTGGCCAGTTCCAGGGAGGAGATGTGGCCTTGAATCTGATGCTTCTGCCACTTCCTAGCTCTGCAACCTGAGACAGTGTCGCTAAAACTCCATTCATGGCAGAATGGACCCTGTGAGCTGCTTCCCATAAAAGTCTCGTGGGAAGTGGAGGAGTTAGCTGTGGGTTGGTGGTTGGCTCACCATGATACCTGCTGTCCAGAGCCACTCAGAAGGTCTCTCTACCCGGGGAGGCAGCCTCCACACTGCCCAACACCCACTGCCTCTCCGCTCCTGTGGGCTTTAATGGGCTCAGCCCGAGGAGGAGTCTGGGGTCACAGTGTCACAACACAGCTCCTGTCCTCTCCCAGGTTCCTGCCTGAATACCAGCTTGGGAGCCCCTCGCTGCCTGCTGCCGCCCCCACCCCCAGCCCCCATCACCATGCACTCCTTGGACGAGCCGCTCGACCTGAAGCTGAGCATCACAAAGCTCCGGGCGGCGAGAGAGAAGCGGGAGAGGACACTGAGTGCAGTCCGGCACCGAGCTCTGCACAGGGAGCTCGGCCTGGTGGATGACAGCCCCACCCCGGGCTCCCCGGGCTCCCCGCCCTCAGGTACTGTGCCCGGGCAGGGCAGCAGTCTCTGAGCCCTGAAGGAGCCCTGGCGATAGGAAAAACGTCCCAGGTGTATCCACCAGGACATAGTCACAGCCCCTCACAGCCTCACTTAGAGTGCTCTCCACACTGTCCATCCATCCTCCCAGCAGTTTATCTTTGGAGGTGACACTGTCCCTGGGAGGAGGGAACTGACTTGCCCAGCTCCTGAAGCTGGCACAGCAGAGCCAGGATTCAGACTGAGGCCTCTGGGAGAATTTGGAGGAGCTGGTAAGGGGTTACGGGGGATTCATGGGTAGTAGCAAAAGGCCCCATGGCCCAGTGTCTGGGCTCTGAGGCAGAGTGGTCGGTCAGCCAGACCAATTGAGACTGGGGACTGAGCCCAGCAAGTGCTTCTCAGGGGGTGCTTGGGGCTCAGGTCTTCTGCTCCGTCTCTGGTGGACCCTGAAAACCAGATCTACCACGTCTGAGCTGGAAGGCTCTGGAAGCAGCCCAGCCCAAACCTTTCATGTTACAGAAGGGGGCAGAAAGGGACGGGAGAGAAGTGAGAGGTCCCTACCTGACATTGTGATGAGGAACCAGGGGCCCTGGGTTCCAGTCCCTATTCAGTTACTTACCCTGTGTGCCAGCCCGTTCCCATCTGTAAAATGGGTACTTCCCATCTTAACCAGTGGCTGAGCTCTCACCACGGCAGAGGTCACATTTGTCAGCTGTACAGGTTGCTACTCAGATTCCTGGGTCCCAGGGTGGTGCGGGGGGGGGGGGGGGGGGGGGGGGGGGGGGGCAGGGTGTGGCTGGTGTCTGCTTCCAGAGTCACAGTGGAGGAGTTGTGGGCAGGAGGGACTGGCCCGTCAGAACTCCTGGCTCCAGTATCCCTGAATCATGCCTTTCCCTTAGGCTTCCTGCTGAACCCCAAGTTCCCCGAGAAGGTAGAGGGACGCTTTTCGGCAGCCCCCCTGGTGGACCTCAGCTTGTCGCCGCCGTCCGGGCTGGACTCGCCCAATGGCAGCAGCTCGCTGTCCCCTGAGCGTCAGGGCAATGGGGACCTGCCTGCAGTGCCCACTGGCCCGGTAAGGAGGGGATGTGTGTTCTAGAGAAAGTGTATTTCTGGGGCTGCTGTAACAAAGGACCACAAACTGGGTGGCTTAAAACAGAAATGTATTATTGTGGAAGCTAAAGTCCAAAATCAAGGTGTTGACAGGGCCATGGTCTCCCCGAAGGCTCTAGGGGGAGTCCTCCCTTGCCTTTCCCAGCTTCTGGTGGCTCCAGGTGCTCCTTGCCTTCTAGCCATGTCACTCCACTCTCTGCCTCTGTCATCACACGGCCTCCCCGCTCCGTGTGTCTGTGTCCAAATCTCCCTTTCTCTTTTGGAGACACTGGTCACTGGGTTCAGGGCCCCTGTCCAGTCTGACCTCTTAACTTAAATCTGCAAAGACCCCATTTCTATACAAGGTCATGCACACAGGTACCAGGGGTTGGGGCTGGGACATGTCCTCGTGTGGGACACAGCTCAACCCCCAGACAGAGGGAGACCGGGGGTGTAGGGGTGGGGTTTGGGCCCACTGGCCCGTGGGCAGGTGTTGACCAGCTCTGCCCCCTACCCTCCCCCAGGACCTCCAGCCACTGCGCTACCTGGACAGCGTCCCCAGCTCCTTCCAGTTCTTCCTGCCCCTAGGCTCCGGGGGGGCCCTGCACCTGCCTGCTTCCTCATTCCTCACCCCCCCCAAGGACAAGTGCCTCTCGCCAGAGCTGCCCCTGCCCAAGCAGCTGGTGTGTCGCTGGGCCAAGGTGAGTGGGGGTTGGGAAGAGTGGGGCAGGGTCCAGGGCAGGTGGCGGCCCCACTCGGGCTCAGCACACTCTTGGCCCTGCAGTGTAACCAGCCCTTTGAGCTCCTACAAGACCTGGTGGACCACGTCAATGACTACCACGTCAAGCCCGAAAAGGACGCAGGCTACTGCTGCCACTGGGAGGGCTGTGCCCGCCATGGGCGCGGCTTCAACGCCAGGTGAGGGAGGGCGAGGTGGGTGGGAAGGGGGGCCTGGGTGTCCAGCGGCTGAGCTGTCCTCCTCCTGTGCCCTCCCTGGAGCAGATACAAAATGCTCATCCACATCCGCACACACACCAACGAGAAGCCGCACCGCTGCCCCACCTGCAGCAAGAGCTTCTCCCGCCTGGAGAACCTGAAGATCCACAACCGGTCACACACAGGTGAGGGCGGGGCTGGAGTGCGGGCGCCGGGCCATCTCTGCAGCCAAGAGACAGTCGCGTACCCCAACAGTTTGGCGGCCCCTTTCCGAGTGCCACTCGCTGGGGAAGCCTCTCCCATGGGTCAGACCCTCGCCACGCGCTCTTGGGACACAGACTTGTCTTCCTGTGTCACACTCGGCATTGTGTTCGTATGATCGTCGACTCATGCCACTTGTGACTGCAGTGTGTCTGCTCGCTTCTCGTGGATCCCAGCACACAACAGGGCCAGCACTGGCCAGCAGAGCCACACACTTAATTTATTTATTTTAAAAATATTTATTTATTTGGCTGCGCTGGGTCTTAGCTGCGGCACGCGAACTCTTAGTTGTAGCATGTGGGATGTAGCTCCCTGACCAGAGATCAAACCCGGGGCCTCTGCATTGGGAGTGTGGAGTCTTAGCCACTGGATCGCCAGGGAAGCCCCTTAATTTTAAATTTCCTAATCGCCCACATTGAAAAAAGTACAAAGAAATACACGGTGAGGTGAATTACAATGATATATTTTTTTGAACTCAATATATTCAAAATGTTGTCAATTCAATATTAAAACATCAGGGAGGGACTTCCCTGGCAGTCCAGTGGTTAAGACTGTGCTTCCAATGCAGGGGGCGCAGGTTCGATCCCTGGTCAGGGGACTAAGATCCCGAATGCCTGCGCTGCGTGGCCAACAAACAGACAAAAAAACCCCACACACATCAAGGAGACACTGAAATTCTTCATTTCCTACGAAGTCTGTGGACTCCAGTGTATATTTTACACTAGAGGCACATCTCAAAGGCTCACAGCTTCACGGGGCTCCGGCCGGCCCTGGTCAGCAGGAGCAGCCCTTTCATAAATCTGGAGAAACTGTGTTGAGTCAGGGCCAAGGGCATCCACGCAGCGCTCACTGTGAGCCAGGCCCTAGCAGGGTCTTTAAGCAATTACCTGTGGAAGTGGTCGCTGTCATCAAAGTCTGAAGCACAGGCCTGAGGCCAAGGGCACACACAGCCAGGCCACAGGCTGGCTTCTCAGCGGCCACGACCTGCCGTCCCCACTGGAGTCAGAGCTCTGACGGTGCTGAGGACACCGCCCCCCAAATCAGACAGCCCCTGCTCTCAGGGAGGTCTCGGTCTGGGATGAGGGGCCTGGGGACTGTCGAGTGGGTGGTGGGGGGTGGGAAACTGGGCTGGGCTGGCCTGGGCGGCGGGAGCCCCTCACACCGGCACTGGCGCTGCCCACAGGCGAGAAGCCCTACGTGTGCCCCTACGAGGGCTGCAACAAGCGCTACTCCAACTCCAGTGACCGCTTCAAGCACACGCGTACCCACTACGTGGACAAGCCCTACTACTGCAAGATGCCCGGCTGCCACAAGCGCTACACGGACCCCAGCTCGCTGCGCAAACATATCAAGGCCCACGGACACTTCGTGTCGCACGAGCAGCAAGAGCTGCTGCAATTTCGCCCACCCCCCAAACCACCGCTGCCCACCCCTGACGGCAGCCCCTATGTCAGCGGGGCCCAGATCATCATCCCCAACCCGGCTGCCCTCTTCGGAGGCCCCGGCCTGCCCGGCCTGCCTCTGCCCCTGGCCCCCGGCCCCCTTGACCTCAGTGCCCTAGCCTGTGGCAATGGCGGGAGCAGTGGGGGTGCAGGGGGCATGGGCCCTGGGCTGCCCGGCCCCGTCCTGCCCCTCAATCTGGCCAAGAACCCGCTGCTGCCCTCGCCCTTTGGGGCTGGCGGACTGGGCCTGCCCGTGGTCTCCCTCCTCGCTGGCTCCGCTGGCGGCAAGGCTGAGGGGGAGAAGGGGCGTGGGGCAGTGCCGGCCAGGGCCCTGGGCACAGAAGGCCGCAAGACCCCCCTGGAGAGGACTGAGAGCGGCCGCTCCCGGCCAAGTCCCGATGGCCTCCCCCTGCTGCCGGGCACCGTGCTGGACCTGTCCACAGGCGTCAACTCAGCGGCCAGCAGCCCAGAGGCACTCACTCCTGGCTGGGTGGTCATCCCGCCGGGCTCCGTGCTGCTCAAACCGGCCGTGGTGAACTGAACCCACTTAGTGGACGCCGACCACCTGTAGCCCAGCCGGCGGCTCCCAGCCCTGCCCCCCGACGAACGGAAGCTCTTCTGCGAAATAGCAATAATGTTCTCCTGCCCCAGGGCCCAGTTGGCTGTGTCCCCTGGGCAGACCTAGCCCCAGATAAGCTGGGCAGCAAGGATGGTGCTAGAAGGGCATTGCTGGCACCCCAGGCTCCCGAGGGAGGAACTGGGTCTGCCAGCTAGGGAGAGCTGTGCTCCTGGGTGCTGAGGCCTGGCTCACCTCTGCCCCACCCCACCCCACCCCATCCTCCACCTAGCCTTCAGTCCCCCTGTCCCCCAACTCTAGTGCCACCCTCATCCAGTGGCCAGCCGGGCAGGTCACCCTCCCTCCCTTGCCCACCTGCCAGCCCTGTCCCAGCAGTGGGGTGGTGGGGTGGCATCTGCCCTCCTGACTAGTGCCAGGCTCCCTCCCCATCCCCTTTAATGGTGAGCTGTGAGGACCCCCTGGGATTGAGGTCCCACCCCATCCTGCCTAGCCTCACTGGGCCCCTGCTCTGGGGGCTCCTGACCCCTTTCCCTCTGGTCTACCCTCCAGAGGGAGAGCAAGACAGACGCAGGCCCTGGCAAAGCCACAGGAAGAAGCCACCTTACCTTATGACAAGGCGCCTCCCAGCTTGGAGAGGGAGGCCCGCTCTGCCAGCTGCCCCTCATTGCCCGCCATCTGCAGCAGCCAGCTCGCTGCCTGAGGGTCAGTCCCTCCTGTGGACTGGCTGACACTCCAGGTTGAGGGGGCTGGCTGACTACTCATCTGCCCCTTCACCACTGGGCCTCCCTCTACTTTCAGGGAGCCCTGAGTGGGGAGAGGTGCCAGGACCTGGGACCGGCCCAGCTCAGGGAATAGGTGGGGCTGGGCCTGGCCTGGCCTGGGGTGGTGCCACCCTGCACAAGGGGCTGTGGAGGCCTGCAAGGTGGTGTTAGGAGGGGAGGCTGGCTAGGCACAACCCCGGGCTGGGATACGGCTTCTGTCCTGGGGACACCAAGTCACGGCCAGCACAGGTGAGGGAGGGCTCCAGGCTGGTGCTGGGCATGGGAGCTTCCAGAGGCCATGGACAGAAGGACCTGGGCTTGAGGAGGGGAAGAGGGGCTGCGAAGCAGCCAAGGATGCCCTTGGGAGGGCCCCACTCCTCTGCCTGGGAAGGGGAAACCAGACAAAAGAACCTGGACTTGGCGACCTGGCTGCTTCCTTTGGCTTTTCTGAGCTGAGCTCCTGCCCTAGGTGTCCCTGCTCTGCTCCCCCACGGAGGGGACCAGAATAAGCTAAGGATGCTGGGGCTCCGTGTGCCCCAGAGCCCACACTGCTGCCCAAACCCAGGGAGCTGGGCTCTCCCACAGGCCTGGCAGTGCAGCACATGTCTCATTCCCCACCCTAAGCCCTCACGTTCCCTCCCCGTAGGGGGCCTGGTTCCGTCTGGGAGGTGCTGGCCCAGCAGTCAGGAGCTCTGTCTGGCTCCTAGGCCTGCCCTGCCCTTGGCCACAGTGACCAAGCCCTCCGTGTCGCCGGCTGCAGAACAAGGGAGCTATGGGACTGCAGGGGGGTCCTTAGCAGCCCTGCAGCTTCCCTCCTCTGAGCAGCTCTGCTGACCCTGCCCTTTCCTGGACTGCCCTTCTGTCCCAGAGGGGTCACCCTGACCCAGCCCACTGACAGGGCCCGGCAGCACTGGCTTTGCCCCTTGAAGGGGCTGTGAGCAAAGCAGGAGGGAGCTGGTCTCCTTCCCTCGCGCCCCACCCAGGACCCAGGCACCCCCACCCCCACTAAGGGCCCCAGGCCTTAAGTCCCCATTGGGGTGAGGGGTTTGAGACTCAAGCCCCGGGAGCAGAGGAACAGGGCACTGGAAGGTGACATTAGCTCAGCATGTGACTCGGTGATAGACCAGGCCCGAAGGGGCCGGTGTACGTGTCGTTGTTGTCGGTTTGTTGTTGCACATTCCAGGATATCAGTATTCTAACAGGTTCTAAGTGCCTTTCTATCGTAGCTTATGGTTTTCCTCCTCTTGGCTCCATTGCTGTTAGCATAGAGTTTTAAAAAAAGAAAAGAGATAAGCTAATGACTATAACAATATATTCCTCCATGTGAGAGGAAGTTTATAAAGAAACAATAAAAGCGAGTTACAAACACGGTTTGTCTTGGATGTGCCAGGAGCTGGGCCACGCACAGGAGACCACCTCCGACCGCCTGTGCCTGGCTCTGGGGTCCCCCACCCAGACTGCAGTGCCGAGACCCTGTTCTGGGGTTTTCTCCCAACCCTGTGGGGGCCATAAGCTCTCTATCTGCTGCTGGGAGCCGGAAGGGAAGGGCGGCAGGGGGAGGTGCTGAGATGGAAGGTTCTGGACAACACATCGCAGGTTCAGGTACTCATCTGCCACTGCCTGCCATGACTTTGTTAAGCGCCTTAGCTATGGGGAAGCCTGGCTCCCTGGCCTCGGTGCAATGAGAGGCTGGCAAAAGCTCCTCTTTTCTGGCCGCACCCTGGAGCTTTCCCCCCAGATTACTGAGGTGTTAGAGCCCAACCCAGGTCAGGGAAAGGCGGCCTGTGACAGAGCCCAGGGGCCCGAGCTCCATCCACCCACGGGGTGGGCGGGGCAGACCTGAGGACAGTGATGCCGAGGGAGGGCCTGGCATTGGGACTGCGACAGCAGGAGAGGCTGTGTCCGGTACTTGACAGAACGCGACCAGCTTCCTTAGACAAGCAGGGCCAGGCTGGCTGGCTTCTAGCCAACCTTGCCCACACTGGCCCCGCTAGGTGTCAAAGGCCCAATAACGGGCAGGCAGATGCCACTGCTTCCCCTCCCCTGCACGTACAGCCCCACGGCTGGCGGGAAGAGCAGCCTGCCTTCTGGAATCTGGCCGTGCGCACTCAAGAAATGCAGAAAAGACATTTATTACCGAGCTATAAATTAGAGGTGGGCGGGTGGGGTGTGAGGCACCGAGCGGTCACGTTTTGGGCGGCTGCTCTCGCTCTCTGTCCTCCTGGGCCTGGATTCTGAGTTCCTCCTCAAGGCGCTCCTTCGCTCGCACCACCTGGGGAGGGAGTCACAAACAGTTAGGCAGGATGGCCCCTTCCCTCCCCGGGTCCAGCTCCAGCTCCCTGGAGAGCAGTAGGCAGGTCAGAGGTAACAGCCTGAGTGGAATATAAACAGAGGGGCCCGGGGACGCACTGAGTCTGGGAGCTGAGAGCTGGTTCCAGCACTCCACCAGCTAGCGGTCCTGGCCCTTCAAAGCCTCGGCTGCTGGGGGCTCCACTGTCCAGGGTGACACAGGGCCCAGGCCAACACAGCCCCACTGGCTGGGCCACATGGAGCTGAGAGCCCTGAGGGACTGGCAGTTCAGGGGGCTCCCTGCGCCCCAGGGACCTTTCTCCTGCCAAGCTCTGAACTGCCTGGAAATGAGGGAGGCCCAGGGAGAAGCGGCCCCGTGGCCTGCCCCCATCCCAGCACTCACCTTTGACTGCAGGTAGAAGGAGCCACCCACGGATTTATCGTTCACCTTGAATAGGTGTTCGTAGTTCTGCAGAGGAGGGGAGACGGTGAGGGTCCCTGGGTTACAGAGGCGGGGGAAGCTAGGAGATGACAAAAAGGAAAGCGAAAGGGCTCGCCCCCTCCGCCACGCTACAGCACCCGGAGCCGTTGAGGGGCGGAAAAGCGGACAGGTGCCCACTGAGGGAGGCCCACGCCTCTGCCACCGCTGCCTGTGGCCTAAACACTGCCAAGTGACAGTGGCTTCTTCGAATCCCAGCTGGCCGCAGCCAGAGTCCCCGCTCCTGCCCGTTTCTGCTGCCCCCCTTCCCCCTCCCAACGCTGGTGGCCTGCCGCCCCATCCCCACTTCTGGTCTGCTTGTCTCAGAGCTGGCCTGGTGGCCTCACCTTCTGGATCTCCTCAGGGCTCAGCTTAGAGACGTTGAGAATCTGCTGTGCCTCCTGGAGGCTGAGGCCGGAGAGGTTGGAGGCGGCCGCAGACTGGTGTCCCGCGCGCCCCCGGGCGTCAGCTGCTGCCCGGCTGGCTGTGGGGACACACGGGTGAGCACTTGGCACTCAGCAGCCCGGAGCTCCCCCGGGCCTTCCACGTGGGCAGCTCACTGCTGCCAGGTGGTGTGGGGGAGGAGACAAGCCGGGCCAGAGGGCATCTCTTCTCCAGGAGTGGATTTTTTGGGGGTGGGGGGTAGTAAAGTGAGGACAGGGGCAGGGGCTGGTCAAACCTGGCATCAGGTCCCCAACCTAGACCATGAGATGACCCTGTCCCTCTTTTCTCCCCTGGCCTCTACCTCCTGGATGCATCGCAAGTTGGGGAGTTTAGGTTACTATGGGGAACAGAGTGAAGCTGCAAGCAGGGGGAGGCAGCATGGCTCTGCCCTACGGTTACCTAGGCCACCAAAGCAGGCTGCCTTGGGTGACTTCTTCCCTTTCAACGCCTCTAGATTCAGAAGCCAGTATACTTTTTCTTAAAGGGTCAGAGAATAAGTATTTTAGGTTCTGCAGGCCAATTAGTCTGTGTTGCAATTACTGGACTCTGCCTCGAAAACAGCCAGAGGTATGGCTGTTCCAATAAAACTTTATTTACAAAAACAGGTGGCCAGGAGGGCCAGTGTGCCCATTTCTGGCCGGATGCTCACGCCCATCAGGTCTCCCTTTTATAGGATTGTCCCAAGATCTAGTAGTCTGCCCCCCCAATGGGAAGTGCCCCAGGCGACCTGAGCTGCCAGAACCCCACCCCACAGAGGGCCCTTGCATTCACAATTGGCCCAGTGCCAGGGAGGGGCCCAGAGCTACCGGGAAAATCTGAGCCAGGCAGGATCTCCCAGCCCAAGGAGACAGAGGCCCAAGCTTACCTGCAAACTCCTGCTGCAGGGCCCGGGCAAAGGCCCTGCCCACCACCTGCACGCCCATCACAATGATCTGGGCCAGGTACTTGGCCTGTGAGCAAAGCAGGCACCTATTAGCAGGCTACATTCTCAGAGCCCCCAGTGATGGACCCTGGAAGTGGTGGCTGTGCGACAAGACTTCTGGATTGCTGAGGTAAGGAAGCTCAGAGCAGCAGCCATAGACCACTTCCTCCAAAGCACCCTGATAAAAAGCTTCTGCTTTGGGTGGCTTCGGGTGCCCATGGGACAGCAGGCCTGGGGAGCGGGGCGGGGGGGGGAACCCAAGAGAATCCCCAGAGGCAGACGGGACTCTCCCTCGTCCTTTGGAAGAGGCGGACAGGAGCCAAGGCAAAGTGGCCTGGGAACCAGAACTCAGGGCTGGTCCCAGACCCACCATTCACTCTGCCATGACCGGCAGCTTCTTGTACTTGGCTGGTCCAACCGTTACTGGTGGGGAAACGCAGTGCCATTCTAATTCTCCCCACACTATCCAAGTCAGTTCCAATCAACACAACAAAAGACCAAAATACCCTCCACTTTCAGGAGCAAAGCCCACTAGGTGGGCATTTAGACAAACACAGCAGGGACCAAGTGGTGAGGGAGAGCAGGCCAACCCCTGTTCCTCCACTGGCTCACTCCTTCACTCAAACCCTGCTTGATAGTTAGCACTGGGACCACAAAGATACCCAGGACCCGGCCCTGTGGGAAACCCTCCACTGCAGCGCAGCACGAGCGTCTTCTACCCCAAGACTGCGTGGGCCAATGCACCATGGAGACAAGTGGGGCATCTCATCAAGCATGACCAGAGGCGTGGAAAGGCACCGGAGGGACACCTCAGGAAGGACAGGGAGACTCTGGGAGGCAACGGCACTTCTCCTGGCAGGTAGAATCTCGATGGGAAGATGGGGGCTTTCTAGGCAGGGGGACCAGGGTGAGTCCAACTGGGAGAAAGTGTAGGGGATGCCTGGGAGCAGCCAAGAGCCCAGAGGTCTTGTAAAATAGTAGGAGGTAAGATGAGGCAGGCGGGTGAGATGGGAAACATACAGATCTTACTGTGACCAAGGATTACAAACAGACAGCACGTGTGTGTGTGAGCTGGTACAAACGTGGGTGCGTGGAGGACACCCGGAGAATGCTCACAGCAGGTCACCACTGCTCACATGGCACATCCAAGTGGTTTCCAACAACCAAGAATGGACTTAGCCAGGGTGCTGAGCACTGTGACAAACACATTCTATTGTGCCATCTAATCCCAACAACTCAAGACACTGAAACACAGAGGGGTTTAGTGACCAACATGAGGACACACAACTAATACCTGGGGGAAGATGGGCAGAAAACCCACAGCCAGTGCTATCAGCTATCCCCAGGCTGCCCACCTCACACAGAATCCCGCGGTCTGCAGGGAGGGCGACTGAACAACATGACAAGGATCAGGACCCAACCCAGAGGCCGAAGAGGGGCTTGTTAGATTCCAGTGGAACCCCGACTCCAGAACTGGCCTTGCTGGCCTCCTAATGGGTGGGGTGGGATGCGGTTCCAGGCCATTAGTGGGGATTGATAAATTGGAAGTGGGTTTGGATTTCACAAGTGGGTGGAAATTTCATAAGCCCCGTATTTCACACCATGAAGACTCTCCAGTGATCAGAGGGGCGGGGCTGCAGGCGCTGCACTGAGGTGAATAGACTAACTGAGGATCTGCTTCAGACGGGAAAGTCTCACCTGGCTTCTCCCGCAACCCCCGCTTGCCTAAAGCCTCTCCCAAGTCGGGCAGGAGGCTCTGAGATGGACAGCTGGTCCTGTCTGAGGGACTGAGAGGCTGACCAGCAGGTGATTCCGAGTGTTCCCTTGGCCAGGAATTCCACCAGGCCTCCGACCACACCTCCTTCTGCTGCCACACCTGACAGCAGCCCCATCCCACTGCCTGCACTGCCTCGTAGTCAGGTGTTTACTTCTCTGCCCAGGTGGTGACTGTTGCTAAATAATGAACGTTAAGAGCTGAGGCTCTAACTGGGCAGCTCCCCCACCACCCCCTGCCCATGGCTCCTGCTGCCAGAGCTCCATAGCTGCAGGGCAGGCTGGGCTTCCTGCAAAGTTTCAGAGGCTACCCCAGTCATCCAAGGGAGCTGCCTGGTCCACCCACCGCAGCTACCAAGGTTCCTGCGGGAGGCATCTCCTGGGGGAGGCAGTGATGCGGAGGTTACACAGACAAGCTCTGGAATCACCTGTGTGCAAATGACAGCTGGGTGCCCTGGATAAGTTCCCCAGTCTCCCTGAGCCTCAGCTTCCTCTCCTATTGTGGTCAACAATAGGGCTCTCATGGGGATTAAATGAGGTAATCCTTATAAAGTGCCTGCCTCAGACCCTGATAATATAGTAGGTGTTCAATAAATGTTGATTTTCATTTATTACTACTCTTTGTTTCCCAAAACCTGACACTGGCCAGGCACTGGAGAGTAACAAAGCTCCGCCCAACACAGCAGCTCATTTGATAGAGCCTCTGATTCCTCAGGGGAAAAAGCTGCAAAATGTTGGGTTACATTCCCAGGGAGCTGGAAGCAGCGTGGAAGAGAAGTGAGAAGGCTGCTTTAGTCAGGCTGACATAACCTGGGTCCCCGCTTTGCTTCTTGCCAACTGTGTGGCCCTGGCAATCACTCAACCTCTCTGAACCTCAGTTTTCTTATCTGCAAAATGGGGAGAATAATACCCCCCTTATAGGAGGGCTAAGGCCCTCAGAAGGCAAGGCATGTAAAAAGTGGACACCTGAGCAGCTCAACAGCTGCCTCTGCTTCCAGACCAGATCCTGCTTGGTGCTGAATGATCTAGAGATCAGAGGTGCAGCCAAGCTTCTCAGCTACCTACTCAATACCCAGACACCTACCAAGTGCCAGGTGGGTCAGCTGTGCTCAGAGCTGAGGATTCATGGAGAGCACAGCTGTGCCAGCTGCAGCTACCACAGGGGATGAAGACAGTTACTGGCTGAGGCCTCTCCCAGAAAGCCCTAAAACACCCCATAATCCACTGACTGATGCTCGGGCCTGAAGACCCTGGGCAAGAGCAACTGGCCAACACAGCATCCAACTGAGGCCAAGCTGTTGGTCAAGGAGCAGAGGTCAGAGCCATGAGACTCCATGCCTGGGACACTGCAGATGGCACACATGCTTTCCTGCCTGGAGAGCAACGTGGCACAATGCGGGACCAAAGCCCTGCAGCTGGGGCAAAGGACCACAGGCAGTGTGGGGGGTTGGGAAGCCCTAAGGAATGTGGTTTGTCCTGTGTGAAGTGCATCAAGAAGGCAACCTGGCTTTGGACAGATGGATGTGCAAAGTTCCCTTCAAGGCACAGTTCCTTGGGCTGGTGGGTAGAGACAGCCACTGACTCACCCTCTCTCAAGGACACATGGAGATAGAAAGGGGGCTCTCTTCACCCAGGGCCCCTGCAAACAGCTGCTGGCATCACAACTAGGCAGGAGGGAGGTCAGGACCACAACTGTCACATCTGCCATGATATGTCCAGGGCCTGGGCTGTGGCTAGCACAGCAGGTGCCCGATACATATCTGAATGAACGTGACACTTGACAGGGCTTCCAAATGCCTCCCACTCCCTCTGCTGAAGGAGGGTTCTGGCCATCCTCCCAAAACACGCACACAATACCCTACCTCTGCTGCCACTGCCAGCCAATTCAGTCTACCCCCAGCTTGGCATCCCCAGCTCTGGCTACAAATGACTTCTCTAGTTTTCTCTCCCCTCATTGCTCTCCACGTCATGTACTGCAGCCACACCATCTACTCCAGGATCGGCTCCCCTCCTTCTTTATTCTGAATTCATACACCACACAGGTCACTCTTTTCAAGTGCACAATTCAGCACTTTTTAGGATATTCATAGAGCTGTATAACATTTTCATTATCCATCCCCCCAAAACTCCATACCCATTAACCCAATGAACATCCTCTCTCCTACTCCACTACTGTCTAATCCCAACATGCTTCAAGACTTAGCTCATGTCAGGCTTCCCTAGTGGCACAGTGGTTAAGAATCCACCTGCCAATGCAGGGGACACGCGTTCAAGCCCTGGTCCGGGAAAACCCCACATATCCCGCATGCCGCAGAGCAGCTAAGCCCGTGCACCACAACTGCTGAGCCTGCGCTCTAGAGTCCGCGAGCCACAACTACTGAGCCTGTGTGCTACAACTACTGAAGCCCGCGCATCTACAGCCTGTGCTCTGCAACAAGGGAAGCCACTGCAGTGAGAAGTCCGCGCACCACAGCGAAGAGTAGCCCCTGATCCCTGCAACTAGAGAAAGCCCCGAGCAATGAAGACCCAACGCAGCCAAAAATAAATAAATAAAATAAACAAATTTATATATATATATATATATATATAAAGACTTAGCTCATGTCATTTTCCTATTAATACTGTCCTATTTTACGGACTCGCTTGCTTTCTCCTTTAAGGTACCAACTCCTCCAGAGCCACATGCAGGAATGTGTGTGAAGGACCCAGCGGGGTGGGGGGTGGGGTCCTCAGAAAATGGCAGTGACTATTACAAGGCAGGAACAATGTGGTTCTATGTGTACTCTCAGGACACAGAGCAGCTGGGCTTAAAACTGGGATGAGTGACCCTGGAAAAGTCAGAAGCCCTGAGTTTCAGATTGTTTATCTGTAAAATGGGGACAATGAGAGCACCGACTTCTTTAGAATTAAATGGGAATCTACATAAGCCTCAGCTCAGGGCCTGGCACTTGTAAGCTCCTACCTTATCCTTAACACTATCAGTTAATAAGTGGCTCCCCAAACCCACTGCCTCAATCACTCAACAATCCTCTAACCGGGGATAGAGCTCAGGACCCTGTACTTTTAAAGGTCCCCAGGTGACCTGACGCAGCCAGTGTGGCCCAGATCTGTGGGCTGGCTCTGGGTGCCAATGGTACCGCAGAAATGCTCAGTTTTCGGTGTTGCAGGGTCTGGTTCAATCCCAGTTCTGCCACTTCCTCGTGAAAGTCCCGGAGCCCGTTTCACCAGCTTTCAAATGGGGACGATAATAGGGCGACACCATCAACTAGCTCGGGGACCGAGCAAGGGCTCGCGGGCCGGACTTACCTCCATCTAGGGCTGCCGGCACGTGGCTAGTGCACACGGCGATCGCATCTGCTCGGTATTTCCCGGCATGCCAGACCCGCCCTGCCTTCCAGCCAGAAGGCTCTCCCTGGCCCCGAGGTCGCCAGCGCCCGCCTCAGTAACCCCCGGCTGCGACACCCCAGTCCCCGCTCCCCGCCGGGAACGCAGGTGGCGCGCGGCGCCCGCAGTCCAGCCGGAGCTCCCAGCCCCGGCCCCGAAACTGCCTCCCTTCCCCTCCCCTCCTCATGCCTCACCATGGCGGCCACTGTGCTTCGGAGGCACGGGCTCCGGCTTCCCGGCCCCTCAGTCCCGGCTCAAGGGCGGCCGGCGGGTCAAAGGTCAAGGGAAGCTGCAAAAAGCGCGTGCGCTGGGCATGCGCGTTGCTTCTGAAAGGGCGGGGCGTGGGCGGAGACCTATGGCCCGTGCGCGGTGTCGGGGCGGGGCCTGCCTCAGCCTCCGGCGTTCCGGCGACCACCGGAGGCTACTGATGGGCGGTTTCAGGACCCTCTGGCCGTCCTGCTTATCCTGGGGCGCTAGGAGCAACAGAACAACACCGGTCAAATGGGTGTGTGTGTGTGTGTACTATTTCTTCCCTCCATTTTGCCAAAATATTTGGGACTAAAAGACATGCAATAAACATACAACACCTCACAAACAATGAGTAAAACGTCAAATTCTCACAAATAGTTAGGAAAACAGGAAACTTCAAAGTAGGTTTCATTCCAGGTTCCCTGTCTGGAAAGGAGGGCTCGTCTCCCTCCTCCTTCAAGTCTTTGTTCCAATGTTACCTTCTCAGTGAGGCCACCCTGATGCCCTACCATCGCTGCAACTTGTCCTCCATTCCTTTTCTTTTCTAATACAGGCTTTATTGAGAGAGAATTCATACACCACACAATTTGCCCTTTTGAAATGCATAATTCAGTGCTTTTTAGTATATTCACAGAATTGTGTAACCATCACCATTAGTTCCAGAACATTTTCAGCCCAGCCTTAGCAACTCCATACCCATGAGAAGTCACTGTCCATTTCCCCCTCCCCAGCCCCTCGTGACCACTAATCTGCCTCCTCTTCTATGGATGTCTCTTCTGGATGTTTCATAGAAATGGAATCATACTACATGCGGCCTTTTGTGTCCGTTTTTTTTTTGTTTTTTTGTTTTTGGCTGCGTTGGGTCTTCGTTGCTGGGCGCGGGCTTTCTCTAGATGCGGTGAGCAGGGGCTATTCTTCGTTGCGGTGCACAGGCTTCTCACGGCGGTGGCTTCTCTTGTTGCAGAGCATGGGCTCCAGAGCCCAGGCTCAGGAGTTGTGGCGCATGAGCTTTGTTGCTCCACACATGTGAGATCTTCCCAGACCAGGGCTCGAATCCATGTCCCCTGCATTGGCAGGCGGATTCTTTGATTTGATTTTTTTGCGGTATGCGGGCCTCTCACTGCTGCGGCTTCTCCCGCTGCGGAGCACAGGCTCCAAACGCACAGGCCCAGCGGCCATGGCTCACGGGCCCAGCCGCTCCGCGGCATGTGGGATCTTCCCGAACCGGGGCACGAACCTGTGTCCCCTGCATCGGCAGGCGGACTCTCAACCACTGCGCCACTAGGGAAGCCCGGCAGGCGGATTCTTAACCACTGCGCCACCAGGGAAGCCCCTTGTATTTGGTTTAAACCTCCATTTTTTTTTTTTTTTTTGTCCATGCCATGTGACATGCAGGATCTTATTTTCCCCACCAGGGGTCAAACCAGTGCCCCCTGCAGTGGAAGCCTGGAGTCTTAACCACTGGATCACCAAGGAAAACCCATAAACCTCCATTCTTTTTTTTTTTTTTTTTTTTTGCGGTACGCGGGCCTCTCACTGTTGTGGCATCTCCCGTTGTGGAGCACAGGCTCCGGACGCGCAGGCTCAGCAGCCAAGGCTTATGGGCCCAGCCGCTCCGCGGCATGTGGGATCTTCCCAGACCGGAGCATGAACCCGTGTCCCCTGCATCAGCAGGCGGACTCTCAACCACTGCGCCACCAGGGGAGCCCCATTCTTGATCCCTCCTATTTTTTTCCGAAGCTCTTACCACATTCTATCAAATTATACCATTCATTCATCTTTATGTTTATTATCTGTTCCCTCCCACTAGAATGTGGATTCCTGGAGGGCAGGACATTGATCTCTTTTCTCCACTCTTGGGCATCAGCACCTGGAAGAGTGGCGGGCACATGGAAGGCACTCAACAAACGTTTGTTGAGTGAATGAGAGTCGGGCTGCCTCTTACTATGTTCTGGACCACTACCCTTCTTTCCTTTCCTCCAACTCTCCAAATTCTTTATTCTCTCAGCACCCTGGCTGCCCTTCCTTTTGTCTGAAACGTTCTTCCCAGGGCTCTCTCCATGCCTTTGTGGCCTTCAGGTCTTAGCTCTCAGCTTAAACATCGCTTCTCAGACCCTGACTAGAGTCTCCTCCTGCATCCCTGTGGCTCCCTTTCACGTAGTTTATCTACTTCACAGCCCTCCTTGCACTGTCTATTTGCGAACTTGCACATGGTCCGGCTCACCCTGGCCTACTAAGATTATACTAAGTGCCTCGAGAAGCCATGTCTCTCCCGTTCATTACAGGAGCTGCCATCCAGAGCCCTGCTGGATACTAGCGTGTTGGATGAATGAATGAATTCCCAGCAGGAGCAGAGTGAGGCCTGGGACAAGCGGGAGCCCAGGGCCAAACCGACCTCACCCATACTCCTGTCCCCTTCCCCTTCTAGCCAGCCAGAGACCACAGCGACACGAGAGGTGGCCAGCTTAGAAAAGTTTAATTGCTAAAAACATCCAGGGTACGTGCAGGCTAGTCCCTGCGGGGCTCACACCCTCTTCGTTGGGCTATCAGCTCTGTGATGCCCATTCCTCCTGGCTTCAAGTTTGGGGAGCAGGGCTACTGGTCCCAGGCCCCTGAGGCTGGTGCTGCTCCAAACGGCCTGGTGGAAGGCCAGCCCCCTAGGCCCTTGACCAGAACTGGAGCAGCAGGCAAGATAGGACGGCATATGATAACAAGGTGCTGGGCGAAGCCAGCCCAAGCTGGGACCAGCCCAGGTCAGAGTAGAGGGGACAGGGAGCCCAACGGCTGCCCAGGGACATGCCACTGAGCCCTCACGCCCACCCCACCCCCATGCCCCTGGCTCCACATGCTAGCAGGCAGCTGAGGAGAAGCAGCTGGTCCCAGAAAATGCAGAGATGCAGACAATCCATGGGGGTTGCAGCAGGGCCCAGAGGCTACGGAAATGCCCAAGACCCAAAGGAAGCCAGGCCTTCTGGGGTGAGGTGTGCCCCGGCCAAGAGGTGGCTTCCAGTTTGAGGGTGAGACGTGAGGTGTGAAGGGGCACCAGGTGGTTCAAGGAGGCAGCAGTGGCAGGTGAGGCTAGAGGTGGCTGGTGGGCAGGCTAGTCCTGGGGAGATAAACCAAGAAGTGGGAGGGAGTTGAGAGGGCCTGGGGGAGGGAGGTGGTGCATGCGGCAGGTGTGAGTCGGGGAGAGATGGGACAGGCAGCAGGGCCCACTCGTCCACTCACCCACTCGTCCTCGTCCACACCTTCGAAGGAGTCCTGTGGGAGCGGGTCCACCCGGTTCCCCAGCTTTGCCACCATGGCACTCAGCAGCT
Source organism: Aethalodelphis obliquidens (assembly GCF_003676395.1). NCBI lineage: Eukaryota > Metazoa > Chordata > Mammalia > Artiodactyla > Delphinidae > Aethalodelphis > Aethalodelphis obliquidens. Next base: position 10,026,237 of record NW_020837962.1, on the reverse strand, counting down.
GGGAGAGGGGACGGGAGAAGAGGTGGGAAGGGAACAGGGCTTCTGACCCCAAGAATGTCAGATGCCAAGGCTGGAACCCCAAGGTTCAAAGTTGTGGGAGAATCATTTTCATTAAAGCCCTGACAAAGCTGATGGTTTTCATTGAAAAAGATACCTTGACAGAGACGGGGGAGCCAGAGACAGACAGACTCTAACACGGAACATAAGAGTCACAGGGCAGCTGTCTCCACATATTGCCTCAGACGCTCAAATATGCACCAGGGTCCCCAGCGCACTTGGGTCTGGTTGGGTTGGGCCAGGCTAGGGTGGGGCCTCTTTCCACCCTTCCCTGGCTTCCTGAGCCCTGTGCCCTGGGGGCGGCAGCAGTCACCTTCAGGGCTTTGGAAGGTCTTCCCTGTCCTACTGACAAGTGGGTGACACTCGCTCCTTGCCCAATCTGGGTTGGACTAGAGAACTGAAGGGCAGTCACCAGGAGCAGCCAGGGCCCTGTGACCCCAGCGGCCAGCCCTCTTCCATGCCTACCTCTTCCTTCTTCTGCTGGTCCGACTTCTCTTCCAGGTAGAGTGCTGAGGATAGGGCCCGCCGGGCTGGGCCTTCACGGGGGGCCTGGCTCACTGGGGTGGGACAGCAACAAGCATCAGGCAGCAGAGAGCCCCTTTGGTGGGGCCTCCTGGCCTAACCGCTTGGTACCAGCCCCTGGGGGATTCCATGGCAGAGAGTGCAGAGGTGGCGCTTCGGTTCACAAGGCCTGCCCTTGGCACCAGGCTGTGTGCACGTGCGCATGTGTGTTGGGGGTGGAGGGCTTGTGATGGAAACACAGACCCTGGGCCCTGCCCTCCAGGGCCTCAGAGACCAAGTCTGAAGAGCAACCACCCCATCCCTGGGAGCACTAGAGGTTTCTGATTGCCAGCAGGGATGGAGGTTCGGACTTGGGCCTTCTGCCCCTTTCCCCAACCCCCACCCACTCCCCTGCTTCCTACCTGCCCCCCCAGCCCAGTCCCTCATCCTACCTGGGGTCATGTCAGGGGGCTGCAGGCTGAGAAGCCGGGGCTGCCCGTTAGCGCCTCCCAGCCAGGCCTCAGCGCTGAGCACCGGCTCCCAGCTCACGGCGGTGTCTGGGAACACGTCATCCTGGAAGAATTCTTTCTGCAGGGAGGGAGTAAGGGGCTGCCCTGAGGTACTGACCTACTCTGTGCGCAGAGGCCTAGGGCACACAGGCATCCATTGGGAGGGGGGCATGGCAAGACCCAGGACCCCAATCTGAGGTTTCTGCAAGTTTCAGAACACCAGCAGAGTAAGGGGAACAGGTGCCCCAAAGAGCAGTGAGTGGGGCAGTTTGGTGACAAGACCAGTCAGGCCCCAAAGCCTCTGACAGGAGCTAGGCAGGGGGTGCTGGGCGTTGGCATGCTGGGCCCCCAACCTCACCCTGACTCGGGGCAGCCGGAAGGTGACAGGCTCCAGGGAGGTCTGGCGAAGTCGCAGGCAACGGGCAAACTCCACCTCCCGCACGTCACACTCAGTCTTGGGCAGGAGAATGAAGCCCTGGGGCGGCAAGGGAGTCGAGCTGGGGCTGGAGTCCAGAGCTCACACTGAGCACCTGGGCCCCCTCACTTAGGACCATCAGGACCAAGGCCTATCCCTGGAGAGTGGTGTGATATTTAACAACTAGCTCTCTGGAGGGAAAATGCCCCGGTTTGTAGCATTTGCCTATTTCCATGGTGTGAAAACTCCCACCATGTCAATTTCACACTACTAACATGACTGGGTGAATGCAGATTTGGGAAGAGATGTGCAGTAGCAGCCCATGATACAATATTTCTGCCAGACAGGGCCCACAAATGTAAATAACCTCAACAGTACAAATAATAGTGAAGTCAAGTAAAATAATTAGGAAGTGATAAATTAAGTATCTATTGCCTTGGTCTTTACTGTAACTTATTTGTGGCTTCATAAAACTTAAACTTACATAGTTTAATTTTTAACAAATGGTTGAGTTTAAAAATCAGTTCCTGAACTTCCCTGGTGGCGCAGTGGTTGAGAATCTGCCTGCCAATGCAGGGGACACGGGTTCGAGCCCTGGTCTGGGAAGGTCCCACATGCCACGGAGCAACTAGGCCTGTGTGCCACAACTACTGAGCCTGCGCATCTGGAGCTTGTGCTCCGCAACAAGAGAGACCGCGACAGTGAGAGGCCCGCGCACCGCAATGAAGAGTGGCCCCCGCTCACTGCAACTAGAGAAAGCCCACGCACAGAAACGAAGACCCAACACAGCCAAAAATAAATAAATTAAAAAAAAACAACAAAAAACAGTTCCCGAGGCTGCTGGGCACACCCCACCCGGCCCAGTGACTCAAGGGCCCCACAGGCCCCTGCAGTCCTGCACATGGCCACGAGAGGGCGGGTAGCCCATGGTCCCACCTACGGAAGGAGGACCAGGGAGCGTGTGCGTGTGCGAGGGCTCACCTTGTGGGGGTCAGGTGATGTGAAGCTGTTGCACTCCAGGAAGAAGGGGGCCTCGGGGAGCAGCTCATACAGGAACACGCGGGTGTCGCCCTGGGGGGACGGCAACAGTGAGGTGGCCAGCATTAGCTGCCTTTCCCCCCACCTCCTCTCACCTGCCCAAAGCCCCCGCCTGTGCACCCCAGCCCACCTTGCCCGTGAGCAGCACCAGGCGGGTATCTGGGTCATAGCTGGGCAGCAGGGTCGAGGGAGCCACATCCAGCCCCAGCACTGCCAAGGGGCCACTGGCCAGGGCCTCAGCCGAGTACAGGAGTAGCTGGCGCTCACTTCGGCTGCAGGGGGGCAGAAGCAGGTCCTCAGAACTGGAGGGCCCTGGGGCATGGCAAGGACTCCAGCAAGGCCCCCAATCTTGCGGGGCTAGAGGCCTGAGGGCCTCGGGGTGGGAGGAGAGGCCTCTGCCCATCCTCCTTCCTAACCCAGCCTCAGAACCACTGGCCTGGCCTAATACAATAGCTTTCTAACCTGCCACCCTGCCTCCTCCCGGACCTCTGACCCCTCTGCCCCTCCTCAGCACACTCCTGTCCCATGGCCACCGTGGCTATTAAGTCTGGACTTTTCTCCCCACATTCTGTTCGAGGCCCTTTGCTCCAGCCAGGCTGGTCACCTTCTGGGCCACTCCACCCAGAGGTGAATGCCCTCTCCTCCGGGTCTGTGTTTACCAGCCCCTTTGTGACCCAGTTCAGATGATACTTCTCTTAGGAGGCCCTCCCTGATCCTTCCTTCAGAGCACCAAATGCCTATCCCTTGGACCTATCCAGGAGGCTTGGTTCTGTGTTTTGTGTGCTTTGTCTGATCCCTACCAGATATGGGCTCTGCAGCAAGGATGGCTTTCATCCCTCTGGGCCCCTAGTTGATTCATTCCTCCCCATCTCCTTCCCTCCCATCAATCCACCCATGCACCCATCCATCTATCCATCCACATATCCATCCATCCATCCACCTGTCCAATAAATGAGAGTTGGGGACAGCTTCTGCATGCCTGACACGTGTATGTGTATCTGGGGGAGGGGGCACAGGTGGCTGCTGAAGTCTGGGGATGGGAATAATGGTCCCAGAGTTCTCACCTGTCAAAGCCAGACACCAGGAGACAGTGACCATCACACACCCAGACAATGCGGGCTCCACGGGCCCCCTCAGGCCCTGGGCCTTCCTGTTGAGATACAGTACATGAGGCCCAGCTGGGACCCCCGCCAGGTCTGAGGGCCGCCCCCAGCCCCTCCTGCTCACCTGCAGGGGCTCAGGGCTACCCCGGGGCTCGTAGATCCGCAAGTGCCCATCCTTGCAGACAGTGGCCAGCTGCCGCCCATCAGGACTCCAGGCCAGGCCAAAGATCTGGGGGCAGGTGGGGATGTGAGAAGCAGCCTCTTGCCGTATGGCTGGGCGCCTGCCCCCAATGCTGTCCTACCTGATCCCGGTGGCCCTGCAGCCTCAGCCGCTCTGCTCCAGCCTTAAGGTCCCAGATCCGAATGGTAAGGTCATAGGAAGAGGAGGCCAGCACGTCAGCTGCCAGCGGGTGGAAGCGCAGAGAATAGATCTTCTCCGTGTGGCCTGGAGGCGAGGCATGGGGTGACACTGAGCCCCTCAGGAGCCACCGCCCACCCCCCAGCCCCCACCCAGGCCCCCCTGACCTGTGAGCACGGCCTCAGGCATGGTGAGCACCTCCTCAAGGCCCTCTGGGGGCACCCGCCACAGTCGGATCCTGGCATCCTCCCCAGCTGCAGAGAGCACAGGCTCATCACTGCTGACCCAAGGCCCCCCTTCTCTGTTCCCATTGAGGACCCTGGGACCCTCCCTCAAGCCCAGTGCCCAGCCTCCTTACCCACAGCGAGGTGGTGGGGATCAAAGGGGTCCCAGGCCAGATCGGTCACGGCTGCCCCATTCTGCAGCGTGGGCAGTGCTGTGTCGGGCAGACGGCCGGGCTTCCGCAGCTGTGGGAGGTGCCCCCACCCCGAGGCCCATCAGTAACGTGCAGGAGAGTCCGGTCCCCAGGGCTGCAGGGCAAGCAGCATGCCTGGGCCCACACCCTCTGCAGCTGATGATGCACCACCAGGTGGCCCAAGCTCTCTGCCTCAGCCACCTTGCGCTCTGAGCCCCAAGTGCCAAGCCCCGGAAAGTGAGGGAGGCAGCATGGAGTGGTGGAAAGAGCTCAGGCTTGGGGCTCAGGTGGCCTGGGTTCAATTCTCAGCTCCACCACTTACACAGCGTGTGACCCGGCAGGTCACTAAGCCTCTCTGTGCCTCACTGCTTTCATCTGTAAAATAGGGATAAGAGTAGCACCCCCCCCACACCGCATGGGATGCTGGGCACTTGGTTTGTGCTTAGAGAATGTGAGCTGGTGTGGGCACCTGACGCCCTCAGCATCCTGCAGGGACATGGGGACAGCACGGCAGGGTGGGGCCCCTCACCTCGAGCACGGCCACCTGCCCACCACTGCTGAGCAGGGGCATGGCCACACGCTGCCAGTTGGCACAGAAGCCGTCGCTCTCGCCAGGCGTGGTGAGGTTGAGCCCCTTGAGGTTGGTGATGTGGCTGTCTCGGTGCAGGACGGTGCCCTGAGCGTGCCGGAACTTGGAACTGGGGCCTGGCGGGCAGCAGGGACATGGAGCCATGTGAGGTGAGGGTGCCCTGCCTGCCCTGCGCTGTCCTGCAGGAGGACCCGGGCCAGTCCTGAGTCCGGGCTGCCTGCTCCCCTCAGCAAAGGACCGTGCAGGTTGTGTGCCCAGATTTCTGCCAGTCCAGCCAACACAACTCGCCCAGAACGAGACTCGAGGGATCTCGGAACGTTTAGGCCACCCTCTTACAGGTGAGACTCTCTTCATCCCGCAAAGAAGTGACTCCTCCAGGAGGGGAGGCGGGACTGTGGGGGGAGGCAGGACTGGGGTGCAGAGGAGGGTGGTTGGGGTGGGGGTGGACAGGGCTCCCATGGTAGGGGGTTAGCCCCGCACTGAGGCACTTACCCAGCAGGCTTTGCAGGGACCTCTGGCTGGGGCTGGTGCTGATGCCGCTGGTGCTGGAGAGCGAGGGCCCCAGGCTGGAGGGCGTGGAGGGTGAGGTCAGCCAGCTGGGAGGGGAGGAGAAGCCCTCCTGGGAGAAAAGCTCCGGTCAGCCAGCAGCCCCGTCAGGCGGGTGGTCAGCCAAAGAGAGAGGAGATGCCGGGGTCATCACTTTGGGACACTGGGGTAGGCAGGAAGCCCCACCGTGGGATGTGGGGTGGGGACGCAATCGCTGATGGGCAGGAGGTAACATGGGGTGAGCTGAGCATTAGCATGTGGGACAGCAGGTAGCAGCTGCTGCTCCTGGGAAGGTGGGCCCAGAATGGTCAAGATCTTTCAAGAGGGTCTTCCCTGGTGGCACAGTGGTTAAGAATCTGCCTGCCAATGCAGGGAACACGGGTTCGAGCCCCTGGTCTGGGAAGATCCCACATGCCACGGAGCAACTAAGCCCGTGCACCACAACTACTGAGCCTGCGCTCTAGAGCCTGCGAACCACAACTACTGAAACCCGTGTGCCACACTGCTGAAGCCCATGCAACCTAGAGCCCGTGCTCCGCAGCAAGAGAAGCCACCGCAATGAGAAGCCCCTGTACCACAACGAAGAGTAGCCCCCACTAGCCGCAACTAGAGAAAGCCTGCGCACAGCAATGGAAGACTCAACGCAGCCAATAAATAAATAAATAAATAAATAAATAAATAAATTAAAAAAAAAAAAGATCTTTCAAGAGAAACTAGAAATCCAGATTTTATATGAAAGTCTCACTTTCTAGGCATTTGCTCAATTTTGAGAACACGGAGGTTCTTCATTTATGCTTCTTGTGTTTCTGAGACCATCGGGCAGGCCACACACTCCTGCCCTGACCTGGGGCCCCTGCTGCAGCATTGCAACGGGGAAGCCAGGTGGGCTACGCTGATACTCACGCTGGGGTCCGCATCACCCACAGGTGTCTCTGTAGGCTGGGCCTCTTCCGGGGTGGGCTCTGCAGGGGGTACCAGATGGGAAGTGAAGCTGGGGTGGGGTCGGCAGGCTGGGTGGAGGCTGACCCTCTGCACCTGTGGGTAGAGGCCGGCAGGTGAGGCAGGAGGGCTTGGGGTGGGGATAGGGGACACCAGGCAGCTGAGTTAGTGCACAGGTGGACCACGTGCCACGGACGCGGCTGCTGCCGGTGGTGCAGGCCAGGAGCAGTCAGCCAGGCCTTGGCCTTACCTGCTGGTTGCTACCAGCCCACCAGGCATGGGGGTCGGAGGCGGGCACACAGCCTGCAGTGTCCGGGAACAGGTCCTCGTGGAACTCCACAGCCTGGTGGCACACAAGCACACAGGCAGTGAGGTCAAGTCCCCCAGGCTCCCCCAGGCCCTCCCAGTCCCTCACGCAGGACCCCCTCACCTTGCGGGGCACGTGGTAGCTGATGGGCACGACGGCTGTGTCGCTCAGCTGCAGGACGCGAAGCACCTCGCAGCCCATGACGGCCAGTGCTCGCCGGGGCACGAGGGCCACCCCCTGCAGCACGCTCTCCAGGAGGCACTGGGTCACTATCAGGGACACCGTGGAGGACAGTCAAAGTGGGTCGGGGAGGGGAGGGGGCACAGGGCGGGGAGCAGGGCTTACCTGGGCTCAGTGCCGGCTGCTCAGGGGCCACCTCATAGCAGTACAGCTGACTGTCGCCCTGAAACGATCCCCACCCGAGCGCTGCTCGCTGACTCTAGCTCCAGCCACCCCGTCCCTCCCCAAGGACGGAGTCACAGAGCCACAGCCAACGTCTACAGGGCGCTGATGTGCGCTGGGCGCTGAGCTGAGCCCTTGGTAGACTCTGCCTCGCCTGTTCATCATCATGGAGCACGAATGAGCACCAGGGGTATACGTTCAGTAGGACAAAGTGTCTGGTGTGTGCTGACTCTGCTCTATTCTCAGCCTTGGATTCACGAAGCTGACATTCTAGGGAGTGATCCCGACTGCATGGAATGGAGACTTGGAGCCCCATGTGCCTGGAGCCCCTGGCAGGGGTGGAGTCTGGGCAGCACTGTTCTAGCTCCTCCTTTCTGGGGTGAATAGCATCCTGCACTCCCTACTCTCCCAGGTGGCTGGCCAGGTCAAACATTGGGGCCAAGTCTGGCGAGTGAGGGCACCAGCCAACATGGGTGGGGGCTTGAGCTTCTCCTCACCTTTCCCGCCAGGACCAGGAGCCTGGAGTCTGGATCCAGCAGGGGCATCAGAGACCTGGGGGAGAGACGGCCTGTCATAGGGATACAGCCAGTCATTGTGGCCAAGGGGCAGGGGAAAGGCTGACAGCATCGTGACTCTAGATCGGGGCTTAGGCCAAGCACAACAGTGGCCAGGAGTGATGCAGCCCCTCCAGTTGCATCCAGCCTGGTCCCCAGGGACCCTCTACCTCCTCTCCCTGCGCTCCCGACATGCTGAGCACATCCTCACGTCCCAGCCTTTCTTTCCCAGGTCCTCCGTCTGCCCAACTGCTTCACCCCAGGACTGTGCTGGGCCTGGGCACAGGGGAGCTGCCCCCTCTTTCTGCACCTCAGCCATGAACTCTTCCCATGCTCAGCAGCTCCAAGAAGCCCCCCGACATACATTCTGTCCCTGGTCTCACCTCCAACAGCCTAAACACCAGGCCCGGGAAGGTGAGAGGGGTGCTGGAGCTGGGGACCCCCTCCATCTCCACCCGGCACAGTTGGCCTGGGTGCTCCAGGACCCAGGCTTAGGGACCCTCTCCTCAGTCACCCCTGCTCCTGGGCTTTGATGCTGTCCTAGAGACTCAGAACTCCCCTAGGCACCATCTCTGAGCCCCAGTGCCCAAGCCTGAGCCAGGGGCCAGGAGCAGGGGCTCCTTCCTGCCGTGCTTCCCTGGCCTCCCTGTTCTCTGTCCCCCAGGTGGGGCCCTGGTGCGGGGGCAGAGGCTGGAAGCCCCCAGAGCCCCTGCTGCTCTGTGTTGCCTGTCTCGGCCAACAGCCTGTTGTTCTCCAGAGATTTACCACTCCCCTTCCCCTCCCAGGCCCTGCAGGGCCCCTTTGCAGCCCCTAGCCCTGACTGCTGTTTTCCAGGCCCAGAGTCTCCTGGACGTGGGGCACCCAGGAGAACTCAGACTGGTGTCTTCATCTGTTTCTGTTTCCTGCTCCTGGTTTTCTGGTCCTGCTCTCACCTGGGGACCCATGGGCCTGGACCCCCACCTCAACGCTGACACTCATCCTCAAATGGAACCCCGTCCTCCTCACTGTGGTCCCAGCAGTCAGAGGTCGTCCAGCTGTGGCAGCTGCCTCCATCCCTCACCCAGGCAACAAACGGTCCAGCCCACCCCCTCCCCTGCCCAGCCAGCTGCCCACCACCCCTCCCCACCCTGCTGGAAGGGAGCCACAGAGTGGACTGGGAAGCTGGGTGGGTCCCTGGGTGGCTCCATAGCTTCCTGGAGTGCCTTGGGCTGGTCACCTGTGAGTAACACAGCCTCTAATTACCTTGAGCCCAGCAGGGTGAGCTGGGCTCAGAACTGCCCTCTTGACCTGGTCTGATCACTGCCTGCTGTGGGGGAGAGGGGGGCAGGGGGACAACGTGGTCATGTGACCTCAGGTGTCCCCCACATTGACGCTGGATCCAGTGGGGCCACACCTAAGTCCCTTCAGCAGTTCTAACAGGACTTTCACTCACCCACTAGTTCATCCACAATCATTCACTCCCTTGGTGAGCTGGTCTGCGCCTGGCCCTCAGCTGGGCTGGCAGGTGTGACCTAAGGTGAGTGCAGCAGACCCCACCTCTGGCCTCAAAAGCTCACAGCCTGGGTGAGAGGCAGACAGAATTCCACAGACAAACGCGTGAAGGAAAAGTTCTCTGAGGACACACAGCAGGGAGCAGAAGGGCCTGACTCTGACTGGCCACAGGGGAGTGGGCATTCTTTATGACCCAAAGTTTAAGAGAGATCAACCACGTCAAGGGGAGAGAGTTCCAGGCAGAAAGGGCAGCATATGCAAAGGCACTGTGGCAGGCGGGTGCACAGCCTGTTTGCGGAACAGGGAGTAGAATGACATGGCTGGTGGTCTGGGCAGTAAGGGTGAGGGGCTAGGCTCAGGATGGGGTGGGTAGAGGCCACACAGAGCAGGGCCTAGTACATCAGGAGGAGGGTTCTGCCTCCCTCCATCGGATGAGCAATAGAGAAGCAAATGACACATCTTAAGTGAAGAGGGAGAGGATGAGATTTGTGCTGAGCAGAAGTCACCATGTGGAGATAGGCAGGAGGAAGGAAAACAAGAGTCTGAGAGCAAGTATGCTGGGCAGGGACTCTCATCACCCTGCTGCTGCCTTGGCAAGAAATGGGGAATCGGCCTGCAGTTTCCACCCTGGCATCAATGGCTCACCTATGCTCTAAACCAACCTCTTTAAGAGGCTTGACCTGGCACCCCTGTGCCCCTGCCCCATCAGGCCCAGCTGGCTGGCCCAATGACTCAGGTGCTAGGGCTGCAGGGGCAGGAAGTCAAGGAGGGCAGGGCTGGCTTCTCTGACAGGTCAGGCCAGTCTTCTTCGCCTCAGGCAGAGCTACCTGAGAAGCTCCGTCAGGCGGGAGCATCCTACCCACCACAGCACAGGCCAAGAAATGGGGTCATGGCACCCAGCCCCAAGAGTTGGCCAACAGCTGGCACGGGCCTGACCCCAGGCCTTGTAAAGAGAGCCAAGCCAGGTCTGGGTCTGGAATGCAGAACCAAGCCCCAGCCTGGCATAGGGCCAGAGGGTGGGAAAGCTGGCATGGGCATCTCTCCTGCTGCCATGGCAATGGGGGAGGGCTGGCATCTGGGCCTGCCACTGGGAAAGGCTTTGACCCAGATCTAGGGGTCTCCTCAAGACTCAAAGCCACAGAAGGTCTAGAGCCCAGACCTGCCACCTACCCCTGAGCCCAAGTCCCAGAAGATGCAGAACCATGGTGGTATCAAGTGGATCACGTGGGGGAAGGGTTACCCCCTGATACTCCCATCAGCTTTCCCAATATTGCTGCAAATAACACAGGAAGTACCGCGGTGAGCCTGCCAAGAAATACAGTTTCAAGAACCCTCCTCTGGTTCTCCCTGCCAGCCCATCTCTCCCACTCAGACCCACCACCTAAACATCCTGGCATTGGCACTGGTCCAAAGAAGAACAGGTCCCCAGTTCTTGTCAGGCTGGGCAGTGGGGACCCCCTTGAACCAAACCCTGCCCCCCACTCCCTTGCTCCCTTAGAACCAGGTTCTAAGGCAGGTGGTGCCTTGAAGCCAAATGAGGACAGGATGGACATACTGGGGAGGGGGGCCTCCTGGAAGCTGTCCTTGAACCTCCGGGTGGACAGGAGCATGGCCTGTGTGAGTCCTAGGCTTAGGATTGGGGCAGGGGATGGATCCTTTAGGCAGGTGGGATCTCACTATCAGCAAGAAATGGCCACAGAGGCGAGAAGATTCAGGACCTGTCAGGAAGTCCTGTTCCTGGAGGAGAGTCAGGCTGGGGTCTCCTGAGGGCCTTAGGGGACACAGGGCCCAAGGGCAGAGGCATAGGGACAGTCTGAGCTGACCGCAAACTCAAATGCTTCAGGAAACTGAAGGAGTGCAGCAGCCTGGTGTGAGACAACTAGGCTTGGTGGGGACTGGGGCCACCTGTGAGTCTGGGCCTTGGTCACAGGGGGCAGCTGCTGCCCAGCCTTGGCCGAGAGTTCCCACTCAAGGCAAGCTGGGAAGTCCCATTTTAATGTGAAACTACTGGATTTTTCAATGTTGGCAATGGCTTCAAATTTTTAAAAAGTCCCACAGGAGCCAAATGAAGCACACCTGAGGGCCTGCACTGGCCTAGGAACGGACGTTTAGAGGTGTGCAAGGCACACTCCACAGCCACATATAACAACAAAAGCATGGGGTGGAGACCTCTGCCCATCCTGAAAGGGGGCCGTGTTGGGGAGAGGTCCTGAGGAGGCGAAGAGCTGAGAAGAAAAGTCTGGGAGGTAACCGTTGCACCTGGACCCTGCTTAGCCCTGTTAGAGACTGGACACGGAGGCTATCCTGCCTTCTGGAGGTGATCCAGTCCTTCAAACACCATGCAACCCCCCCACCCCTGCAAGTTGGTGTGGCCCAGCCTGCTGGGATAAGCCTTCAGCCCCCCCCCCCCCCAGATTTGAGCTGGCCCAGCCAAGCCCTGACTGTGGGCTGGGCTGGACGGGGTGGCGGGTGTCCTGGAGCCGGCTGTAAGTTAGGAGCTGAGCTGGGTCCCCAAAGGCTCTGAGGCATGACTCTGACCACAAGTGCAGAGGGGGAGGAGGGCAGAGTGTTTTCCTGGAATCCTCCAAGGCAGGGGATTTTTCTGGACTAGCCCAGCCCCTGGCACCCACCCCTTCTGCCCCATTAAGGGCCACTGTCAGCAGCACCCAGGCCCCACCTACTGACAGCGAGGCCCAACCTCACATTTCAGCCCAGCACCCCCCAGCACATTCTGGCCTTGAAGCTGCCGGTAACTGTGGGTAGTCTATCATGTCCCCTTCCTGGGTGTTGCTCCCTTCATCTAAGACATGAGGAAAGTGGTCCAGAGGTGCTCACAGCAAAACGACCCCAGGACTCAGATTTGGCATTAGAGGTTGTACTTATGAGGCTCTCAGAAGGGATCTGTGTGTGTGGCCTAGCCAGGAGTTTCTGAAATTGGGATTAGCTACCAACAACAACACGGAAAGATTTCACATAAAAAATCCAGATTTCCAGTTTCTTCTGTAAAACCTGAAGCTCTGGCAGACTGGGACAGGTCATAGCTACTGAGTCTCCCCTCCCCAGGTCTCCACAGGCTCTGGGGTCCATTCCTCGAGTTTTTATCACCTGCCTGCTATGTCACAGGCATCCAGGTTTGGGATGCTTGGTCTCACTCATTATTCGTTCGCTTCTTCACAGGGAAAAAGGGATCTGCCAGGGTCATATTACAAACTAGTGGCAGACCAGACTGGACCGCAGGACTCCTGACTCCCGACGGAGCCAAGCAAGGTCTCTCTTGCCCGCCTGGTCGGGAGTTGGCGGGGTGAGGACCTGGCTTCTTGGCCGAATGACCCTTTCAGCAGAGGAGAGGCGGGTCTCCGTCGGCCCCACCTCGGCCAATAGGGAACAGCCACACCCCCCGCCCATGGCGGCCACGCCCCCAGACTCTTAAGACTGAACCCGCCTCCCGCGAGCCGACTCCGCAGCCCAAGCCTTGGGGCGGGGAGACGCGGACGCGGCTGCCTCGGCATCTCAAGACCTCAGGACCCAGGACCCCTCCGGCCTCCGGGCCAGGAAGCACTGAGGCCGCGGCCCGTCCCGCCCGGCTCCCGCCGCCGCCGCCGCCGCTGCCGCCCGGTGAGTGTCTACCGGGCTGGGGGGCTGCGGGCGGGAACAGGGGACGGGCTGTGCACACGCGCCGATCACGCGCGCGGACCCCCCCGACCTCCGCCGCGCGCACATGCACTCAGGGCGGGCACGCGGCCCCCAGTCCTGCACGATCAACTGGATCAACTCGGGGACGCACGGCGGGCGGGCACCGTGCGCCCCCGGCCCGCCCCCTTATCTGGCAGTCCTCGGGCTCCGACAGCTCCACGGCCGGGGTGCGCGCACGCGCGAGTACGCGGCTCACCGGCCCGCGAGGCTGCAAGCAGACAAAATAAACACCCCCTCCCTCCTCCCACGGCTGGGCCCTCCGGCATGACCAGTTTTATGAAACAAACCCCTTTGAGGGGATGGCCAAGCCAGAGTCTTGGGTTACTTTTACCTCCTGGAGTGACACTGGTTCTGGGCATGAATACCCCTAACCCCTGTCCCCCTGTGCAGATCGACGGCCTGGGGTCCGTCCTGAGGGCTCTGTCACTCAGGGCAGAGCAAGGGGCCCACAGGCATGCAGCCCTGGAAATGGGGTACAGACCTTGGCTGACTGGGTTGTACTCCAGGTATCAGGGTGCCCCATCTCTGCCCCTGCCAGGGAAGGGGCTTTGCTCAGGCTGTGAACCCAATGGCCTGGAGCCAGCCTAGTCTTTTGTGTCCCTGGGCTGGCAGCACTGCAGCCTGAGGGCTGCTGAGGTCCCCTGTGGTCACTGGCAGGCCAGCTGATTAGTGCCAGCCATTCTGCCTCACCCCCATTTGTTAACGATTACCACACCAGGGTAGCTGACTACCTCTCCCGCTGGGGCCAAGGGCTGGAGTGTGAAAGGTGGGAAGGAGGAAGTGACCCTGAGGGTCCCTCTGCTTGCCTTCTGCACCAAGGACAGGTGAGGCTCTGGGGCGTGGCACCAGGACCCAGAGCCCCCTCCCCAGACCAAGAGCTTCTAGGGCTGGGGGACTGAACTAAATCTCAAGGTCCCTTCCCACTAGGCTGGACTTTGGGCGTTGGGGGCAAAGAGGGGTGGCTGGGTGGGTGACCTCCAAGTGGGGTCAGCAGGCCCAGCTGTTGGCAAGGCCCAACAGGGCTAAGGCAGGCAGTGTGGGGGATGGGAGAGTAGTCCCCTGAGTTTGCTGTCTTCTCCCAGGGGAATCAGCCCCTGGAGCTTCTGTAAACAGAGTGTCAGAGGCAGGAAGAGGGCTCTGGTAATGAGCAGCCCAGCTGGATTCCCTCCAGACCATTATCTGGCCTCTCCTGGGCCCAGGGAGGGAGGATGAGCACACGCGTGCCAGGCTGGGGGCCCGGGCACTGCCTGTCCCCACCTCCCCTGGCCTCATGTTTCAGTGAAACAACTACCTGGGACCAGTGAGCAGGTGGGGGCTGGTGTCCCAGGGTATTTGCTGGAATGGCACCACTCTCTCCAGACCCTGGACATGGAGGAGGAGGGGTTCAACATGAGAAGCCCCTCAGACAGTGCCCAGACCAGTGCTCTCGCCAGGCAGTCCCCTCTGGCAAACACCCCCAGGGAGATGCCCTGGGCAGGGGATGCATCCAGCTCCTGGCTCCCATTCCTGACACCTCCACTACAGTCCTGGGTGAGCTAGGACAAGTCCCAGGTAAAGAGTTGAGTCCTTGTGGGGGCTTTTAAGTGGGTAGCAGTTCCTGGGATCAGGACAGCAGGGTCTCAGCTGGGCCCTGGAGGCAGCTCCCACCTCATTAGGCCAGCCAGCCAGTTCCCCTGGTGGCCAGAGAGAAGGCTGGGTGAGCCTCTGCCCACAGAAGCATCCCTGACCACTGGCAGGCCCTGAGCTCATGGGAAGGACAGCAATGCCACTTAACAGGGTTAGTGATCCCTCCCGGAGCCCCCCTCAGAGTCCCCTCCCTGGGCCAGGGAGCCCAAGGCTCCGCACTGCCAAGAAAACCAGCTCCCCTCACTGCTGTGGAATTTGAGAGTTCTTGGAGAAGGGGGAGGGCGTGTGTGTGCGTGTGTGTCCCAAAGCACAGCCCAGTGGGCGTGTGTCTGGCGTGGGCATGTGTCTGCGCGCGCGTGACCAGAGCAGGGCTGTGTTTGGGGGCGGGCAGGGGTGTGCTGAGGGTGGGCGGGGGCTCAGCCTTCTTCCTTTTATCAGTTTCCACATTCCAGAGTCAGCCGGATTGCTTTCCCTCAGCTGGCTGGGCCGCCTGGCCGGCCAGACCCGCCGGCCTCCCCCGCTTTTCCTCATTCCACCCTCCCTGGGTATGAGGAGGCTGGAGCAGACTCCCTTGGGCCACCTTAGGATTGGGGGGTGGGAACAGGCGAGGGGCCAGTTCTTCTCCAAGGTGGGGAAGGGCCCCAACCCACCTCCTCCCAGGGAACGCAATAAGGCTCTTACATTCCTCAGAGGCTGCCTGAGAGATTTAATTAAGGAGGAAGGAGAGAGCTAGCCTGCACTGAGAAGAGGCTGAGGCTGGGATGGCCACTGGGGCCCCCCTGGCCCTGGGCCTGGGTGGGCAGCAGTGAGAGGTGAGAGGCAGACTTGTGGCTCCCCTAATCAACCCCACCTGCCCACCGATCATCTCACAGGCCCCAGGAAGGGCCTCCTTTGCTGCAGGGTAACCGAGACCCTGGGCATGATGGAATGAGAAGGGCAAGACCCCTCTGGGGCTACCTCCTTCTCAGACCCTGTCTAGGCCCCAGACAGCCTGGGCCCAGCCGGCTTGGGGCTGGTGGCCTCCCTTGGTGACTAAGGTCTTCCTCTGGTAAATTCAGGTTTAATTGCAGAGTTAGGGCCTTAGTTGACGGGTGCTTGGCCCTGGGTGGGGACAGGGCAGTGAGCAAGCCCCATGTCTGAGCCCAGCCCCAGTGGCATCACAACTGCACGTGCTGACGGTGGCATCTGGACCAGCCCATTTCAAGTTGGGCCGCAGCCACCACATAGCTCCTGGGGCAGCAGGTGTCCTCTTCCAGCAGAGTGGCACCTCTGCTGAGAAGGCATGTCCTGCCACCCTGAGGGCTCACTTGAGCCAGGGACTGGCCTTAGTCACTGGTCTCCCTGCCCTGGGCTGACAGGTCTAGCAGCTGCCAAGTCACCCACAGTGCCACAGAAGACACCCACCTGGGGCCAGGCAGCTCCTGCCATGGAGTGGGGAAGGGGGAGGAGGTCTAGCTCCTGCTCTTCTGGTGCTGCCAGCTGGCCATACCTGCTCAGGGATCTAGACTCTTCCCTGGACAGGGAGACGGGCTGACGTACAGACTATCCCCCTTGGCAACATTCTGCCCCAGGATCTGAGGCCTGGCTATACAGGAGACCCACCCAAGCAGCTTCGCTAAAACACAACTCTGCCTGGGTCTCACCCCAGAAATTCTTATTTAATTGGCCGGGGGAGGGTGTGGTGTGAGCATTAGGAACTTTCTAAAGCTTCTTGGTGATTTTGATGTGCAGCTGGAGTTGAGAAGTCCTATAGGTGGGAGACGGAAGGGAAGCCCGGATGAGTTCATGGTGTGGAGTGTCAGGACTTACCCATAGCGTGAGTAGAACCCGCTGGGGGTGGTGATGGAGTAAGTAAAGCAGAGACGCCAAGACTGGTGGGTACCCCCACCACCAAAGGGCAGGGCTTAATCAAAAGGCAGGGCTAGGACCACCCCCCAAGAGGGCTATCTCCGAGGAACCTGAGGCTCAGCCCCCTCGGCCCCTTCCATGAGGGCCCAGGATAGAGACCCCAACCTGCTGGGCCAAGGGCTGCTTCTCCCCAGGGATGGGGAGAATGGTGGACCCAGCCCGGGCCTGGAGCCTCCTCAGACACGTCAGCGAAACTGGAGCCAACTGTCCTGGCTGCCGGCATGGTCCCGCCTGCCTGGGGGGTTGGCAGACTCCTGGGCTGGGCTGCTGCCAGGCCTGGCCGGCAGTGCTTCACCCTGGCAGGCCGGCACTGGGAGCCAGAGGCCCAGAGCCGTGGGGTCAGATCTGCAGCTCCAGACCCCTGTACCCACTCCGCAGTATTGCGTACGGAAAGGGACGTGTGCCTGCTTCTGTTTGCCCATTCCTGTTCCCCACTGGCCAGGCACAGGAGATGCTCCAGCCTGAGGTCTCATGTGGTCACCCGAAGGCCCGGGGTTCCACTCACTTGCCAGTCCCTGCCTGATCCAGGGCCTATGAGTGGGTGCCTCCAGGTGTCCCACACTTGGGGGTGGGTGGGGACACTCTGGGTCCCCCTGAGAGCTGAAATGATGATGTCGTTACTCACTGAGCCCCTCCTTCTGCTCCCCCTCCTCCCCCATCACATGCTGAACTGCCGGCCAAAGGACAGCTCACTTCCCCCCACCCCCTTCTAGAACTAAAGGCACCTTCCTCCCACCTCCCAGGCTGTTCTCTCTAGCTTCTCCTGTTTTTCCACGCCTGAGGATGGAGCGCAGCCTTTGCGTAGAGGCCTTACCCTGAGCCCAGGGGGCCTCCTGTCTGTGCCTAAATCTGCGTGAAGCCCCTCTCACACCATGGCATCCTCACCCCATGCATGCGGAGGGCAAGACTCAGGTTTTATGGGTGACACCCTCACTAGGTAGTGTTTACTGACCACCTAGAATGTCCTCCAAATACAAACTAAACAAGCCCTGAGACTCAGGCGCTGTACCCAGCCTCCCCCACTTCACAGATGGGAACTGAGGCTAAGGGCTGTGGCCAGGCTATCATGCAGCCAGGGTGCAAATGCAGGCAGTCAGACCCCAAAGCCCCATCCCAGCACTGTCCCCTAGAGGGCCCTTGTGGTGGGGCCAGGCCAAGGCGAGTCCAAGTGGAGGGGAGGCCCTGGACACTCTGCCCTCCTGCCTCCACTCCCCCCCCCTCTCAAATCCCAGGGCTACCTCCAGAACTCTCCCCACACCCTTTGCAGAGGGAAAGGGCCCACCTCCCTGCATCGAGTCAGCAGATCAGATATCAAAGCCCAGGCCCCTGGTCCTTCAGGGCTGCTGAAATTGCAAGGGCCAGGGCAGCCATGACCCCAACGAGACACTCCCACCCCCAATGCACACACACACCAGCATGCACCCAGACAGGCGGAATCGCTCCCAGAACTTGTTAAAAGAACTTCCCCATTTAAAACAAACAGAACAACACAGAACCACAACACGTGCTCAGAACAACTCCAGAAAGTGAAGCAGGGCTGCTAAGAAAAAAAGCCCACAGGTGAGAAAGGATCTGGGAAGCTATTTAGGGTCAGAGCTGGTCTCCTGCTGCCGTGTCACCGGCCCCCTCCAGTCAGTCAGTGCCCTCTGGGTCCCCTCTGGGGGCTCTCTGATCTGTTCTTGGTGGCAGAGCCCCCTGGAGCTGACAGCCCACAGCTTGCCATTTTCCCAAGCCCCAGTGCCAGCTCATTGCTGGACAGGTGGAATGGGGCTCAGGCAGAGGCACTCATCCCTGCATCCTGTGGACTGGAAGCAGGGTAGCTGCTGCCTACTGGGGTCTCCCCAGCCCAGAATGCCAGCTGCTCTTGTTCTGACCCAACGCCCACTCTCCATCAGCTTACCCAGATTGCCTCTGTGGCCAGACAGACCCCCGGTGTTCCTGCCTCCTTCCCCCATGATGACTTTACTGATTAAAGGGCCAGCAGACTACAGGTGAAGCTCAGAGCCCATGCTGGTCCCCTCATCAATGCAGAATGGGAAACACCCCCCAGTAAGCATCCCAGGCCCCTAAGGACCACATACCTGGCTCCTCGGAGCTAAGTGCTCCCAATCCTGGGAGGTGTCCATTCTGGAATGCCCAGGTGGACAATGAGGAAACTGAGAGAAAGCTGCTGTCTGTGGCCTCACAGTTCGGGTGCCCCTGGCCCAGGGCTGCCTGACTGGAGTGTGAGCTTTTAACTGTGATCTTTTATAAGGCTCAGGGGAGCTGAAGCTGTAGGGGTGGCCAGGCTGGCCAAGTGTAAGGTCCCCTCCCACCCCAGAGCCTGGCTGTGCCCTTCCTGACCTTGCCTGCCACCCCCACCCCCACCAGGAGGGTTAACTCAGGGGTAGGCAGCTCACCCCCCAGGTGCATGAGGGGGTGGGGGTTGCTCACAGCCCACATCTGGAGGCCAGGCCATACCCGCCGCCTTCTGAGTCAGGGAGGGTGGAGCGGGTCCCCACAGGGAAGGAGGCCAGGTGTGGCACACACAGCCCCCTGGGAATGGCGCCGGCAGGGCTGGGGGCACACGAGGCCTCCCGGGTTCTGGCTGAGGTTCATCTGAGGCTGAGTGCAAGATGCTCCTCTGCCATTCACTCAGCAAAAGATGGGCTCTGGGATACAGGGAGCAAAAACAGGGCCTCCCCTCAGGGAGGGTACAGCAGAATCTAGAGAGCAGAGCAGGCAGCACTGGCTGGGGTCAGGGAAGGCCTCCCTAGCTGGCCTCTGAAGGGCAGTCATCAGTGTTAACTAGTGAGGGGCAGAGGAGACCCTGCAGGTGAGCAGGGCCTAGGCAGGCCCAACCTGATGATGGGCTTTTAGTCAGAGCTGGCCCAACACCATAGTGGCCTCCTGGGGACCACCTGCCCCTCCTCCGCCTCACGTTCCAGGAGCCCACATCCTTGGGGAGGGGCAGCCCGATCCACGGCATTGGGCAGAACATGGGCTGCGTAGGGGGCCACGCTACCTGTGTGGCTGGATGGCTGGCCAGCGTGGGGGAAGGGGAGGCTGAGCCCCAGCACAAAAGGCCCTTGTGAGAGTAGGAGGCACCTGGAGGGGAGGCATGCCGGCCTCTCGGGGACTTTAGGGAACCACAGTGTGGGGACCCGCTGCTGGGGTGGCCTCCGGGCTGCCCGCAGGAGCCTGAGTGAAGGGGGGCCCATGCTGTGGCCCTATCCTGTCTCAGGCAGTTCCAGCTACGAGTGGGAGCCTGGTGCGGCTGGGGGAGCCACCCCCACCTGGGCAGGACTGGGCCCCACATCAGGAGGGCAGGCCCAGCCACACCTGGATGTGGTTAAGGACCTGGGCTCTGGCTCAGATATTCCGGGAGTGCAAAAGCAGCAAGTCACTGCACCTCCAGGAGCCTCTTCTCCTGTCATCTGGGAGTGAGGAGAACAGCTTCCACCTGGAGTGGCTGCTGGGGGACTAAACGAGAAGACTGTAGACGTTCAGTGCTGCGGGCACGTGGGAGGGGCTGCTGCTCCTCTTGCTCAGGGCTTGGCCTAGAGTTGATTCCCAAGAAACGATAGAGGATATGATCTGCGAAGCGTTTCCAGGCTTGACACTGCCTCCGGGGCCACCACACAACCAACGTCCCCCAACCTGAGACCTGGGTCAGCCCAGGGAGGCTGGGGGCCCCTCACCTCTAGTTCTTTCATCGTGGCTCAGAGATGGGGGATCTGAAGACCAAGGTTCCCTGCCTCCCCCCTTCCCACAGCAGGGACACCTGCCAAGGGCTCCAGCCCTCCTCTGCCTCCCCGGGGAACTCTCCTGCTGGCCATGTCCTAGGCAGGTCTGACTTCACAAGTGGAAAAACACCAATCCCAGAGTTTCCCCGTGAAGTCTTCCTGCTGTGGTCTCTCCTCATTCAGAGGACTCAGAGTGCGGCGGCAGCGGCCAGTGGCCCAGGGCAGGCAGTTTCTCTACTTACATGCTCGGCCGCCTGCCTGCCTGGTCTCTCCCAGATGCTTGCGGGAGGGGCTGCCGCTCCAGAACCCACCATTCTCCTTCCTTCGCTGTCCACCTCAGCAGAGATTTTTGGGGTGGTTTAGGGGGAGGGCACAGAGTCTGATGTTTTTTGACCACGTGTTCTCTCTGAGCCACAGAGAGGCCAAAGGGCTGGAGTTAAGGAGAAGGGGGTTATTTGTGGTCACTGAGTGTTTGGGGGCCAGGCCCCCCTCTGTGTGCATCAGCCCACCGAACCCTGGTGTCAGCGCAGGAAGTAGCAACTGATATCATAACAAGGTCATGTGATTGCTCAAAGTCACATAGCGAAGAAGTGACAGGGCAGGGACAGGAACCCAGCCAGGGCACTAGGGACCTGACTCATAACTACTGTATGCTGTTGGGTTTGGGGGCGGGGAGTGGAGAAGGGGGCTGGGAATTCCCTTCCCGGTCCTTCCTGGAGTGGCTGTCCCCTGGGGCCCCTGACTCAGGGTCTCCCGCTTTCCTCTCTGCTCCCAGGGACCAGAAGATGCGCTCCAAGACACCCCCGCCCCTGTTGCTGCCGCTGCTGCTGCTGCTGCCGGTCCTGGAGCCCAGGGTGCGGGGTTGCCCATCCGGCTGCCAGTGCAACCAGCCACAGACAGTCTTCTGCACCGCCCGCCAGGGGACCACCGTGCCTCTCGACGTGCCGCCCGACACGGTGGGCCTGTACATCTTTGAGAATGGCATCACCACACTCGACGCGGGCAGCTTTGCCGGCCTGCCGGGCCTGCAGCTCCTGGACCTGTCACAGAACCAGATTGCCAGCCTGCCTGGTGGGGTCTTCCAGCCACTGGTCAACCTCAGCAACCTGGACCTGACTGCCAATAGGCTTCGGGAAATCACCAACGAGACCTTCCGTGGCCTGCGGCGCCTGGAGCGCCTCTACCTGGGCAAGAACCGCATCCACCACATCCAGCCCGGCGCCTTTGACGCGCTCGACCACCTACTGGAGCTCAAACTGCAGGACAATGAGCTGCGGGCGCTGCCCCCGCTGCACCTGCCACGCTTGCTGCTGCTTGACCTCAGCCACAACAGCCTCCCAGCCCTGGAGCCTGGCATCCTGGACACCGCCAACGTGGAGGCGCTGCGGCTGGCCGGCCTGGGGCTGCAGCGGCTGGACGAGGGGCTCTTTGGCCGCCTGCGCAACCTCCACGACCTGGACGTGGCCGACAACCAGCTGGAGCTCGCGCCGCCCGCCATCCGGGGCCTGCGGGGCCTGACGCGCCTGCGGCTGGCAGGCAACACCCGCATTGCCCAGCTGCGGCCCGAGGACCTGGCCGGCCTGGCAGCCCTGCAGGAGCTAGACCTGAGCAACCTGAGCCTGCAGGCCCTGCCGCACGAGCTCTCGGTCCTCTTCCCCCGCCTGCGGCTCCTGGCAGCTGCCCGCAACCCCTTCAACTGCGTGTGCCCCCTGAGCTGGTTCGGCCCCTGGGTGCGGGAGAGCCGTGTGGCGCTGGCCAGCCCCGAGGAGACACGCTGCCACTTTCCACCCAAGAATGCCGGCCGGCTGCTCCTGGACCTTGACTACGCTGACTTTGGCTGCCCGGCCACCACCACCACGGCCACGGTGCCCACCATGAGGCCCACGGTGTGGGCGCCCACAGCCCCACCTTCCAGCATGGCTCCCACCTGGCTCAGCCCCACGGAGCCAACCACTGAGGCCCTGAGCCGACTGCCCCCTGCCCCGCCCACCATGGGTCCTGCCCCCCAGCCCCAGGACTGCCCGGCATCCATCTGCCTCAGTGGGGGCACCTGCCACCTGGGGGCGCGGGGCCACCTGGAGTGCCTGTGTCCTGAGGGCTTCACGGGCCTGTACTGTGAGAGCCGGGTGAGGCCAGGGCCGAGGCCCAGCCCTGCCCCGGCCACCATGCAGCCACCCCAGCCCCTGCCCCTTGGCATTGAGCCCGCTAGCCCCACCTCCCTGCGGGTGGGACTGCAGCGCTACCTGCAGGGCAGCACCGTGCAGCTCAGGAGCCTCCGCCTCACCTACCGCAACCTGTCGGGTCCCGACAAACGGCCGGTGACACTGCGGCTGCCGGCCTCACTCGCAGAGTACACGGTCACCCAGCTGCGGCCCAACGCCACCTACTCCATCTGCGTCCGGCCCCTGGGGGCCGGGAGGGTGCCTGAGAGCGAGGAGGCCTGTGGGGAGGCCCGCACGCCCCCGGCAGTCCGCTCCAACCACGCCCCAGTCACCCAGGCCCGAGAGGGCAACCTGCCACTCCTGATTGCGCCCGCCCTGGCCGCCGTGCTCCTGGCCGTGCTGGCTGCTGTGGGGGCGGCCTTCTGTGTGCGGCGGGGGCGGGCCGCGGCAGCTGTGGCTCAGGGCAAAGGGCAAGTGGGGCCAGGGGCCGGGCCCCTGGAGCTGGAGGGGGTGAAGGCCCCCTTGGAGCCAGGCCCCAAGGCGACTGAGGGTGGTGGGGAGGTCCCGCCTGCTGGGTCTGAGTGTGAGGTGCCGCTCATGGGCTACTCGGGGCCCGGCCCCCAGGGGTCCCTCCCAGCTAAGCCCTACATCTAAGCCTGCGAGTGATGGACGGTCGGGGCCAGGCTCTCGGCCCCACTGGGACTGGCCAGGGCCCTCCTGCTGCCAGATCAAGGAAGTTCTCAGATCTGTACGATGAGGACATGTCAGGACCAGGGCTGTGTGACCACAGCAAGTCCCTGCCCGTCTCTGGACCTTGGTCTCCTCATCTGTAAGAAGCTGGGACCCAGGTGATAACCTCTAAGGTCCCCCCACCCCCCGCCCGAGTGCCTAGAGGATGGCGTCAGCCCCGTCTTCTGCAACATGCAACCTCTGGGGTGGGGTGGGCCCTGCCGTGTGCTGGTAACACAGGCCCGGGCTGCCAAGCCCCCCACCCCAAGGAGACTCTGGGGGCCAGTGAAGGAAGCCCCCAGAAAAGAGAGCAGAGGGAGAGTGGGACTGGGGATGGGGTGGGTGAGACTGCCTCAGCCCCAGAAAGTGAAGGAACAAAAGAAACTGGAAAGAAAGATGCTTTAGGAACAAGTTTTGCTTTTGTTTTTTAAAATATATTTATAAAAGATCCTTTCCCATTTATTCTGGGAAAATGTTTTTCAAACTCAGAGACAAGGACTTTGGTTTTTGTAAGACAAATGATGATATGAAAGCCTTTTGTAAGAAAAATAAAAGATGAAAAGAAACAAGCATGTTTCTCAGGCATGGCCCCAGGGTATCTGGGCTGGACTAAGGGAGGGTGGGGGCTCACAGGGTCAGCCTAAAGGGACAGCCCTCTCTGTGGGGAAGCTGGGGCCAGGGACCCCTCTCCCCAGCAGGCACCAGGCCCTAGTCAGCATGCCCTAGGCTGTCCTGCCCCGGGTTGTGTCTGCTCAGTCCGCTCGACTGAGGTGCCTGGACCAGCTTCCCAGTGAGACTGGGAACCAGGAGGGAGCTGGGATAGGAAAGGGGCCACTTCAACCTCCGGGTAGAGGAACGGTTAGGGCAGCCTTACCCTTCCCAGGCCCAGTCTTCTGCCAGCAGGAGCTGCAGGGCTCCTGGGAGAGGCTGGGGAGACGCTCATGGCAGACGCAGGCCAAGATGACCCCCAAGGGTCCCTCCTCAGAGATGGGTCTGATGAGCAGTTCACCGCCTGCCTTCCTCTGTGGAGGAGGTGCCTTGAGCCATGTCCTGCCAGGCCCTCATGGATGGTCCTGGACCAGATGGCACACACGGCCCAGCCCTTCCTGCAGTCCTGTGGCCCCTCTGCATGGGCTCAGGCTGCAAGACCTTGCTCCCAGCCTCCTGCTCTAGCTACAGAGAAAGGGCCTTGGTAGAGAAGCAGCACAGATCCTGAATGGCAGGAGCTCTTTGCTGGGTGAGGAGGCAGGGACTGAGCCAGGGCTGTTAGGGGCAGGTGGCCCTGTGATGCCCCTTTACTCTCTGCACTTGAGTAAAGTACCCAGGCTTTCCAGAAACCCCGGAAGTGGGAGTGTTTTCCAGGAAGCCACAGGCCAAGGTGGGGGCAGGGCCCCCAGGGATGCTATGCACAGCCCTGGCCTGGACCAGGTGCTGGGAGCTTAGGAACAGTGACAGACACATGCGCCCAGCACCTTTTCCTATTACCCTGTGGCACAAAGGGAGGTGCCCTGGAGCCAGAGAGGCCCTGCAAAGGCTAGAGTGAGCCTCCCTGCGGCCCCATGCCCATCTCCCTGCATGGGTCATGGCCCCTGGCCCCCAGCCTCACCCTGGCGGGAAGGAGGCAGCCCAGCCAGGCCTGGGGAGCAGGCCCTGCGGTTCTGGGCGTTGATGTCAGTGCAGAGTCAGGCCCGGCCACACGAGGCTCTGGATTCAATTATCGGCTGCTGAGGGTTCTGGCATGAGAAGGGAGGAGGTGGGCCATGGTGGGCAGAGAGTGGTGGCAGCGGGCCTGGGTGGGGCCCCTTCTTCCTGAGGCAGCGGAGGCAGCAGCCCAGGTGGATTTCCTATGGGCCTGGGTCCCATTAGGGGAATGGCTCTGGCGAGGCCTGCCCTCCCCTTCGGCGGCCCCGTCAAAGGGGCCATTGTGGGTCTATGGGCTGCTGCTAAACACAGTGGCTGCTGAATGAATGTTTTCGCTGCAAAGCTAAACCTGGCTAGTGGGGCCGCAGGGGCGGGGTGAGTGGTGGGGCCCACAGAAAGGGGCCTGAGCGCTCACGCCAGCCCTCCCAGAAAAGGTCTTCGGGCATCCCATCAGATGAGGGGCCGGGGGACGAAGAGAGGGCCAGGGAACGAGTTGGGGACCGAGCCAAGATACAGCCACTACCCAGGGTGATCCTGCTGTGGGGAGACGCCAGCCCCCAACTGCTGGGTCCTCGCTGCCACAGGCCCTGTGCCACGCGGGCTACACATGCTCCCATTTCACGTCCAGTGATCCCTCTACAGAAGAGAATCACAGGCCGGAAACGGTAAGACAGCAGCTTGCTCACAGCAGGCAGGGACGGATCCCAACACCTGCTCCCTGGCCCAGGAGGTGGGGGTACCAGCCTTGCAGGGAGGGCTTGGCCCTCCAGGAGAGGGGAGGGGCTACTGAGAGCCGCAGAAGGCAGGCAGGGAGGGGGTTCCCAACCTCCAGGGAACTCGCTGGGATGCAGGGCCAGTGCCTCTGGCCAGAGGTGGACACCTCAGTGTGAAGAAGCAGAACAGACTCCCAGCGTCGACCCTGTGAGGCTTGCTGCCAGGGTGACCTCAAGAGAAGATCGATTTCTCTGGCTTCAGCTTTTATTCTTTGGTAACGTGTGGAGAAAAATCTCCATCTGCCTTCAGCTCAGGGCCGATACTGTTGACCATTCACCCAGCCCAGGAGCAGGGCACCCGAGACAGGTGGTGGTGTTTCTGTGTCTCCTGGACCGGAGCACGAGCTGCTCCGTTAGCCCAGGCCCTGCCGGTAACCCCCCACCTCCACCCAGCACAGGAAGTACAGGGCAGCCATCTGTGGACCTGCTGCCCGAGCCCAGCTTTACAGATAGGACCTGCTGCCCTGCGCGTCCCACATGGGGAGGTATGCTCCACAAACAACACAGATGAGCACGGGAAGGGCACAGATGGGAGCAGAGACAGAGGCCCCTGGGAGGGTGGGGCCCTGGGTCCTCCCTGGGAGAAGATGGGGAGGGGCATGTGCCTGACCCCTGGCCCCCTATAGCTCTTATAAGAGTTCATACTGTTCTGCCCAAATGGAGATGGAAAATCTGTAAAATAGAAAAGAAACTGAGCGGGTGCGGTGGAGACCCATGCCGTGCCCACAGCTGACACCCTGCACACTTCCTACCTTCAGTCCAGTTCACTCAGCAGCCCCCAACACCCCAGGGGGCTTCTGAGGGGTTCTGGCTTCTGGGGAGCCTGGGGGTAGGGGACCCACCACCTCTCAGGCCAGCCTGGAGGCTGGCACGCATCCCTGGCATCCACCAGCTTTGTAGAGGGCTGGAGAGTCCCAGCTCCTTTGCCAAGGGCGTGGGCCCAGTGGGGCAGTGGCCAGGACTGGGGGATGAAGGGGGCGGGACACTGGCCTGGCCGCCCATCTGGGAGTGATTTGAGAAATTCCAGGCCTCGCTGGCCCTGCGAGGCTATTCTTAACTGCTATAATTACAGGGTCAGCCTTGGCCAGTGGCACCATGGGGTCTGGGCATCGTTAACTCCCCCAGGGGCCACACTGGGGCTGGGCAGGGGCTGCTCCTGGGGTGGGGGTGGGGCCAGCACAGATGGGGCGGAGCCTGGAAGGCAGGAAGTGGTGGGGAGAGGAGCATTTGATGGTAGTGCTGGCTCCCTTTTCCAGGCTGGGCCAGTTCCCTCCCTCTGCTGGGGGGCCCCACAGGGAAGGGGCTGTCTGGCCTGGGTAGGCGTGGAGGACAAGATATCAGTGCAGCATGAGGGCTGGGGGAGGGGTTGCTGGACATGAAGCCAGAAGGCCTGGGGGCCCTGATTCCTCCAGCGCAGGGGGACCCTGGTAACATCCCGCTGTATCCCCAGGGCCAAGAGCAGACAGAGGCCTCACACCTACTGCTATGGGATCTCACTCAGCCTTGCCTCCCTCATCTGCAAATTGGGCCTTTTCAGCACCCCAGGCTTTCCCTGGGTTGTGAGACAGGATGGGAGTGCCACCCTGATGGTTTCCCCTTCTCTGGGGGCTCTCAGCGGGGTCGCCCTGGCAGGAGCTCTTACGGCACTCAGCCCTGCGTGCCCCAGACACGGCCCTCACTGCTCCCAGAGCCTGGACAGGTCACCACGCCCTCTATGACTCAGTTTCCCTAGTTGTAAAACGGAAGAGGAAGGGGCTGAATGGATATCCAAGGACCAAGGCCCCATCCTGGCTCTGACCTCCCAGGTCCCTGCCTGGGTGGGGTGTTCAGCAAGCCGCCCCAAGAGTCACAGCTGAACGGGAACCAGGTCCCACCACCTCCTGCACCAGCCGGGCTGCAGTCCTCCAGCCGCCTGTACCTCATCTCCTCAGCGGGCATCCTGGTGTGTGGGTTGCCCCTGCACAGAGCTGGCTGGGCCAGGACCCCGTGGGGCACCACCATAAACCCTCTTGCACACGCTTCCAGGAGGGTAGAAGGATGAGGTGCACTGTACCTCCAGGCTGCCTGCACCCCCCAACCCGCCCAGGACCACCAGTGACAAGCATGTGGCCAGGGCTGAGGTCTCACAGAAATTGCAGGTCCGAGGCCTGCCTCCTTCCTGCACTGGAGCCTCCAGACCTGCCAGCCCACCTGACCCCACGTCACCCCGCGGCCACCTCATGATCGTAGCCTCAGTTTCTTCAGTCTTTGGCTCCACCAGAACACTCACAGCAAAATCAAGCGCATCCCCAGACTCCCTGTCCCCGCACCGCCGAGTCACAGTCCCCTCCCCAAACGCCAAAACACACCAGCACAAGCCCCCGGGCAGAAGCCTGCCCCACAACCAGCAGTGTGCACTTACAGACATCACTGGGCCCTCAACGCCCCCAGCCATTCCAACACGCCAGCCACTCCTACCTGGGAGAGGTGTCCAGGGTGAGGGAGGTGCAGGCGCTGGAGAAGAGCCGGGTGTCCCAGAGCTTCACTTCACGCTCATGCATCTGCAGGGAGGGGGCAAAGAGGGGCTCAGAGGGGCCCAGCCCGGAACCCAGGGACTAAGGACACAGCCTGGCACGGGAGCACTCGCCCCAGAGCAGAGCATTCGGTGGGGGGGGGGGGGGGGTAAGTCATGCCAGGGAGGGAGAGTTTGGGTTTTCATGTCCTGCCCCTTTAAGAACCCTTAGGTGACAAGGGACAAGGGGCGGTTCCCTCTGTGGACTCTGGTCCCTGGGGGGGCCCACCGCAGTTCCCAGGGTCAGGCTTAGCTATTGCAGATGGAATCTGCCCGTTTTCAACAGCCGTTGGTCCCCTGGGGCTCTGAGACCCGGCTGCACACAGGGCCGTATATGGACGGGTCTGGAGCTGGCCCCAGCCCCCCCCTCCCAGTGGGCCTCGTCCCCGCCCTCTTGGTGTGGATGCCCTACTCCTCTGGGAGGAGACCTACCTTGTTGAAACCGGTGGACACAAGGTGCTCCTGGATGCCTGTCCACACCAGCCGGCCATCCCTGCTGTTCTCATGGGCCCACGTGCTCTGGAGGAGGAAAAAGATGGCACTGAGTTGCGCCTTGGGGGCCTCCTTGGTGGGGGGGGGCACCCACCTGAGAGCCCTCCAGAGGGCAGGAGGGGTCAGCTGGGGACAGCTCTGCACCCAGAGGGCCTACTTGGCCACGAAGCTTGGGCTCAGTCTCCCTCCTTGTAAGGGGCCTGTCGGGCTGTTCTGCTCATGGCCAGGCCCCTCTTGCTGCGGTGATGGGGCTCAGGACGGCGGCACGTCCTTGCCTCTGCAGGTGTCCAGGGGGAGGCACTTGGCTGCTGGTCACCATCCTCGGGCTCTGAGGACCCCAGTGCCCTCTCGGAACTTCATTTTCCTTGCTCGTGGCCTGGGCTGCCTACTTCCCAGGACTGTCGCGAGGATCAACTGAGACCACATGTGATAGGAACAGGCCAGCCACAAAGCGCCGTGCAAATCGAGGGATTACGAGTATTACTGTTGCCTCTTGACGCTGCCAGGGGGCCAGGGAGAGGGCCTGGTGCCAAGCATGGGGAACAGTCCCTGGAGAGGGCAAAAGAGTGCCCCTCTTGGCCCTCCCGTGGTACTGGAGCTGCCAGCAGGAAGGTTTGCTGGGCCCCTGGGAGGAGAGATGAGTTCAAACCGCAGGCGGCCCTGTCCCCCGGGCCCAAGCAGGGGGGAGCTGAGGGGGCCAGAGGAAATGCAAACAGCTCCCTCCCAGTCACCCTGGCCCCTGGAGCCTGAGACCAAAGACCCTGTTACCAAAATTAGCTCACCCCAAACTGTGGCCAGCTTCCTCCCAGCTTCCCACGATCTCCTTGGGAATGAATGAGGGAGCCAGGCGGCTGTGAGGAGCTGGCCCCGCGCCCCCTCCCCAGCCCGCGGAAGCCGACCCCAGCGTGGGAGACCATCGGAAACGGCTCCGTGTCATTCAAGGGGCTTTTCTCACTGCTTCCTTCCCACCCGGCTGTAGTCGGCACAGGAAGTCAGGGCTGGAGCCTGAGAACTAGGGCCCAACATCCCTCTCTTTATGCAAGACGGGCTGTGGGGTCAGGGCAAGGGTCAGCTCCACCACCAACACCCCAGGGTCAATCAGAAGTCTCACATGGGCTCTCGCCCTCTCATCGGTGTGCAAACATCCCATGTAAGGAGCACCAGACAGCTCGTACTACGTTAGCACACCATTCATTCATTCAACAGCCGTGCAGGCCTCCTCCTGGCCAGGTACTCTGCTGGGAGCTGGCAGTGGGGCCGAACACATCTCAGATGGATGGTCACGTCCGGGGTGAAGCAGGGCTGCTCACTCACTTGTTCTTTCATAATATGAATATTTGAGTTGCATGTGACACTAGGCACTGGGGACATGGTCAACAAAACAGAAAGGGTCCGCAAACTCATAGAACGTACAGGTTGAAAGGCAGATGTGAACCAAACAGAAATAACTATGTCAGCGAGTTGCTGTAAGTGGGGGGTTAGGGGTGCGAGCTTTGGAGTCAGACTGACTGGGTGAAAGCCAAGCCACCAACAGCCTCGTCCCAGGATGTGCCTCAGTGTCCTGACCCACACAAAGAGCACCATGATGGACCCACTGTGGAGGGCAAAGCGCTCAGGGTTGTGTCTGGCACACATCAATGTGCATTTTTTAGAAGCATGGTAACAGGGTACAATAGAGTATAATTGAGGGCAGTGGATTTAGGGTAACACTTAAGATGTGAAGGATTGGCAGGCGTGAGCCAGTGGTGGGGACCAGCATCTGTGAAGAGTCGGGGTCTCGGAGAGCGAAGAGGCCGGCACAGCTGGCAGCGGGGTCGGGGGAGAGGAGGAGGCGGAGCAGGGTCTACAGGGCCTGTGGACAGCGAGGGAGCGTTTTTCATCCAGAGGCACAGGTTTGGATGGAACATTCTTTGGCCCGTGTCTCAACCTTCCTATTTCACACACAGAGAAACCAGAGGCCCAGAGAGAGGAAGCCATCTGCCCCAAGTCACCCAGTAGGACAGCCACCTACACCAACCGTTACTGTTCTCTGTCTGCACAAGAGGAGCTGATGGAGGACAGGCAAGGAGACAGGCACAGCCAGAAGGCAGCAGAGCCCAGACCAGGAGGAGCCCAGGATGCTGGCTGCCCCCAGGCACCTCGGGTCTCCAGCAATCCTCCCTGGACGAGTTCACACTGGGGGAACCAGGCAGTGATGGGCAGGGCATTGTGGGCTGGCGAGTCCTGCTCGCCCCACAGCTCTCCACTCTCACCTCGGGTCTCAGAGGACATGGCACCCAGGAGGTGGAGACAAGGTCAGAGCTTAGGCTGAGCCCAGTGCACCCAACATGGGCACACCCAGCTCAGTCTGCCCCAGGGGCCAGAGGAAGCCCCAGCAACTTGGAGGGGAGGCCAAGGACCCCCTCCCCATTCCTCTATCCCCAGATCACTGGAGTGACTTTCAGTTTCAAAAATGGCAAGTTCTTTGCTGACCTCAGTGGGACTCGGGGAGGAGGAGCCCTCCCTCCAAATCCCTGGATTCTCATTCTCCTGGGGTAGAGGGGAGGCTGCAGTTGGGACCCAGGCACCCTGCCACCCGAACCTGAGCCCTGTCATAGGAAGCCGCTGATGGTGATCCCGAGCCTGCAGGCCAGGCCTTAGGGTTTCCCTCTTACAGGCAGCTAGGTGTCCTGCTCGTGGAGAAGCCCCTCGGTACTCCCATGTCTCCCCCACACCTGGCCCCAAGGAGAGAACAGGAGGGGCTGAGGCCAGGCCGCGCCTGCCCAGTACAGGGGCGCCAGGAGCAGGCGCATACCCAGCATTCCAGCTGCAGTGAAGCCAAATCCCCCCTCTGTCGCCACAGCAACGCTTCCTGTGTGGGGCAGGGCGACTGGAAGAGCGGCCCTGGGCTCCTTCCTAGGGTGAGGGGACCTTCTCCGGTGGTAAGACCCCCATCACTCACCCACACCCCTCCTCAGCCAGGCTCAGTCCTGGGCTGCAGATGCTGGCCCCCCAGGCCTGTCTGACACGGGGTGGTCGGAAGGAGCAGTTCCGCCTGTCCACGCCAGAGGTCCTCTGGCCCCCTCCTGCCCTGGACCAGCCTGTCAAAGCTCACCACCCCTGGGTACCCCCTCAGCTGTGGCTTCTACTTCCCTGGCACGGCCATGGCTTCAGGGCCTCGGCCACCCCCACTGGGGCTCTGGCACAGTGAAGGGGCAGGAGAGGCCTGGGGCTCCGGAGTCAGATGGACCGAACCTGCCTCTGCCACTCAGCTGTGAAACCCTGGGGGGAAAAATAACCAAAGGACTGACTTTACAGGATGGTCAGGAGAGTGGAAGGAGATTGTGCGCGCCAAGAGCCTGGGACATAATAACCCGTCATAAATGCAACCTAAAAACAAAGCAGAGGGTGTGAACAGGAGGGAGCCGCCCAAGCATCCCCTGCTCCAAGCTCGAGTCTCCAGAGGAAGGGCCCAAAAAAGACAGTGGAGGGAGGACTCCCCAGGCCTCCCTGCCCAGCCCCCAGGCCATGGGGACAGCCAGTGGGGCAGGGAGGGCAGAAGCTGGAGGGAGGGCAGTGCCTTCTTCCCCAACCCCCACCAGTACCCCCTCCAGTGGGGAAGGAGGATCTCAGAAGAAGGCACTTCCAGAAGGCCTCTCCCCCGAGCTGGCCCCTCGGCTCACACCGACCCTGGCTGCCAGCAGCAGTTTTCTTAATAGAAGCCAGGTGTGGGCCAGATGCCCTGGCGGAAGTGGGGGGCAGGGCCAGGCAGAGGGCAGCATTCCAGGTCCTGCTGCCCCCGCACAAGCGGCCAAGCACAGGCAGCGTCCCAGGAGCTAGGAGGGGGTGGGAGCCACCCACGCTCTTCCCGGGTCTCCTCGGCCCAGAAACCCCCTTCAGGGGGGCTCCCTCCCTCTTCTCTGAACTTGGAGCCCTTGGACGGCAGCCATTGCATCTCTACCTCAGCACCATGACTGCCCCCAGTTGCTGGAGGAGGAGGAGAGAAAGGAGGAAAGGGTTCAGCTGGATGAGCTGGCCAGAGGCACTGCCTAGCTGGGGCAGGAATGGAGGTGCCGGGCGCTGTGGCCTGGACCCTGGGGAGGAGAGGGTGACCTGAGAAAGCTGCGGGGACAGGGCCTCAGTCTCCCTCCTCGAGCTGAGCCTGGGGCCCCTTTCCAGGCAAAGACTGAAGGTTATTTAACACAGAAAGCTACAGTGAGGCCCACTGCTCACGCTGCCCTGAGGCTCACATAGCTCCACCACAGCCAAGGGGCGACACACCAAGGAACCAAGACCCAGCCTCGAGGAAGCAAGGCCAGGGTGGAGCTAAAGCCACTTCTGCTGGGCTTGGTTCACCTGCCAGGATGGGGCCTCCTCTTGGTCTTCAGCCAGTCAGAGGTGGAGCTGACTGCACTGCCCTGGGAAAGAGCTGCAATTGGCTGTATGAAGGGGAGGGGTGTGTGTGTGTGTGTGTCTGTGTGTGTGTGTGTGTCTGTGTGCGCTACTACTGCTTGGGTTTAGACTGGTGGATTACCCTTGACCCCGGGTGGGGAACAAGTCCTAGAAATGGAGATGAGGCATCTCTGCTGGGCCTGGGGCCTCGCTGGGGAGCTCTGCCCACGAGCTGGCAGCAGAACCCTGAACTGCACCTTCCTCAGGAAAGAAGGCTCCTCAGCTTCTAGAAGAATTTTTAAAAATGTAAATCCGCTCATTTCACTGTTGGCTTATAACCCTAATGGCTCCCAAAGCACAGGTGACAAGCCCCTGACTCAGGCTCCTAGGACAAGCTCAGCCCGCCCCAGGCCGTCCACAGCAGCACTCAGGCCTCAGCCCCAAGCCAGCTCCTCAGGGAAGCACTAAATCACTCCAGCAAGAGGAGCCCCCCAGCAATTGCCCATATCTGTCTCGTTCACCACAGAACATTCTATGCCTGGCACCAAGTTGTTCTCAAATGAATGAACGAGTCCCCAGTGGCTCAATGCCTGCAGCATGAACCCATCGCCTGGCCTCCTCGTTTGGAACTCAAAGGGCCACATGCACCCATGCACAGCCAGACACAAACCGAACCCGCTCAGCGCCCGGGGCCCACAGATCAGGCAGGCTCCCCAGCACCAGGGCCTGGAGGGGTGCAGAGGGTGGGGGCTGGGTCTTCTTGGCTCCTCTGTGGCTGGCCTCCG
Source organism: Aethalodelphis obliquidens (assembly GCF_003676395.1). NCBI lineage: Eukaryota > Metazoa > Chordata > Mammalia > Artiodactyla > Delphinidae > Aethalodelphis > Aethalodelphis obliquidens. The sequence continues at coordinate 9,992,557 of NW_020837962.1, read as the reverse complement.
CTGACCGTACCAGGAAAGGTGGGTAGAGATGAGGGTTTCAAAGGAGAGGAAGTTGGAATCTCAAATTAGCTTCCTGAAGCCACAGGATGCTTCCACCGAAGGCCTGTGGGCGGCCTGGCTGCCCCCACCCTGTGATCAAAGCTGGATCCTCCCAAGACCCAGAACATGCTTCCCAGAAAGAGCCTCGAGCCACCTCCCAGGTGACCCCCACGTACCCGCCAGGCCTCGGCCAGGGGCACGGGGCGTGGCAGAATCTGTGTGTCAGAGGCTGAGCTGCCCTTGCCCGTGCCTGCTGAAGCCGCTGGGGCCTCAATCCAGCTCCACTGCCCACACAACTCACCTGGGAGGCCTCGGGCTTGGCTCTGGGGTCAAAGATGCGCAACTGCTTGTCCTGGAAAAGCAGAGAGGAGAAAACAGCACAATTAGGCCGGGGAGGTCCTCTGGGAGGGGGCCTATCTCCCCCACCCCTAGGCTCTGATGGTCCCACACCCAGTACACAGGTTGAGAATCAGGCACCAGGCGACCCCTCCCCAGCCCAGTTCCTCCTTCTCACAGCAGGGGGCAGGCCCCCTTTCCAGCCCATCACCCACAACAAAGACTGTGACCAGAGTTCACATTTCCAAAGTACCTACTATGTGACACGCATGATCTCACCCTATCTTTCCAACCACCTTATGAAGCCGTGCTATCACCATGACCCCTTCACAGATGGAGAAACTGAGGACCAGAACCAAACTCTAGGTTCCCAGCCGCTACACATGTGTCCGGCCCTGTGCTCAGCCCAGCCTAGAGGGGCTCACAGGACAACATAATTTCTACACTTAACTTGGCGTCTAACCAGGACAGCAAGCTTGCACATCCATCTATCACTCAGCACACAGTTACTGGTTCAGAATACCTGACTGAGGGTGGGGATGGGAACAGACGAAAAAAGAAGAAAAAAAATACCAAAACAAAATGCCCATACCTTATATAAACAGCTTTCTTTCTGTGGAATAATCTCTCTGTGTGTGTGAGTGTGAAAGTGTACACAAATGTACATGCACAAAGAACTGGGGGAGAGGAGGAGGAATTTGTATCCATTGACTATTTACAGGCTTGGCCATGATAAATTGTTAACTGCAAAAAGGAAGATGCAGAGTTACGTGGTGAGGTGTGATTCTACTGTGGTAAAAGTAAAAAACTCCATTTGTCTGACCACATTCCTGTATGTTTTGCAAGTCTGCTGAGTAAGGAGAAAGGTCTTGACAGGCACGGGCCATGTTTTAATGCTGGCACCAGGGGTGAGGCAGGTGAGGGGTGATCAGCTTTTCCTTTTTACATCTTAGTACAGCTCCACTTTTTTCCGATCAGCACAGATTCATATTTTCTTATTTCAAAAAACAATCAACCAGCAATGAACAATTGGAATTTGAAATTAAAAACACAATACCATTTATATCAGCACCCCACAAAAATGAAATACTTAGCTAGAAATCTAACAAAATGGGACTTCCCTGGTGGTCCAGTGGTTAAGACTCCATGCTTCCACTGCAGGGGGCGCAGGTTCAATCCCTGGTCGGGGAACTAAGACCCTGCATGCCACACGGCACAGCCAAAAAAAAAAACTAACAAAATACGTATAAGATCTACATGAGGAATACTACAGAACTGCTGAAAGAAATCACAGAATTAAACAAATGCAGAGATATTCCATGTTCACAGTTAGGAATACTCAATATTGTCAAGATATCAGCTCTTCCCAACTTGACTTATAGATTCAATACAATCCCAATGAACATCCCAACAAGTTTTGTGAATAGCGACAAACTGATTATGAAGCTTATGTGGAGAGGCAAAAGACTCAGAATCGTCAACACAAAATAAAGGAGAAGAACAAAGGTGGAGGACTGCTGCTTCCCGGCTATATTCTAAAGCTACAGTAATCAGGACGGTGTGGATCTGCACAAAGACAGACAAATAGATCAATGGAACAGAACAGAGAGCCCAGAGGAAGACCCCCTTAACTACAGCCAGCTGATCTTCGACAAGGGAGCAAAGGCAATACAATGGAGCAAAGACAGTCTTTTCAACAAATGGTGCTGGAACAACTGGGCATCCACATGCAAAGAAATGAATCTAGACACAGACTTTACATCTTTCACAAAAATCAACTAAAAATGGATCATAGTCTTTTTTTTTTTTTGCGGTACGCAGGCCTCTCACTGTTGTGGCCTCTCCCGTTGCGGAGCACAGGCTCCAGAAGCGCAGGCTCAGCGGCCATGGCTCACAGGCCCAGCCGCTCCGCGGCATGTGGGATCTTCCCAGACCGGGGCACAAACCCGTGTCCCCTGCATCGGCAGGCAGACTCTCAACCACTGCGCCACCAGGGAAGCCCTGGATCATAGTCTTAAACATAAAAACACAAACCTTTATTATAAAACCTCTAGAAGATAGCATATGAGAAAACCTAGGTGACCTTGGGTTTGGCAATGACCTATTAGATACAATACCAAAAGTGTGACCTATGAAAGAAAAAACTGATAAATTGGACTTCATTAAAATTATAAACTACTGGTCTGCAAAAGACACTGTTAAGAAAATAAAGACATGCCACAGACTGGGAGAAAACATTTGCAAAGCACATATCTGAGAAAGAACTTATATCCAAAAAACACAAAGAACACTTAAAACTAAGAAAAAAAAATTAAAAAATAGGCAAGAGATCAGAATGGACACCTCACCAAAAAAGATACACAGATGAAAAATGAAAACATGAAAAGATGCTTAACACTGTATCTCATTAAGGAACTGTAAATTAAAACAACAATAAGCTACCACTACAAACCTACTAGAATGCCTAAATTTCAAAAAACTGACAATACCAGGGCTTCCCTGGTGGCGCAGTGGTTGAGAGTCCACCTGCCAAAGCAGGGGACATGGGTTCGAGCCCTGGTCCGGGAAGATCCCACATGCCACGGAGCGGCTGGGCCCGTGAGCCATGGCCGCTGAGCCTGCGCGTCCGGAGCCCGTGCTCCGCAACGGGAGAGGCCACAACAGTGAGAGGCCCACATACCGCAAAAAAAACAAAAAAAAAAACAAAAAAAAACTGACAACACCAAATACTGGTGAGGATGTGGAGCAACAGGAACTCTCATTCACACTTCTGGTGGGAATGCAAAATGATTAAGGCCACTTTAGAAGACAGTCTGGCAGTTTCTTACAAAGCTTTAAAGAAAAAAAAAAACTCTTACTACATGATTCAGCAACTGTATTTACCTAATATCCTAAGTATTTACCCAAATAAGTTAAAAACTTATATCCACATAAATGTTTATAGCACTTGCAAAAAACTGGAAGCAGCCAAGAAGTTCCTCAGTAAGTGAATGAATAAATAAACTGTGGTACATTCATACAATGGAATATTGTTCAGCGATAAAAAAAATAAATAGCTCAGACCCCAAACCATAAAACTCCAAGAAGAAAACATAGGGGAAAAACTTCATGACATTGAATTTGGTAATGATTTCTTTCTTTTTTAAAAATTTTATTTATTTATTTATTTAATTTATTTTTGCCTGCATTGGGTCTTTGTTGCTGTGCACAGGCATCTTCTAGTTGTGGTGCGCAGGTTTCTCATTGTGGTGGCTTCTCTTGTTGCAGAGCACGGGCTCTAGGCGCCCAGGCTTCAGGAGTTGTGGCTCACAGGCTCTAGAGCACAGGCTCAGTAGTTGTGGTGCACGGGTTTAGCTGCTCCGTGGCATGTGGGATCTTCCCAGACTAGTGCTCGAACCCGTGTCCCCTGCATTGGCAAGCGGATTCTTAAGCACTGTGCCACCAGGGAAGCCCGGTAATGATTTCTTAAATATGATAATAAAGCACAGAGAAAAGCAAAAATAGACAAATGAGACTACGTAAAACTTAACTTTTGTTTATCAAAGACCACAACAGAGTAAAAAGACAACCTACAGAATGGGAGAAAATATTTTCACATCATCTATCTTATAAGGAATAAATATCCAGAGCATATAAAGAACTCATATTACTCAAAAATGAAAAATCAAATAAACCAACTAAAAATGAGCGAAGAACTTGAAGACATTTTCCCATAGATACACAAATGGCCAACAAGCAAGTGAAAAGATGTTTAACATCACTAATCCTCAGAGAAATGCAAATGAAAATTATAGTAAGATATCACCTCACACCCGACAGAATGGCTACTATCAAAAAATCTGGAATATAACAAGTGTTGGTGAGGGTGTGGAAAGTTGGAATCCTTGTGCATGGTGGTGGGAACATAGAATGGTACAGATGCTATGGAAAACAGTCTAGCAGTTCCTCAAAAAATTAAAAATAGAATTATCATATGATTCAGCAACTCTGGGTATAAACCCAAAAGAACTGAAAATAGGGTCACAAAGAAATATTTGCACACCCATGTTCGCAGCAGCATTATTCACGACACCCAAGACACAGAGGCAACCCAAGTGTCCACTGACAGATGAATGGAAACAAAACATGGGACTTCCCTGGTGGTACAGTGGTTAAGAATCCGCCTGCCAATGCAGGGGACACGGGTTTGATCTCTGGTCCAGGAATATCCCACATGCCACGAAGCAACTAAGCCCGTGCACCACAACTACTGAGCCTGCACTCTAGAGCCTGAGAGCCACACTACTGAGCCCACACGCCACAATACTGAAGCCTGCGCACCCTAGAGCCCATGCGCCACAGCTACTGAAGCCCACACACTCTAGGGCCCGTATTCTACAACTACTGAGCCTGCGTGCTGCAACTACTGAAGCCTGTGCTCCGCAAAAAGAAAAGCCACCGCAACGAGAAGCCCATGCACTGCAACAAAGAGTAGCCCCCGCTCGCTGCAACTAGAGAAAGCCCGCGCACAGCAGCAAAGACCCAACACAGCCAAAAAACAAAACAAAACAAAACATGGTATACACATTCAATGAAATATTTTTCAGTCTGAAAAAGGAAACCCTGTCACATGCTACAGTATGAATGAACCTTAAGGACATTATGCTAAAAGAAATAAACCATTTACAGAAAGACAAATAATGTATGATTCCATTTATATGAGGTATTTAAAGTAGTCAAATTCATAGATATGGAAAGTAAAATGATTACAAGAGGCTGGGGTAGGGGCCAAAGAGAAGTTGTTCAGTGGGTGTAGAGTTTCAGTTCTGGAGATCTGTTTCACAACAGTGTAAATATACTTAATACTAGAACTGTATATTTAAAATGGTTAAGATGGCAAATTTTATATGTGTTTTTTATACCAAAATTTAAAAAAAATAGCTGTCAGTCCACAAAAAGATATGGAAGACCTATAAATGCATATTACTAAGTGAAAGAAGCCCATCTGGAAAGGCTACATATTCTTTGATTCCAACTATGACACTTGACATCCAGGAGAAGGCAAATCTTACAGAGACAACAAAAAGATCAGTGGTTGCCAGGGGTTTGGGAAGAGGAAGGCAGGGATGAACGGGTGAAGCACAGGGCACTTTTTTTTAGGGCAGTGAAACTATCCTGTGTGAAGCTGTAATGATGGATACATGATGTCATGCATTTGTGGGAACCCACAGAAAGCACATCAAGAGTGAACCCTGGGGACTTCCCTGGCGGTCCAGTGGCTTAAGACTCCACGCTCCCAATGCAGGGGGCCCAGGTTCGATCCCTCGTTGGGGAACTAGATCCCACATGCTGCAACTAAGAGTTCGCATGCCACAACTAAAGATCCTGCATGTTGCAACAAAGATCCCGCAAGCGGCAGCAAAGATCCCACGTGCAGCAACCAAGACCCAGCACAGCCAAATAAATAAATAAATTTTTTTTTTTAAAAAAAGAAAGACCGGGCTTCCCTGGTGGCGCAGTGGTTGAGAGTCCGCCTGCCGATGCAGGGGACATGGGTTTGTGCCCCGGTCCGGGAGGATCCCACATGCCGCGGAGCGGCTTGGCCCGTGTGCCATGGCCACCGGGCCTGCGCGTCCGGAGCCTGTGCTCCACAACGGGAGAGGCCACGGCAGTGAGAGGCCCGCACACCGTAAAAAAAAAAAAAAAAAGAAAGACCAAGTTTGTTTAAAAAAAAAAAAAACATGGAAGAGTGAACCCTAATGTAGATTGTGGGCTTTAGTTACTGTAGCAACATTGGTTTAACTATAACAAACGCACCTCACCAATGCAAGGTGGAGTAGTGAGGGGAATATGGGGACTCCTGGCCCTGTCTGCCTGGCCCTGCCTAGGTGCTTGGGATTCAGACAGAGCAGACAGTCTCTGCTGAGTGCTGGTGTCTGCAACCCAGAGGTGGTCACAGGTAACTCTGGGGAGGAACCTGGACCTGACTTGAGCCCAGAGGACAAGTGGAGCTTGTACTGGGAAGGGAAAGGCATTCGAGGGAGGAGGAGAACGAGCAAAGATGTGGAGACAGGAGCTCGCTGGCATGAGACGTGGAGGGAAGACGAGGTCATACAGGGAGAATGAATGGCAGGAGTGGGGGGCAGCAGGCAAGCACACAGCTGGACAAGGGAGGGGTCAGCCTGCAGAGGCCTTGAAAGCCAGGCCTCCCTTCACGGGCCTTCACGGGCAGGGTCCCAGGGTTCTCCTTCCAGCTGCAGTTTACTGAGCACTTGCTACGTGTCAGGTGGGCACCAGGCACAGTCCAGTGGTTAGTTCTGAGGCACCGTCCACTCCACAGCCTCGGTCGGGAGGAGGCTGCTTAGAGACAGACAGCGATCAGACAGACAAGGACAGTGAGGGACACAGGATGGAGACAGGCAGAAAGAACAGTGAGAGACAGAGAGAGGATGGGGAAAGATAGAGGGTCAGAGAAGAACAGAGACACAGAAAGAGAGAAAGACAGAGAACAGAGACAACTATAGACACAGAAAAGACAGCAAGGGACAGTGAAAGAACCAGAGATTGAGAACAGAGACAGGGCAGCACGGGACAGACAGAGGATGGGTCAAGCAGTGAGCGACATTGAATCTCGACAGATGACAGGCAAGAGGGAAGGCCTCCTGGCAGCAAGGGCCACTCCCACCCCTGTGGAGACCAGACAGGCAGGGTTAGGACGCCAAATCCACCACTGATGTGCTCTGTGACCTGGGCAAACCCCAGAGCCCAGGGTGGGGTGAGGGTGATGGCAGCACCTCTCACAGGTCGGAGGCACAGTCTTGGGACCTGGGCACCTCCCTAAAGGCAGCTGGGCCATCGAGCGCAGAATTCCAACAGGAGGTCCAGACCAGGCTTCAGACTGGGCACTGGGGGCTGGACTGGCGCTGGTGGGGCCTGCAGGGCCCGGAAGCAGGGGTGGCACTGGGCTGCTGAGGCGCTGGGCTCACAGGCCCACTCCCGGTGGAGTGGGAGCCCAGCTGGCCAAGCCCAGCCATCTGTGGGGCCAGCGTGCCCCCTAGCGGCCACCTGCTCCTCCCCTCAGCCGCAGGAGCTGGGAGGGGAGCCAGAACGGGCTTCACTGGGCTGAGCCAGCCCCTCGCCCTGCAGGGGAATCAGGAAGCCTGCAGGTAGAACTGTTCCAAGGCAGGACAGGAGTCATAACCAGGTAGCCAGGGAGGTTTTCCCCGTGGGGTTGGCGGGGAGCACAGTGTGGAGACCAGGGAGGCCCTGATGAGAAGAATGTTGCCGACCACTGGTCAAGAGGGGCTCAGGTTCCCTCCTGATGAGGGTGGGCCCCTCACGGGCTCCTCCGGCACTCTCAGAACAAACCCATGGGCACCTCCACCTGGACTGCGGTCACAGGGGCAGCCCCCCTCCTGCACCACTCCCCAAGGGCTTGCGGTTTTTGACTAACCCGTTCAGGATCCTGAGGCTCCCTTTACAGCAAAGGAAGGGGCAGTGTACACAGGACTGTGGTGATACCCGGCACTCACTGACACATGACACCCTTCGAGGACAGCGTCCTCCCCCAGGATGCCGCACCCACATCAACAGTATCGCGAGGCCCTGTGTCCCCACAGGTAACCAGGTCTAGGAACTGGGGTGGGAGCTGGGGGGCCTCCCCTGGGCACCACTCCAGGCAACCCACTTGGGAAATCTATGCTTCTCGTCCCTGCGCCTTTGGGCTCTGGGCGGAGAAGGCACAGAGGTCCACCAGACTCAGAGATGGCCTGCTCCACTAATCCCTCCCCACAAGACACCAGCAGGTGAGGAGTTGAGTCGCCGTCCCAGGACACAATGGGGACAGGGTGCTCTGTGACTGGGTAGCTCTTCCTTCTCCACCCGCCCCGCTCTGGGCCCAATCTTGATGGTAAATGGGGCTCAGACCCCTGGGGACGTGGGGCTGGACCCCCACAACAGAGACGCCCCCTGTAACCAGCAGGGGGGCAGTCCAGAGTTCAGGAGCCCAGCCTGGGTGGTGGGGAGGAAGAGGATGAGACCAGCGGCCCAGGGTTCCTCTCGCAAGGTTGCAGCCAGATCCTGGGAAAGCTGTCCCCAGGGATGGCACCCTGGGGACTGCCGTGGCTGCAGGGTTTGTGGTGAGGCCCTCCGTCCCTGGGTGCTGAGGGCTCGCAGCTGTCACCCCTCCTGGCACTGCTGCCCACAGCCATGCGCATGTCCAGTGACTGGTCAGCATGGGGACAGGGCCCAGCCCCCTTGCCTCAACAGGGACAGCTCCCGCATAGTTCCACAAGGCATCTGCAAGCAGTCCCTGGACCCAACGCCCTCGGCCCCCTCCTAGGTACCCACAGCCCCATGCTCTGCCAGGCCTTCCCCCAGGGAGTCACTTCTCCCTGCGCTGGCCCCCCTCCTGAAGGCTGATATGCTCCTTGCCATCACCCCACCCCCACACCGTGTCCTCCACCACAGTGACTGCTGCCCTCAGAACAAAGCCCTCGAGTGGCCTCAGGCTCGGCCTCAGTTGGCCCTACCCTGCCCCCGGCCACACCCCTCAGCTGGCTGCCTCTGAACACAGCAGGACCCCTGGGAGACAGGACCCCCCGGGAGAGTGCCTGCCTCCTAATCGATCCCTCCGCAGCCTCGTCAAAGCCAGACTCAACCACACTGGGGGTTCCGACCACTCTGGGGGGTCCGGTTCATATCAGGCCCAGCTGGGCCGGGAGCTCTGGGGAGCACCGGCACCTCTGGCTGCTCCACAGGAAACGACCCACGTCCAGCCCCCAGACACCTGCTCCCTAGACACCCTTCCTGGGGCTGGGCTGGGGGCCTGGAGCCGAGTGGACGCAGGGCGGAGGCCACAGGCTAGAATGGCCTCATGGGTTGCAGCTCTCGAGTGAAGGGCCGTCCAGGCCACAGTACCTGCGGGCAGGGTGGGGTGCTGGCGGGCGGCCCGGGCAAGCTCTACAGAAGCTGCCTTCCTCCCCATCCAGGGCCGTGGCCCAGGCAGGCTGATGTGTGGGCCATTGCTGAGGCCAGTCCCTGCTCAGAACATCACCTGTCTGCACAGGACTGCTCCATCACCATGGAAACCAAGGCCCCTTCCTGCTGCCCTTCTGTCAAGCTGCCCGCGGCCACACGCTGCAGCTCTGACCACCTCAGGCACCCACTGGAACTGTGAGGAGGAGGAAGAGCAGGGCCCTCCCTCAGGGGCTGGGGCTTTCCGCACACTTCCTCGCGGACTCACATGTGGGATGGGCAGCCCTGCTCTGTTCAACCTCCAGGCTCAGAGGGCTGACTGCACACCCACGGACACATGTCTCCCCGCAAAGCCCAAGCTGGAGCCCAAGGCATTCACAGAACAGCCCCAGGGCCGCCTCCTCTGGAAAGCCGCTGGCTAAAATGTATCAACCACCTTAAGAATCTTCACAGCCTGCAGTCAGCAACACCCCTCATAGGAATCTAGGTGGGGGTGGGCAAGCTCTAAGGCCCACAGGCCACATCCAGCCTGAGACCTGGCTCTACCAATGCAGTTTTACTGGGACACAGCTACGCTCCTCATGTATGCACTGCCCATGGCTGCTGCTCTGCTACAAGGTGCACTGACAGAGACAGCCTGGCCTGCAAAACCCAAAGCATCTACTATCTGGCCCTTCACAGAAAAAGTTTGCCCCTACTCTAGGCTAAGAAACTCACAGAGAAGGCAGAGAAAAACCCTATATACAGATAATTCAAACGTTACAGCTTATAACAGTGACATAAACTGGAAGTAATCCACGCTTCTGAGAGTAGGAGCTCCACTGAGAAAACTGTGAATCTATATGATTAAATATTTCCCATGACATTTATTAAATTTTTGATGAATTAGAGAAAATGTTTATTATGTGGAACAAAAAACTAACATTGAGAGTATGATTCCTACACGTATAGAAAAAGCATAGAGAGAAAGATGTCAAAATGGTGACAGGCCCTGTCCCTGGGTGGAAGGGTTACAGGTGACTTTTTTTTTTTTTTTTTTTGCTTCTTTACTTTTTCACTGCTCTCCAAAATTTGTAAAACAAGCATAAACTACTATGCTTGGGTGATCAAAACACCTCCCATGACAATTCCCTTCCAGCTTCCTCCTCGCTCCCATCCTGTCTCATTCTGTCCCCCCCACCTCTCTCTCTCTCACACACACACACACACACACACACACACACACACACACACACACACACACGCTGTGGAGGCAGCACAGAGGGGGTTTCTCAGTGGAGGGGGAGGTCACAGCCCAAACACAGGACTCTGTCCAGGCTGGTCCCTCTGCCTGGGACACCTGTCCCCTCCTCAGTAAGGGTAGCCCTGACCTCACTGTCCCTGGGAAGCTGTGTCACCATCGTTTTGCCCGAGCAAGGGAACCATGTGACTGCCTTGCCCTCGAGCACGGCTCCTTAGGGATCTAAGGGGACAGTAGCCCCGTCTGATTTACCTCTCGACCCCCAGAGCTCAGGCCAATGTCTGGAGCCTAATGTTTAATAAACCAAACAGGGGGGAAAAGTGGATGAAGACCAGGAAATGGGGCTTCCAAGAAGGCAGGGAGAAGAGAAAGTGGGAAATAGGATCCTCCCATGTATGCAGGCCCCACATTTTCTCTTCAGTGGCATCCTCAACCCCACCCCAGCCAGCTCTGGTCCCCACCCCCCGAGCCACGCTTCCTGGAAGAGCCCTTGCAGGCTCCTTCCTCGCCTCCCACCTTCTTTCACGTGTAGCTTCAGGCAGCAGACACCCTGCAAGCTCCTGAAGGTCTCACGACCCAAATCCACAGGTATGTGTCAGCCACGTCTTCTCAGACCCTTCCCGTGTTCCCTGGACGCCCTCTAGCCTAGTTCTCAGGGCTTCCTTCCTCCCACCAGGTGCTCCCCCGTCTCCTCGCAGGTTCTGGTCCTTCCTCAGGCTCCCTCTGCCTCTGCTCTCAATCCTTCTCTCCCACTCAGGGCACTCTCATCCCTCTGCAGGTGCCACATAAACACAGATGCCACCCAGGCCTCCCCCTTCCGCTCAGACCACTGCCCAGAGCCAAGTGCACGGACTCAACTGACACCTCCGCCCAGACCTCCCCGGCACCTCCAACCTGCGGAGTGCCCAGTCTTGGTGGCAGGCCTCCTCCAGCCTGGAGCCCAGGAGCCGGCCTCGGGCCCCCCCACCCCTCACACACAGCCCACCACCAACCCTACAGCTCTCTCCTCCCCAGCTCCCTCGTCCCCGCCTGCAATTCTCTGTCCACACTGCAGGAGGGGAGCCTCAAAATGCAGATCTGCTCGCCTCACACCTCAGCCACCCACCTCTGGTTTTAAAAACACTCCAGTGCTTTCCTGTTGCTTCTGTAGTAACAAGCACGACCCTGTGTACGCAGCTCTGCTCTCTGCCCCCAGCACGCTCCCCCTGCCCTGCACCATGAACCCTTCCCTCACAGCCCTTGCCAGAGGCCAAGCCTCCCCTGGCCTCTCCAACCACTCAAAGCACCTCATGTCCCTCTTTCACAGCCTGGGTCACAATTATCCTTTTATCTGTACGATCCCTGGACCCACATAGGCCACCCCCACTAGCACAGGACTCAGTGGGCACAGGACCTGGCATCACTGAGGACCCTGAGGCCTTCTGACTGGCCGGAGGGCCAGCACAGTGCCCAGCTTGTGGACGCTGCCTAACACGACCCTCACGGAGAGGCAGGCAGTTTGGACAAAGCAGCCAGGCAGCCAGGTGAGGCTGGCTGAGAGTGGTGTTGGGAGCCCCAGAGGTCCAGTGTGGGTCTTTCTTGAGTGGGGTGGGGGCTTCAAGAGACAGGTATGAGCCAGAGGCATGAGGACAAGGAAGGTGAACATCTATCCTGGCCTCAGTTTGCTGCTGCCCCACAAGTACTGCCGAGTCTGACAGGTACAGCCCAGGACACGGGCTCTGCGACACAACAGCCCTGGCAGAGCTGCGCATGCCTCAGGCCCCCCACAGGCACTTACTCAAGTCTCACCGCCCACCCTTACCTTACATGTTGTGCCCACCAGGGCTCCGTCCCGGCTCCAGGTGGCACCCTGCACCAGGTCCCCGTGGGCCGCCAGCTCTGCAGAGAAGCGGCCAAGGTCAGGAGGGGTCCAGGGTCCCCCCAACCCTGTCCCATGCAATGAGGGCATCAGGGAAGCGGGCGCAGGCAGGCCTGGCTTGGGGGTAATTCCGGGAAAGGGGCAGCAGCAGCGAGGGTGCTTCAGGCAGAGGAGCAAGGGCAGCAGCTCCTCCCAGATTGGGGGGGGGATGCTTTTGTTGGGGGGGTGCTTCCTTCAGCCCTGCCCTCCTCAGGCCACGCTCCCACTCCCTTCCCAGGCTCCCTGCTCCTGGGCCACCCCACTCTGCTCAATCACCAACATCCCCCCAACCCCCACAGACCACGGACATGTCACACACACACCCGCCCTGGGCCCCTACTCGGGCCATCCCCATTCCCTCCCCCCACAGCGTGACAGTTTTAAAATGTGTCCACAAATTCTTTGACACTCCTCCTGTTATAGACCGAATTGTGTCCCCCACAAAAAGTTGCTGAAGTCCTAATCCTCAGCACCTATGAAGGTGACTTTATTTGGAAATAGGGTCTTTGCAGATGATCCACTGGGGAGACCTGAGATGATGATCAAGTTCAGCTGATATTGCTAGAATGGACCCTAATCCAGTATGAACGGTGTCCTTGTGAAAAGGGAAATCAGAGAGAAGATGCATACACAGAGAGAAGATGATGTGAACAGAGGGAAGACGGCCATCGACATGCCCCAAGAAACACCTGAAGCCACAGAAGCTGAGAAGGGGACCTGAACAGATTCTCCCTCACAGCTCAAAAGGAACCAACCCTGCCAACACTTTAATTTTGGACTTCTGGTCCCCAGAATTGTGAGACAATAAATTTGCTTGTGGTACTCCGTTACGACAGCCCTAGGAAACTAACATCTCCTTTCAAAATGTGGGGCCTGATTCCCTTCTTCTTGAGTGTGAGCAGGACTCAGAGACTCGCTTCTAACGAAGAGCATGTGCCTTCCAAAGCTGGGGCGTAAATGGCACCGTGGCCTCCTCCTTGATGCCTCTCTTGGACTGTCCACCAGGGGAAGCAGCTACCATGTACTGAGGGCACTCAAGCAGCCCACAGAGAGGCCCATGGGGGAGAACCGAGGCCTCCTTCCCACAGCCAGCACTGTGTGAGTGAACCACTTGGGAAGCGGATCCCTCCACCCCAGTCCAGCCTTCAGATTGACGGCAGCCCCAGCTGACAGCTCAACTCCAACCTCATGAGGAGCCCTGAGCCAGAGCCACCCAGCTAAGCTGCTCCCAAATCCCTGACATGCAGAAACTATGAGATGATAAACGTTACCAGCTGTTATAAGCCTCCAGGTTTCGGGGTAATTCTATTTGCAGCAATAGGAAACTACTATGACAAGGTCTACTCCCCCGAGGTTAATCCCAGCCCTGTCACCTGCTTGCACTGTGGCCTTGGCCAAGTTATTTAACCTCACCTCACCTGTAGCAGGGAACGGCAACACCCCCCACGTGAAGCCCTCAGCACAGCGCTGGGCACACGAGAAGGGCTTGAGAGATGCTAGTTACAGCTGGGGTGACTCTGATGACACACTGCCAGGTGGCCTGCACCAGGTTAGGGTGGTCTCCTCCACTGCACCAGCAGCACTTTGGGGGCAAGTGGCACGAGACGGCTCCTCAGTCAGGAGGGAGTCCCTCAGACACCCCGTTACACTGTCGGCCCTTGGTGCTAGCCCCAGAAGTGGGGGTATCACCATGGTGAGCCTGGCTTGGGGGTAATTCCGGGAAAGGGGCAGCAGCAGCGAGGGTGCTGCTCATAAGGTCATGAGGGTGGAGTCCCATGAAAGGTATTAGGCCTCTTATAAAAGAGGCCCCAGAGAGCTCCCTCACCCCTGCTGCCGCGTGAGGACACAGCCAGAGGACGGCCATCTGTGAATCAGGAAGCAGGTCCTCACCAGACACTGAATCTGTTGGTGCCTTGATCTTAGACTTCCAGCCTCCAGGACTGTGAGAAATAAATGCCTGTTGTTTATAACCCACCCAGTCTGTGGGATTTTGTTATAGCAGCCCAAATGGACCAGGACAATATACACTGGGAAAATAAGAGAAGCAGCACCAGGGGGAAGGGGATGTAGAAACAGCAAAATTCTCATCCCCTAGAGGAGAAATCAGTAGTTTGTTTTCAGAACTGAAATGTCACACAATTCAAGAAATAACAGTATAAGTAAGTTACTTAGACATATGGAGGAAAAAGCAGAAAAAACAGCTAAGTGAGATGAAAACACATGTCTATGGGATTTAGGGAGGGATGGGGTGTTTGTAACAAGCCTTGTAAAATTATATGTAATATATACACACACATATACAAACATACACATACACACACCCGTATATATATGTATATATATCACATACATGTGAAACTTTGTTACGTGTCTTAAAAGTCATGTTACCAAAATCATAAAGGAACAAAGTGCTGCCAGACGGGGCTGCCCAGGGAGGGACAGTGAGTGTGGCCCATACCTGTGAGGGGCTGCTGCTTGGCGGCATCCCAGACCTTCACGGTCTTGCCCGCCGCGCTCACCAGGACGCCATCTGCGGTGGGGTGGAACTGCAGCACCTCCACCTGGACGTCCTCAGGGCCCAGCACCAGTCCAGGCTCTGAGGGCAGTGCCCTGCCAGGGGCAGGCAGTCGCCAGAGTTTCATCTGCAGGAAAGAGCGAGTCCGTGAGCCCAGGACTGGGAGGGGCCTCGCTGCCTCCAGCCAGCCTTGCCCCGGCTGCCCCCTACCCCAGGGGAAGGGAGGGGACGGGCTCAGGGTCACAAGGTGTGGTTAGGGGCCGAGGGGAAGATGTGGGAGTGGGGAGAGCCAAGTGCACTGCTCCCCCAGCACCACAGGCCTGCTGTCCTCAGGCAGCCGAGCAGCAGAACGCAGGTCATGGCCACAGCTCAGGGTAAGCGCACGGGAGCACACGGGAGCTGGCGTGGGTTGAGGAACTTAGCAGGAGGGGCTGGACTGCAAACCAGCAGGGCCCTGGTGGCTCATAAGGCCTGGAATAGCTCTTCCAGCCGCTCCACTCACCGTCCTGTCGGCTGAGGCCGTGGCCAGGAGGAAGTCATCAAAGGGAGAGAAGTCCAAGTCCGTGACCAGGTCTGAGGGAGAGAAACAGCTGACACGGGCCAGACATGGGCCAGATGTGGGCCCGCCGGAATGTCCTGTTCCAGCCCACCGTGCCCTCTCCCAAGGCCGGAACCACGGCCCAGGGCCTCTGAGCTGACCCCTCTGCCTACATGGCAGCAGGCTGAAAGTCCTCGAGGGGAGGGCACCTCTAGAGACCACAGGCCTATGCTACAGGCCCCCGCCTGCAACACACATCCCCAAGAGTCCTGCATCCCAGGGTGGTCAAGGGCCCATCACTGGGAGGTTGGCAGGATAATAGGCAGGAAGCTCCTTGGATCACCAGGTACCTGCATTCGCCCAAAATCCAGAACCCAGCTCAGGTGAATGGATACAAGTGCCGGCCCCCACAGGATTCACATATAGGACAGACTGGAGGCCATCCAGCCCTAACAGACGCTTATCACATCCACAGGGAGACACACACTTCTCTGCAAATGCAGCAAGAGGCGGGCTGTGAACTCAGGGGGTCCCCAAGGTCAGGGGTCAGAGGAGGCTTCCTGCAGGGGGCACAGTGGGCCCTGGAGAATATGGAGGATGGCACAGGTTAGGACATCGGGTAGGCAGGGGGCTGGAGTGACATGCCTGACCTAGGAGTTCTCTGCCCCTTGACAAGCCAGGGCTGGCCCACCTACAGGAGTGAACCTGACCCAAGCCCAGGCAGCCAGCTTCTCTCTGCAGGGAGTTAAACCAGGAATGGGAAGCCTAGCGACAGGGTGCCTTAGGGACTGGCCTGGGTGGAGAGCAGCCAGCTGGGAGGGAGCTGTCAGCTCTCAAGCCAGGACCCTCCTAAGGCCTGTGCGTCCAGCTGCTCCTTCAGTTCTGGAAGCTCCCCAAGAGTCTCCCAAATCCCTTTCTGGCTTAAGCAAGCTGGAGTTAGTCTCAGTTCTTTGCAACCAAAGAACCTAAACTGCTCATCTCCGGGGAGTCGGGAGGGGAGGTGGGGCACAGAGTGAGGTGGGGCTCTGGAGTGAGCCAGAGCCCAGAGGGGAAGTGAGACTGGGGGTTTCAGGGGGACAGAGACAAGGCCAGGGCTCAGGTGTGGGGGCAGTGGAGATGTGAGCAGGACGGCCAGGCCCAAGTCACCAGAGCAAGGAGCACAGTGACCATCCCTACTGCCAGCCTCCCCAGGGGGGCCGAGCAGGTACACTTTCCTCCCAGGCCAGAGACTGACCCTGGGCATCCTGCCAGAGGAGACAAGGAAGAGAAGGGGTGGGGACTTCCCTGGTGGCGCAGTGGCTAAGAATCCACCTGCCAGTGCAGGGGACACAGGTTCAATCCCTGGTCTGGGAAGATCCCACATGCCGTGGAGCAACTAAGCCCATACGGCACAACTACTGAAGCCTGCGTGCCTAGAGCCCGTGCTCCGCAACAAGAGAAGCCCCCACTCACAACTAGAGAAAAGCCTGCGTGCAGCAATGAAGACCCAATGCAGCCAAAAAAAATAAATAAAATTTTAAAAACTTAAAAAAAAAAAAAAAAGGAAGAGAAGGGGCAGACGGGAAGAGGCACACCTTGGGACAGCCCTAACCCGGACTCCTGGCCACGGAAGCCCTACCACCCCACCCTGCGGGCTCCTCACGGAACAGGGCAGGGCCCAGGCTGGGTGCAGACGCTGGCACCCCCAAGGGAATGAGCAGTGGTGATGTGGCCGATCTGAGTGCTCAGTTGTGCCTGCAGGCTTGTGGCCTTCGTGTGTGTTTATCTCACCAAATCCTCACAACAACCCATCAGGATGGCACTGTGGTGTCATCCCCAACTGGAGGAAGAGGACACGAGGACAGAGAGGTTAAGTAACCTGCCCATAGCTGCACAGCTAAGAAGGGGCAAGGCTGAGGGTCAGGTAGGCAGTCCAGCTTCAGAACCTCCATCTTCACCACAACACACGGTGTTTCCCAACTCAGAGCAGGCCCCCAGCCACCACCCCACAGCCCAGGCATGCAGCAACACTCTCTAGATGCTTCCCAGCCTTCTGCTCCCCTGGACCAAAGGGCCACTTGGCCCTGAGCCAAAAGGCAGAAGGTGCCCCTGAAGGCAGGGTGCCCTGAAGTCAGGGCAGCAGCCAGAACCCAGGCCACCACAGTTCCCCCCACCCCACCAGCACCTAAGAGGGCAGACCGGTGCCTGGTGCCCAGACAGCAGGTTCTGAGGAGCTGGAGCTCAGCTACCCTCAGAGCAGCTTTCTGGCAAGGCTGCTCCTGCAGGGAGAGGCTCTGGATAGCTGGAGCCACAGTGAGGCTACAATCTGCCAACACAAGCCTGGTTCCCCAGTAACAGGGGGCCCACCACCTTGCAGACAACACCAACTTGAGGCCACTTCCCCATGAGGAAAAAGCATCAAGAAGCAAACAGCATGGTGCCTAAAAACACCTGGGTTCCGATTCTGGCTCTGCCAGCAGCAATGCCAACACTGCTAAATTCTTTAACTCTTTGAGCCTCAGTTTCCTTAGCTGAAAAACTGGTTATTTAAAAACCTACTTCGGAAAAAAAAAAAAAAACCTACTTCGGGGGGCTTCCCTGGCGGCGCAGTGGTTAAGAGTCCGCCTGCCAATGCAGGGGACACAGGTTCAAGCCCTGGTCTGGGAAGATCTCACATGCCGCAGAGCAACTAAGCCCCTGCACCACAACTAATGAGCCTGAGCTCTAGAGCCTGTGAGCCACAACCACCGAGCCTGCGTGCCACAACTCCTGAAGCCCGCGCGCCTAGAGCCTGTGCTCTGCAACAAGAGAAGCCACCACAATGAGAAGCCCGCACACCACAACAAAGAGTAGCTCCCACTCACCACAACTAGAGAAAGCCCATGCGCAGCAACGAAGACCCAACGCAGCCAAAAAAAAAAATGAGGGATGAGAATGGATGAGAAAGCAGACTTCATCTACGTGCTACAACATTAGATGGATCGCAAAAACATCATTCCAAACGTAACAGACCAGATTCGAAAGACTATGTATAGTGTGAATCCATTTATGTGAAACGTCCAGAAAAGGCCAGTCTGTAGAGCAGAAACCAGCAAACGTTTTCTGTGAAGGTTGGGATAGGAAACATTTTAGGCTTCGAGGGACATACAGTCTGTCTCCTTAACTCTGCAGTTGTTGGAAAAAGCAGCCACAGACGGTAAGTCAATGAAGAGGCATGGCTGTGTTCCAATAAAACTATTTACAAAGACAGGCAGCAGGCCAGATCTGGCCACACAGTAGCTTGCAGCCCCTGCAGCAGAGGCAGAAAGATCAACGGATGCCTGAGGCTGCAGCGCCCAAGGCAGAAACGCATTAACTGCCAAGGGGCACAAGGGGTCTTTCTGGAATAATACTAATGTTCTAAAACTGGATGGTGGGATATGCAACCCTGTAACTTTAATAAAAGTCATCGAATCCTTCACTTAAAACAAGTAATATTTATAGTATGTAAATGATACCTCGATAAAGTTGTTTCAAATTTTAAAAAAGGATTAGGTGAGAAAACGCAGATACACGCTTAGCACCCGGGGAGCTCTCCATCAGTCTTCACTACTGTCATTTTATTAACCACCACCATCTTCATCAGGACTGCTACACTGAGCTGCACACCCAGACCAGGGACGAAGGATCAGCCCCCTTCCCTCACCCAAGGCTGCCCAACAGGCAGCCAGGAGCGCAGTCCAGAGGGTCTGGGCCCATGGCCATTGCAGCTGGACAGGGAAATGGGAGGCAGCTGGGCCAGCGCTGCTGTAGCCCAAGGAGAGCAAACTGTTCCCTCAAAGCAGGCAGGCTGCCAGATGGACTGCTGGGCGCCCCCAGAAGCAGCTGTAGTGGTGGACAAAAGCTCTCTTTGTGAGGGCCCATCTCCGGCCCTGCAGCCCAACCAGCCCCCTTCTTGGAGCGCCCTGCGCAGCCTGGCTGGAGAGGATGCCTGGTGGTGAGAGGTGATCTGCTGGGCTCCAGGTGAGCACACAGGGCTAAGAACCACATAGGGTTGAGTCTTCTGCAGTGATGGGGAGCATCAGCCTGGAGCCTGGCACTGGCCGGTGCATATCCCCCTCCTTCCAGCCTGACCACCTGGAGCACCCAGCTTCCCTCCTCTCTGCCCAGGGCAGAATTCTCAACCAGGAACCAGCCTTCCAATCCGGACCCCATCTGTCAGAAGGCACAGTGAGGAGAACAGGAAGGATCCAGCCAGCCACAGGGCTGTGGGACCAGGTGAGTATGAATCCTTGGCCCCAGGTCGGGAAGGGCAAGTTCCAGGCTTCCTGGGTCCAGTCTCCACTCACCTGAATGGCAGCCCAGGTGGGCCACATGTCTCTTGTCCTCTCCCTGGCCTTCCAGAGGCACGATGCCCAGCACACCTGTCAAACAAACACGGGGACTCTGACTTCAGGCCTAATAGGGATCTGTTACCCAGGACTCCCAGAGCACACAAGACCCAAATGCTCAGCCTTGGACCTTCCCAGAGCCTCCACCAACTGTAAGGCCACACCGTTTGGGACAGAGTGATTGGCAGAGGTTTCGGTTCCTGCCCCACACAAGAGCCTTCCGTGACATCGACTGTGCAAAGACACTAGGGTAAAAGGTTGTCTCTTTAAGGCACTGTGGGTCATAAGCAGTCAGCTTGGGGCTACCAGTTGCCACCTTCCCAGCTTTACCTGAGAAAGAAGCCCTCACCCAAGGGCAGCAGAGCTGAGGAACAGGGAGAGAGATCAGGATACAGTGAGATACAGCTCTGCCTGAAGCCTCTGGAATTCTTAGTTCTATAAACCAAAAAGGTATCCATTTCTTGCTTAAGTCAATTTGAGGTCTGAGTTATCACTGACAACCAAAAGAGTTTCAACCAACACAGGGAGCTTTGCATTTGTATTGATCCCAGCTGCTCCCAGAAGAGGAGTGGATTGCATATGAGGATAGCTGGAAACAAAGGCGACAGCCCCTCCCCACCCTCCAGGCCAAGCTCTTGAAGACCAAGCCAACATGTTTATACAAAGTGTGCTGGCAATGCCCAAAGCAAAGGCAATCTGCCTACTGCACATTGACCAGTTTGCAGGGGTCTAAGGCCTTCATGGTGCTGACCTCTGAGTCCTGAGAGGACCCTCCAAGCCTCTGGCCCCACCCTACCTAGGGTGACAATGTCTGAATTCCCACAACCATGTTCACCTCCCTACCTGGACGGTCAGAGTTGAATGCAATTAAGCTGCAGCTGGCTTTGATATGGTTCCCACATGAGGGGACAGTTCCTGCTCGAATGTCACTGATCCAGGTCTGAAAATAAAGAACAAAAAACGTGTTGGCCAGGGCTCTGCCTAAAGCAAGGGGTAGGGCATACGGCATAATCCAGGGAACTCTACCTTAAAGCTGCACCATTAGAGATGCATTCCTTAGGATCAAACCCTGTCCCCACTCACACAGTCCCTTAGAAAATGCAAAATGTCCTTGAAATGATAACCTGTCATTAAGGGGTTGATTTCCCTTATTAAATAAGTTCTCTAATAAGGGGGACGAAGCTGTCAGAAGGAAGCTTAGGCTGAACAAAGTCAAGAGGCTAACTGGGCAGTGTGTGTGTTGGTCGGGGGTGGAGGGGTTTGATTCTGTTCAAAGGGAGAGAAGCAGAGAAAGGAGAAGTAAGCACCTAAGGTAGAAGACAGACTTGACTTCCTCAGCTACATTGCTCAAGGCCTCCACCAAGTACAGGGTCTCTTCCAAGCCCCAGGAGAAAACATTCAAGCTAAGAGAGAGGAAAATAAAGGCCTTTCCACGAAGTCCCATAGTCAGGTGAACGATGCACCCCCATAAAAAGGCAATAAGGTTAACACCCACATACGTAGAAGAGTAGAGGAACACTTTTTCTAAAACGGAGGTCGGCGGGGTCCCAATGTTTCCGGTTGGTTTCAGCACCTCGCAGCATCCCTGCCGCCTGACGATCGAGCACCCACATTTCCCAGCCCACCCACTCACAGTGTCCTGGAAACCACCCCCACCATCCAAGTTTCTAGTTCAATGTTCACCTGCCACGGGTAGAACATTACCATCTTGCATTATTCTCCCCTCCTGATTCATGTTTACTGTACAAATATAGTGACAGGAAATATCTTTGAAGAGAACCCATCACCTGCTCTCCCATCTCCCTAACATATAAACCGTTTTAAGCTCTCCCTGTAATCCCTAATTCCATGCCTGTCTGTTTACCTCGTTGGACTGAGATCCACCCAGAAACAAGCCCCAGAGCTCCTCAAGTACACTCCAGACCCCTCCAAGCATTACTGCACTCAGAGCAACGGTCTTAATGCAAATGTGAGAACCTCTCCACCACCAGCCCCCCACACCCACTTCAACCTTTCGATGGCTCCCCACTGCACTCAGAGTAAAACCCAACTTCTTCCTGTGGCCCTCGGGCTCTGCAGGCCCACTATGGACTCATCTGACACCATCCTTCCCTGTCACTGCCCTCCATCCACCCGGGCCCACTTTCCTTCTTCCACCAGGCTCTTTCTCACCCCATTCTTCCTACGGCTGGCTGCTTCTCACCCTTCCTGACTTAGCTTAAATGTCACCTCCTCCCAGCAGCCTTCCCAGACTATCCTACTGAGGTTAACCCCACCTCTAGGTCCATCTCCATCTTCATCCCAGCCCCTCATGTGTGATCTTCAGTGCACTTATTAAAACCTGCATTGCCCTTGCATGCCTGTCTGCTTTCTGGCTGTCTCCCTCAAGAGACTAAGCATCAGAGAGGAAGGAAAATGCTGTCGTGTTCACTGCTGTGGTTCCAGCAGCTGGACACAGCACATGGGACGTGCCCAGGAAATATGA
This sequence comes from Aethalodelphis obliquidens, assembly GCF_003676395.1. Taxonomy (NCBI): domain Eukaryota; kingdom Metazoa; phylum Chordata; class Mammalia; order Artiodactyla; family Delphinidae; genus Aethalodelphis; species Aethalodelphis obliquidens. The sequence continues at coordinate 9,970,203 of NW_020837962.1, read as the reverse complement.
TCCAGAGGATAAAAACCGGGTTTTTGCTCCAGGCTGCCCTCATGTGAGATGGTCCCTGATGGGGTCACCAGAGGTCAGTTCCTAGGCTTCATTATTGGAAGACACTCACAGACCTCACAAATAATGTTTCGCTGCAGACCAAGGATGGCATCATCTCTGAAGCACACCCCTCATCAGGCCTGCTGCGCTTCCAAGGGACCGAGGTGCCCTTCCACCACCTGGTTCAGCTCTTCCTCTGGGCTCCACCTGCTCGGGCTTCCCAGGCCCCACCCAGCCTTTGGCAGCATCACCCCGAATAGGGGAAGAGCTCACGCCAGCCGCGAGAGGAAGCGCCAGCGGAAACCCGAGGGAGGAGCGCGCTTCTGGCCGAGGAGCTCCCCCTCTCCAGCTGACACACCCAGACTCGCCAAGACCAGGGCAGAGAGGGGCAAGTCTCTCACACCCCAGCCCCGGGCAGGGGCGATCGGGGCGGCAGGGAGGAGGAGCCGCCCGGCTCGGGGCGAGGCCGACCGGAAGCCGGGAAGGCAGGCAGCCTCGCAGGCTTCAGGCCTTGGCCCCACTGGGCTGGCTGCGCCGCCTCGGTGGTCCCGGTGCGAGGCGGCCGGCCCAGCGGACCGCAGGGCTCATGGCGAGGCCAGAGAGTGTCCCGGGAGCGCCAGGCTCCGACCACCGCGCGGCGACGGACGGCCCGGACGACGGCCCCGGGCCTGAAGGGGGCGCGCCTGGGCAGGCGGGCTCGGGGCGGGGGGAGGGTCCCCGCGCTGGGCCAGAGGAGGGGGAGGGGTGGCCGCTGGGCAAAGGGCGATGGCAGCCGGGCTCACCTCGCGGCGGGGCGGCCGAGCTTCCGTATGCCGGAACTTGGACACCTTGAAGCGGTTCATGGCGGCGGGGACCCCGGCGGGCGCAGCTTCGAAGACCCGAGCGTCGGCTCTCAGGTGCACCGCGAGCAGCCGCGACTCCCGCCTCCTCCCGCCCCACCCACGGCCCGCCGCTCGCGGCCACGCCCCTACGCGTCTCAGGCCAATCGCAGCCCGCTCCGGTCCACCGAGCCACTCCCCCAGCCCCTCTCCCTCCGCGCGCACGCCGAGGGCCCCGCCCCCAGGCCAATCGCCGCTCGGCCTCCCCTGGAGGCCACGCCCCGATGCCGAAGGCCTGGCCGCGCGGGTCGGGAGGTCACGTGCGGCGCGTTGTCCGCACGCTGTCTCGCCGGGCGTGCGGGACGAGGGGCAACAGCTGTGATTTTGTGGCCAGGGATTTACCTCGGGAGGCTTTCCAGTGTGCGGGGCACGTCCTTCCCCGGGAGGAGGGAAAGCAGAAGTGAACTAGCTCCACTTAAGAGACTGGGAACACTCTCAGGGAGAGAAGGGCCGCTGGCACGGGTCACACAGATAGTGGCAGCGGAGGGGAGCCCAGGTCTGATGCAAATCCCTGTCCGTGGGACCTACTCTATAGGCTCCGCATCCCACCCACCCTGCTTAGGTCATGTGGGCTCGGTAGGAGCGGGGATGGAGACTTCAGCGTCCCCTTATAAGGGCGAGTCAGGCCTTGGGCGCGGTGGGGCAAAACTCCCCGAAGGAAATCAATCAATTACAGATAAGCTGAAAGGGCAGGAGATAAGGGCCATGGAGAATCTCTTAAACAGCAAATTTGCCCAACCGGCGCTGCTTGGTTAGTCCCTGGACAAACCCGGGGCGATGCCTTCCACAAGCCTTTCTCTTCGCTTTGAAAATTGACTCCGTGATTCCAGAATATGCTTTCTGCTTGAGAACAGACATAACACCTGCTCAGGCGTGTCTGGAAAGGGGACTTTGATCTGAGGAATGCGAATGATTGGTCGCAACGTCCCGCTGCTGTGAAAATTCGCCTTCCGCAGCCTGCTGCAGACAACAGCCTCAACTTAGGCAGGCTGTCCAGAGGGTAACTCTGAAAGCTTAGTCTGGCGATGGGCACGAATGGACTCCAAAATGCAAGTTCTTTTTTTCAGTTCTCACAGGTAAAATGTGACCACTCAGGGGCCCTTACTGAGTTAAGAGCGCCTTTGATCTCCATAAACTAAAGATAGACTGGCAGTAGGGTTGACTGAGGCCTGGGATTTGGAATTCCAAGCAGTCTGGCAGCCACTGGAGTTCAGCTTTCCCATGGCACATACTCTTCAGACTCTGGAATTCCAGCAGCTTTGGAAAAGGTACCATCAGTACAGTCTTGAGTTCGTGTGGTGTTCAGTTACTGCAGGTGTCGCTTATGCTTTTCTTTTTTTTAATTGTGGCAAAAAAACATATAAAATCTAACATTTTTACCTGTACAGTTCAGGAGTGTTAAAGACATTCACAGTGTTGTGCAACAGATATCCAGAACTTTTTCAAGCAAAGCTGGAACTATAGCCATTAAGCAACAGCTCCCCATTTCCCCTTCTCCACAACCCATAGTAATCATCATTCTGCTTCCTGTTTCTATGAATTTGACTACTTTAGATACCAAATATAAGTGGAATCATGCACCATTTGTCTTTTTGTGACTGGCTTATTTCATTGTAATGTCCTCAAGGCTCATCCCTGCTGTAGCATGTGGCAGAATTTCCATCCTTCTTAATACTGGATAATATTCTGTTGCATGTATTTACCACATTTTGTTTATTCATTTGTCCATCAACGGTTACTTGGGTTCACCCACCTCTTGGCTATTGTGCGTAATGCTTCTAAGAACATGGCTGTGCAAATATCTCTTCTGGACTCTGCTTTCAATACTTTTGGATATATACCCAGAAGTGGGATTGTTGGAGCATATGGTAGTTCTATTTTAAATTTTCTGAGGGACCTCCATACCAGATATTGTTTTTAGAATTACGGTTACTAAAAGTTAGGGTTTTTAAAAAATATTTATTTATTTGGGTTGCAATGGGTCTTAGTTGCGGCACGAGGAATCTTTAGTTGCGGTGTGTGGACTTCTTAGTTGCAGCATTTGTGCGGGATCTAATTCCCTGACCAAGGATCGAACCCAGGCCCCCTCCGTTGGGAGCACAGAGTCTTACCCATTGGACCACCAGGGAAGTCCTACTAAAAGTTTATTACCATCCTTTACTTACTGTTGGTTGTTTGGTTAATTCTACAGTATGCAGTAACCCCTATTTGCATCAACTGTATTTGACTTATAACTTTCCAGTACGGGGACATTCAGACATTATGTATTGTGGTTCAAATATAAATCAACTGTAGACCTAAAACTATACAATTCTTAGAAGAAAACATGGGGCAAAAGCTTCACAACAACCTTTCCCCTGGCTGGCAGCTTGGAGGCTGCACGATGCCTGGAGTTACTGTAAAAGACGTGAACCAGCAGGAGTTCGTCAGAGCTCTGGCAGCCTTCCTCAAAAAGCCCGGGAAGGGCTTCCCTGGTGGCGCAGTGGTTGAGAGTCCGCCTGCCGATGCAGGGGACACGGGTTCATGCCCCGGTCCGGGAAGATCCCACATGCCGCGGAGCGGCTGGGCCCGTGAGCCATGGCCGCTGAGCCTGCACGTCTGGAGCCTGTGCTCTGCAGCGGGAGAGGCCACAGCAGTGAGAGGCCCGCGTACTGCAAAAAAAAAAGTCCGGGAAGCTGAAAGTCCCTGAATGGGTGGACACTGTCAAGCTGGCCAAGCATAGAGAGCTCTCTCCCTACGATGAGAACTGGTTCTACATACAAGATGCTTCCACAGCATGGCACCTATACCTCCAGGGTGACGCTGGGGTTGGTTCCATGACCAAGATCTATGAGGTGTGTCAGAGACATGGTGTCATGCCCAGCCACTTCAGCAGAGGCTCCAAGAGCGTGGCCCGTCGGGTCCTCCAAGCCCTGGACGGGCTAAAAATGGTGGAAAAGGACCAAGATGGGGGCTTCAAACTAACACCTCACGGACAGAGAGATCTGGATGGAATCTCTGGACAGGTGGCAGCTGCCAACAAGAAGCGTTAGAACAAACGATGATGGGTTAATAAATTGCCTCATTCGTAAGAAGAAAGAAAAAGCTTCACAACATTGGATTTGGCACTGAATTTTTGGATATGACACCAAAGGTACAGGCAAAAAAGAAAAAATAGACAAATTGGATTTCATAAGAATTTTTTTTGTTTTGTTTTTTGTTTTTTTTTTTTGTTTTTTGCATAAGAATTTTTTAAATTTGTGCATCAAAAGACACTGTCAGGGGCTTCCCTGGTGGTGCAGTGGTTAAGAATCCGCCTGCCAATGCAAGGGACACGGGTTTGAGCCCTGGTCCAGGAAGATCCCACATGCCGCAGAGCAACTAAGCCTGTGCTCCACAACTACTGAGCCTGTGCTCTAGAGCCCGTGAGCCACAACTACTGAAGCCCGCACGCCTAGAGCCTGTCCTGTGCTCTACAACAAGAGAAGCCATCGCAATGAGAAGCCCGCGCACCGCAATGAAGAGTATCTTCTGCTCACCGCAACTAGAGAAAGCCCGCGCGCAGCAATGAAGACCCAACGCAGCCAAAAATAAATAAATAAATAAATAAATTTTATTTTTAAAAAAAGAGAGAGATACTGTCAGCAGAGTGAAAGGCAACCCACAGGGTGGGAGAAAATATCTGCAGATCATAGATCTGATAAGGGATTAATATCCAGAATATATAAAGAACTCCTAAAACTTAACGACAACAAAAAACCTACATAGGGACTTCCCTGGTGGTCCAGTGGTAAAGAATCTGCCTTCCAATTCAGGGGACAAGGGTTTGATCCCTGACTGGGGAACTAAGATCCCACATGCCACGGGGCAACTATGCCTGCGTGCCACAACTATTGAGCTCACGCGCCTCAACAAGAGAGCTTGCGTGCGGCAAACTACAGGGCCCACGTGCCCTGGAGCCATCCCACCACAACTAGAGGAGAAAACCCCGCATACCACAACTAGAGAGAAGCCTGAGCACAGCAGAGACCACGCGCCATAATCTCGACAAAGATCCCGTGTGCTGCAACTAACACCTGACACAGCCAAAAAAATAAGGAAAATAAATTAATATTTTTAAAAAGTTTTAAAGAAAAAATCTACCTAATTTTATTTATTTATTTTTTTCCGGTATGCGGGCCTCTCACTGCTGTGGCCTCTCTCGTTGCAGAGCACAGGCTCCAGATGCGCAGGCTCAGCGGCCATGGCTCACGGGCCCAGCCACTCTGCAGCATCTTCCCAGACCGGGGCACGAACCCACATCTCCCGCATCGGCAGGCGGACTCTCAACCACTGCGCCACCTGGGAAGCCCTAAACCTACCTAAAAATGAGCAAAGGACTTGATAGATACTGCTCCAAAGAAGATATACACATGGCCAATTAGCACATGAAAAGATGCTCAACATCACTACTCATCAGAGAAACGCAAATCAAGACTACAATAAGTTAACACTTCACACACAGTAGGATAGCTACTATCAAAAACAAAACAAAACGAAAAACAAAACCCAGAAAAACAGAAAGTAATAAGCCTTGAAGAGGATTTAGAGTAATTGGAACCCTTGTACGTGCTTGGTGGGAATGTTAAATGGTATAGACACTGTGGAAAACTTTATGACAGTTCCTTAAAAAATTAAAATAAAACTGCCACATGATCCAAGAATTTCACTTTTGGGTACATACCCAAAAGAATTGAAAACAGAGTCACAAAGAAATATTTGCACGCCTATGTTCATAGCAGCATTATTCACAATAGCTAAAACATGGAAGAATCCAAATGTACATTGATGGATGAGTGGATAATCAAAATGTGGTATATACATTCATTGGAATATTGTTTAAAGTAATTAGCTTTTAAAAAGAAAGACAATTGGGGGGCTTCCCTGGTGGCACAGTGCTTAAGAATCCTCCTGCTAATGCAGGGGATACAGGTTTGAGCCCTGGTCTGGGAAGATCCCACATGCCTCAAAACAACTAAGCCCGTGCACCACAACTACTGAGCCTGCACTCTAGAGCCCGTAAGCCACAACTACTGAACCCAAGTGCCACAACTACTGAAGCCCTCGCACCTAGAGCCTGTGCTCTGCAACAAGAGAAGCCACCGCAATGAGAAGCCCATGCACCGCAACAAAGAGTAACCCCACTCGCCGCAACGAGAGAAAGCCCGTGTGCAGCAATGAAGACCCAACGCAGCCAAAAATAAATAAATAAGATTAAAAAAAAAAAAAGACAATCGGGAATTCTGTGGCAGTCCAGTGGCTGGGAATCTTCACTTTCCCTGCTGAGGGCCGGGGTTCCATCCCTGGTTTGGGAACTAAAATCCCACAAGCCTCATGGTGCAGCCAAAAAAAAAAAAAGGAAAGAAAATCTGCAAGATGCAGATTTCATTAGGCATAGATGAAACTTGAGAACAAAAAGATAAATACTGTACGATTCCATTTATGTGGTACTTATAGTACTCAAAATCATAGAGATGGAAAGTAGAATGGTGGTTGCCAGGGGCTGGGGGAGGAGGAAGTGGGGAGTTTAATGGGTATAGAGTTTCAGTCTTACAGGATGAAAAGAGTTTGGAGATGGATGGTGGTGATGGTTGCACAAAATTATACATATATTTAATACCACTGAACTGTGCCCTTAAAATAGTTAAGATGTTAAATTTTATTATGTGCATTTTCCCACAATAAAAAAAATATAAATCAACTATACACCTACTGCAAAAGTTCATTGTAAACCTCCCAGATTTGCTTGATGTCACTCCATTGTTATCCCTGAATTACTTGTGTTTTTTTTAATGTACCATTATGTCAGATGGGCCTAAATGGGCACAGTCAGAAAGCGAGAAAGCCTTTAACCCCCAGAGGTAACAAATGGATATGCCATGGGCTAAATCTGGTCTACAGATATGTTTTAGTGGTTCACATGGTGTTTTAAAAATTGGGAAGCTTCAAAAAAGTTTTCAGATCTCTTGAAAAACTGAAAGATCTGGCAACACTAGGTCCACATCCCTACGTGGCTAAAATGCGCTGGAGCTGACAGCAACTGCCACTTTTAAAAAATATTTATTTATTTATTTGGCTGCGTAGGGTCTTAGTTGAGGCACATGGGATCTTCATTGCCGCATGCAAGATCTCCATTTGGCATGTGGGATCTTTTTTTTTTTTTTTAATTTATTTATTTATTTTTGGCTGTGTTGGGTCTTCGTTTCTGTGTGAGGGCTTTCTCTAGTTGTGGCGAGCAGGGGCCACTCTTCATCGCGGTGCGCAGGCCTCTCACTGTTGTGGCCTCTCCCGTTGCGGAGCACAGGCTCCGGACGCGCAGGCTCAGTAGTTGTCGCTCACGGGCCTAGTTGCTCCGCGGCATGTAGGGATCTTCCCAGACCAGGGCTCGAACCCATGTCCCCTGCATTAGCAGGCAGATTCTCAACCACTGCGCCACCAGGGAAGCCCGGCATGTGGGATCTTTAGTTGATTACTTTTGGCTGCGCTGGATCTTCGTTGCTGCCCACGGGTTTTCTCTAGTTGCAGCAAGCTGGGGCTACTCTCGATTGGGGTGTGTGGGGTTCTCACTGTCGTGGCTTCTCTAGTTGCGGAGCACAGGCTCTAGGTGCCCGGGCTTCAGTAGTTGTGGCTCGCGGGCCCTAGAGCACAGACTCAGTAGTTGTGGCACACAGGCTTAGTTGTTCCATGGCATGTGGGATCTTCCTGAACCAGGGCTCAAACCTGTGTCCCCCGCATTGGCAGGTGGATTCTTAACCACTATGCCACCAGGGAAGTCCCAGCCCCTGTGGTCTTATGCACAGCCACTCCACTCTTGTGCTTTACCTGTCTGGTCCTGGCACCTGGGTTTGTGATCCCCTGACCTTCTCTCCCAGGAGAGAAAGAGGTCATGCCCCTGGCTGTGCTGGGTCATGTGACTATTGCCACAAACTGGGGGCTGGTGGAATCAGAGTAGAAGAATGTCAACTTTTCCATTGCCATAGTGATGAACCTGAGCTCCACAGCAGGGGAGATGGAAGGGCCAGAGGGACATCATCAAGGCCCAGAGAATGACCATCTCACGTGTTCCCAGGTCCATTCTGGCTGAGTGATCACTGGAGAATAATTTTAGTAGAGTTCAGAGCTCTAAGGCTGCTGCAGACTTGAGCAGAATAAATTACTTCATGGATTGCAAAGTTGAACTGACAGCCTCCAAGATTCCTTCCAGCCCCTCAGGCCTATGAATTGACAGCTTTGTCTCTTTGCACTCCTAGAAACCCCATTTCACTGTCTGTCTATAAGGACACAGGAAGACACCCCTCTACCTTAAAAGGCAGCCTATCAAAACGTGGATTAGATTTCAATAGGGCGGATGTCTGGTTAGCTTGGTGCCTGGCAGGATGATTTCAATTTCACAGGTCCTATTTCCAAGAGTAATTAATAATGAACAAGAATTTGGGAGTCCATTATAGTGAGGTCCTCATTCTAGAAAACTCAAAACACTTCGTGTAACCAAAGGAAGAGACATCAGCAGAAAGAAAAGGGACGAGCAAGAAGAAAGCAAAAAAAACCACACAAAAGCATTAAAGAGCCTTAGGATGCATCTTTATTTTCAGCTGTGATTCCAAAGAGAGTAATTTTCTGACATGGTGTTCCCTCAATCTTCTGTAAAGTCAGTTGTTTCCATAAATTAGAATTTTTGTAAGAGAGGGAGGCATGAGGCCAGCTTCAGTGCCAATGACAAATTATTTAGATCTAGTTATCTGCCCCTGAAATGGTTGTTTATTAAAATACACAAAGGCACATGTAATTATTTCAGCACAGGAAATGAACAATTAAGCAACAAAATACATTTCAAAAATGGAGAAAAACATGACAGTGCACCTTGTATTATTATTTTGTTGTTTATGGAGGTGTACCCATGTAGTCTTGGGGCTCTGAAGTTTTACTACATCTAGTGATTTGTTCTGCTTTCTTTTTTACAATAACTTGCAAACTATTTATATATATATTTTTTGGCCGTGCCGCGTGGTACACAGAATCTTAGTTCCCCCAACCAGGGATCTAACCTGTGCCCCCTGCAATGGAAGCACGGGGTCTTAACCACTGGACTGCCAGGGAAGTCCCCCCAATTTTTTTTTTTTTTTTTTGTGGTATGCGGGCTTCTCACTGTTGTGGCTTCTCCCGTTGCGGAGCACAGGCTCCGGACGCGCAGGCTCAGCGGCCATGGCTCACTGGCCTAGCCGCTCCACGGCATATGGGATCTTCCCGGACCGGGGCACGAACCCGTGTCCCCTGCATCAGCAGGCGGACTCTCAACCACTGCGCCACCAGGGAAGCCCCCCAAAATATTTTAACAGAAACACAAAATTTAATTTTTGTGGTGATAATTCACAACTAAAGGACATTTCCATAGAAAAGACTGTCATTTACTAAGGTGATGTTTTTCACTTTGGAGTCTACTGATCACCAGGAGATCCACAGCTTTATTCTCAGCAACTGTGGTTCTTTTTTTTTCTTTAGGAGTTCCTTTCATTTCTCAGGTTTGTGAAACATTGCGTAAGTTTAAGCCTAGCTTGGGCAGAAGAGTATTTAGCTGGGAGCTGAAACAACTTGTGGTTTTTTTAAAGGGCCTTTTAGGAAATCATTAGCATGAAAGTCCTGTTGGGAATACCCAGGTGAGCCAGGCAAGGATATAGTTCATCTTCTACTGCAGGGAACTGCACCCACTGCAGAGGTCATGCCTGGGAACATCTGGGTCCCACATTCCACACTCCCCCGGAATTGTCCCATACTCTCTTGGGGAGGAAAGGAAATGCCACAACTAGAGAAATTGTGACCTTGCTTGTATTGCCTCTGAAGGCTTAGGCCCTTCTGCCCTCCTGGGAAGGGCTCCTCACTCATATGGAGAAGGAGCAGTGGTCCCATCATGTAGCTGTGGACTTGGGCAGTCCCATAGTACCTCAGAAGCCCAATGTCCACTGGAAATCACAGGGTAGACCTTCTAGTCTCCCTTTGCCTTCAGCCCAGCACGCTGGAGGACCACACTTAAATTCCCTGCTAGTGCTCCCAGATCTCCCCACCTCAGGAGAGCCAGAAAGGGAGGAGTAGAATAGTAAAATGAGAAGTGCAGACAGGAAGATGCTTGCGAAACTTGTCTGCCTTTTGCAAAACATTTGTTTCTCCTTAAAGCTGAAGTTTTTGGCTTTAGACCAGAGAAGGGGGCGGGGGGGGGGGGGGACGGGGAGGAAGCGGGGAAGGAGACCCAGGACATATTTTGCCTGAAAGTGTGGGTAGGTGTCGCCTGTGTGCTCATCCCAGTTTTTAGCCACAGCCTGGGATGGATGCATTTGTGTTCAGTCACAGCTGAAGTCCTTGGGTGATGGTGAAATCATCTGTAGGTGAGGGTGGTAATAAATACTTGCCCTGTCCCTCTCCTTTTGTTGTAAAAAGCAAATGAAATTCTGCATGAGGAAGTGCTTTGTAAACTATCCAGGGTTATATGACTGGGATCTACTGATCACAATTTACCAAGGCTCATGGTTTAAAGAGAAGGGCTCTAGTTTTGCTGTTAAAAGATCTTAGTTCACCCACTCACCAGCTGTGTGAACTTGGACAAGTCTTTTCACTTTTCAGAGCTTATTTTGGTGTTATTTTGTGGTGAGGGTGAGGGGTCCATTTGTAAAAATGGGAATAGCCTCTGCCCTACTAACCCACAGGGTTGTGATTGTATCAAGATAGAAAACATGAGAAAGTTCTTTGTGAGCTGGAGACTGTTCTTAGCACAGCCAAAGTTTTCCGATCTCTCCATAGCCACCAATTGCCTGAAATTGGTCCCATCGATATCTCAGGGGTGTTCAGTCCAAGTAATAATAACTCATTATCTTTTTCCCCCAAAACTGCTTCTTTCCTGGGATTTTTAGCTTGGCATGACTACTGTTTGGAGAACATAAAAAAGCATATTCGTTGTCTCCAAACAACCATCGACTCAAGATGATTCAGGAAGCACAGACCAAGGACCACTGCTGTGGAGATTTCCCAAGCTTTGTAATCTACTCGTTTAGTAACTGTATCATCTCTTGTTTTTCTATGGTGACTAGCAGTGAGAGAAAGCAGGCATAGCCCTAGGCTGCTCTCACCAGGGAGTCTTGCCAGAGGCTTCCGTGTTCTCTCCTGGACCTTTTTCCCCTCCTTTAGTAGTCACCCTCACCCACTCCATTCCCTATGGCCTCCCCAACAATCAGCCTTCCTGCTATCCCCAAAAACAAGAACACACACCCACTTTCGGTGTGGAGGATCTTCACTGTTAATCAGTGTGGGGAAGTAGATGGGGGGAGGGGCTGGTACTAAAATACAAAAAAGTGAGGAAGTTACAAAGCTGACAAAGTTTTCATATTAGTGAGCCCTCCTCTAGTTCCTAACTCACTCTGAGGTGGTAAATGAAAATCCCTTTGGCTCTTGTTCTCAGCTTTTATTCCTGAAAGCTGTACTTCTCATCCAGCACCCTCCCCGCTCCCCTTAGGTTTTGGGATCCCTTTGGGCAAGTAACTGTCTGCGTTCTCCTTGGTGTTCCAGTGCTTAGCATAGAGCCTGGCACATAGGACTGACATATATTGAGCACTTACTATGTGCCAAGTACAGTATGAAGGCTTTACATGGATTATCTCACTCTGTCCTCAGATGATCCTTTGAGGTAGTTACTATTATGCCCCATTTTAGAGAAAGGGAACTGAGGGACTTCCCTGGCGGTCTGGTCCAATGGTTAAGACTCCACATTTCCACTGCAGTGGGCACAGGTTCGATACCTGGTCAGGAAACTAAGATTTTGTGTGCCACGTGGCGCAGCCAAAAAAACAAGAGAAAGGAAACTGAGGCACAGAGAGGTAAAGTAAGTTGTCCAAGGACACACAGCAGAGCTGGGATTCAGTCCCAGGCAGTCTGACTCCACAGCCCATAAGCTTAAGCACTATGCTGGAGACATTTAAATATTAAACAAACTCTTTTCCCCACTTCCCATCCCATGGACAGCCTTTTCCTGTTTCTCTAGAACGTCCCTTGCTCACCTCAGTCCTCTACATTTCCTAGCGCAAACTCTCAACTATTTCTTGCAGTTTACAACAGCCTCATAACTCTTCTTCACTGGACCAGTGGTTTTTAACCTTCTTTCAATTTCAGAGCCTGTGGAGAATTTGATTGATGAAAGCTATGGATATTTCCCCAGATTTATATCCACATACACAAAAATTTCATGTATAATGGGGGAAGGGGCAAGGAGCACAGACCATCTTAAATTCATCCATGAGCCCTCAGGTTACCTTTCTATTGTTAGGGGTGGTGGCGGTGGGAGTGTGAAAGCAGAAACCCCTCTACAGGACTTACCAGGCCAGGTTTATCTTTCCAGCCTCATCTCCAGTCATACACCCCCAAGTTTAGAGCGTACAGGGCAAGCACTTTCACATCTGCTTTTGAAGTTCTTGCTGCTTAGAATACTCTTCCCCTCCACCGCTACCTGACACACTTTTCACCAAAGTCCAACTCGAATGTTACCTCTCAGATGCCTTCCCTGACACCCCAATGCCCCCGACCTATTTAAGAAACTCGTCACCTGTGTGCCTGTAACACTGTTTATACCTACAATAGCACTGATCACATTATCTTAGTTGCCAAGGAGCCTGTCTCTCGACTCATCGTGAGCTCCTCCAAAGTAGGGATGGTATGTCATTCATCATTGCATCCTCGACATTCTAGAACGCGCGGGACACCTAATAGGTGACCAAAACGTTTATTAAATTCGTTTTCGGGTAGCTCGGCTCACATTCAGCGACCGCCAAGTTCACTACAGGTTTGGAAAAGACAAATGCGCTTAGGAGACAGCTGAGCGATCAAAGTTCTTTTCGTGGGGAATCATCCAGAGGGAGAGTGAGCTTGAGGCCTGGATCTAGGAGTAGGGCAGAGACCGCAGCCGCTTGCGCCGACGCCGGATGAGTAAGCCTCAAGCAAGGAGACCTAAGACTCAGGGTCAGGAGGAAGGAAGCCGCGCGCTGCATGTTGAGATCTGCGCTACTGACGGCCGCATTGCACGCCGGGGTTTGTAGTCCCGCCCCTTGCCGGGCCCCTCAGACCAGTTACATTCGGCTGCACTCAACCACGCCCTTATACAGATAAGGTACAGTATTGATCATCCAACACAGAATGACTAGGCTCTTCAAGGCAAGTTACCTATTAGCAGTTCTTAGAGCAAACATCATTTCGGCGTCTGCTACGAAGAAAGCGCATTGGGTGCGGAGCGCACGCGCAACGCGCGCGTGCGCCCGGGTGCGTGCGTGTGTCTCCCTCACTCCTCCCGCGAGTGAACGCAGCGGGCCCCGCCCCTAGAAGTGCCGGCTCTGCGCGCGTGCGTAGTCCGCGTGAGGCCACCTTGAGCCGGGTGGCGCAGGCGCAGTGTCCCCGGGCCAAGATGGCGGCGCGGTGCTCTACACGCTGGTTGCTGGTGGCCGTGGGGACTCCGCGGCTGCCGGCTGCAGCGGGGAGGGGGGCTCGGCCGCCCATGGGGGGCGTGGTGGGGGCGTCGCTGGGCCGCAGTCTGAGCGTCCCAGCCTTTGCGCCTTCCCTGGGAGCTCGTGGTCCCGGGGCGCTGCTGACATTGAGACCGGGTGTCAGCCTCACAGGTGAGTGCAGGCTCCAGCGCCTGAGTGAGGGGCTCCAAGGCCTGGAAAGGAGTGACTCGCTTTGCTCCGACTACGGTGGTAGCAGGGTGGAGCGTGTCTTCTGATCTACATGCAGAATCGCTTGGGGGAGATGGGCCAGCAGTAGGCAGAGAGACCCAAATGGCTACTCAGAGGTGGTAAACGAGGGAGACCTGCGTGGAGCCTCCGGCGGCGGGGATGAAACGCCCCGCAGCCGTGAACCTTCACCTCTCTGTAAACATTTCTGGAGGCTTCTTTCCGGCCTGCCGCTGCTCTCCTGCCCAATTCCTTTCCCTTCCCTCTACCTTCTAGCCTGTAATGGAAGGGAAGAGGTAACTGCCATTCGGTGAGTACCTGCTCATGGGCTAGCTGGGCACTTTGTGCTTCTTCTTACTTGATGGTAACAACAACCCTGCAAGGTGGGGCTCATCATCCCCATTTTATTTTGTTTTTGTTTTTGTTTTGCGGTAGGCGGGCCTCTCACTGTTGTGGCCTCTCCCGTTGCGGAGCACAGGCTCCGGACGCGCAGGCTCAGCGGCCATGGCTCACGGGCCCAGCCGCTCCGCGGCATGTGGGATCTTCCCGGACCGGGGCACGAACCCGTGTCCCCTGCATCGGCAGGCGGACTCTCAACCACTGCGCCACCAGGGAAGCCCCATCATCCCCATTTTAAAGAGTGGGGAACTGAGGTTCTAGCAGAGGTGTTGACCCGCCCAAGGTCATAAAGTTAGATAAGGAGAGTTGTCCCAAATCCAGAGCTGTTCTTCCATAGCTTACGCTCTCCACCACATGGTGTAAATTGAAGGACATACTGTTTTTTAGAAGTCCCTTTCGATTGACATATATACACTAATATGTATAAAGTAGATAACTAGTAAGAGCCTGCTGTATAAAAAATAAAATTCAAAAATAAAGAAGTTCTTATCTTGGTCATTGATGCAAACTAATATGTATTGAGCACTTACTATGCACCAGGCATGGATCATTTCCATGTAATAAACACTGCTATTAATTCTATTTTATAGATTAAAAAATTGAGGCTTAGATGTTAACTTGAAGAATGTCGCAAAGCTAGAAAGTAGTTGAGCCTTGATTCAAAACCTGCTGCTTTCTTAATTGCTGGAGGTGATGTTGAATTAGTATATATTAATCCTTTTAAGTGTTTAGCTATGATGGTTTCTTATGCTGTGTGTTGGGTGATTTCCCTTATAGTGAGATAAGGAAGGAAGGAGGAAACAGTGAACAACCAACGATGTGCCTGGATTGGGCTAGATGTTTGTGTTCCCTAGAATTTGTGCAAATGATATTTAAACTATAAACTTACAAAGATGATTAATTAGAGGATCCTGGCAAGGTAATTTACACAAGGTAATTTCCTATTGAGATCCAATTTTTAATACTTACATAAAAGCCAGTAATTAAAGTATCAGTAATTGTTATTACCTTGTACAGTGAACACTACTCCAGTAATGTGTGTGCGACCTGGGTGGATTATTTAATCCTTTTGTGCCTCTTATTCCTTAATTGAAAATTTTTTTATTTACAGGTATTTATTGAGGACTTGTCGTATGCTAGGTACTGTTCTAGGTACAGGGGGTACAGCAGAGAACAAAGAGATTGGATGTGGTTTTGGTCAGAATGGTCCCTTTTTTTTTTTTTGCGATAGGCGGGCTTCTCACTGTTGTGGCCTCTCCCGTTGTGGAGCACAGGCTCCGGACGCGCAGGCTCAGCGGCCATGGCTCACGGGCCCAGCTGCTCCGCGGCATGTGGGATCTTCCTGGACCGGGGCACGAACCCATGTCCCCTGCGTCGGCAGGCGGACTCTCAACCACTGCGCCACCAGGGAAGCCCCAGAATGGTCACATTTTTAAATTCTGTTCCTGCCACCTATATTTCCTCATGGATGGATGGAGCAGTAGTCTGCCCAGGTTTCCTCAGGATTATTTGGATTGATGTCATGCTGTATTTCTCAGTATGAGCAAAAGTGGTCGTTTTTAGGTTTTGCCAGCGTTTTCTAATGTCAAGGTTGTTGTGAATAGAATTTGACTACATCTTTGTGCTCAATTACTAATTCCTTAGATACCTATTAAGCTAAATTAGTTCATATCACATTTGTCCAGGTTTGGGAACATTTTTTGATAATTGTGTATGTGTATGTGTGAGAGACAGACAAGCACTAAGTACTGAGCCTGGCATGGGGTGATTACTAAGGAACTGCAGTCAGCTGTCCTTTTCCCCAAGTGAGCCCAGTGCCCACAATGGGCATGTTTTGTAACAGGTGTTGAACACCTGTGAGAGGTGGCATCCTTCAAGGTGCACTGTTACCACATCTAAGGTCATCATCTCAGCTCCCAAAAGTTGGTGTGTGATCTCATCTCAAATCCAGCAGTACAGTTAGATGATGTAAAAACAATTTATTTAAAAAATTTATTTATTTATTTATATTTGGCTGCATTGGGTCTTCGTTGCTGTGCGCAGGCTTTCTCTAGTTGCAGCGAGCAGCGATTACTCTTCATTATGGTGTGCAGGCTTCTCATTGCAGTGGCTTCTCTTGTTGTGGAGCACGGGCTCTAGGCTCATGGGCTTCAGTAGTTGTGTCATGAGGGCTCAGTAGTTGTGGCTTGTGGGCTCTAGAGTGCAGGCTCAGTAGTTGTGGTGCACGGGCTTAGTTGCTCTGCGGCATGTGGGATCTTTCTGGACCAGGGATTGAACCCGTGTCTCCTGCATTGGCAGGCAGATTCTTAACCACTGTGCCACCAGGGAGGTCCCTAAAAACAACACTTTAAATCTGACTTTTTCTCCCAGAATGGAAGGTAGTTATTTCACACCTTCTCCCAGAGTGGAAGGTTGGCCATTCTTGGAATGACTTGGAAGCTAATCCTGTTCTGGGTTGTTCTAAAATGGGCAAGACATTTATTGGTCATATCTCGGGGGAAAATATGTCTATTAAGTGAGCTCTTTCTAATCATTGCTAATCATTGATGCCTTTGGGATAATGTCAAGTCATCAAACTTGTGCTAGTTAAATGTACTTGTCTTTATATGCAGTTGCGCACATTACTGTCTCCCATTCTAACCCAAGCCTGAGTTCTCTTCTCATGATGTAGAAGCTGCAGCTTCCAGAACCTTTGCCACTACCACCCTCTGCCTTCTGGATTGGAAGGGGTGGGGGAAACAGGCAGGATAAGTCAAGGTAACCCCTCAGTCCTGGAGTGAAGCGGGGGTTGAGTATGGGAGCACTGAGAAACTAGCTCTGCTGTTTTTCTCAGATCTGACCAGGTAAAGACGACAGTGGTCTCTGCCTCTCCCACACTGTCTACTTTTCATATTCCAGGAAATCTAGGGTGCAGCAACAGAAAACAAGTATGGAGGATACTGAAAATACGGATTTACTTTCTGCTTCTGATTTTATCATTCGTTCTGACCATTCCTACTTATTCTCCTGATTTTCCTTTTTCTTGACCCCTTCCTGGATATGCTCCACACCCTGGGTTGTC
This sequence comes from Aethalodelphis obliquidens, assembly GCF_003676395.1. Taxonomy (NCBI): domain Eukaryota; kingdom Metazoa; phylum Chordata; class Mammalia; order Artiodactyla; family Delphinidae; genus Aethalodelphis; species Aethalodelphis obliquidens. Next base: position 9,953,110 of record NW_020837962.1, on the reverse strand, counting down.
TTTTGTGCATACATGAATTTTAAGTTGTCTCCCAATCCTTGTTATTGTTTGAGAGCTCTTTCTCATGCAAATCTGATCAGTTCTCTGTTTAATGCTTGCAGTGGCTCCCTATTGCCCTCAGGATAAAATCCAGACTCCTTAGCATACTCAAAGGCCCTTCTGTTTATTCCTAGGCCCTATTAATTATCATCCTCATCAACATCTGTAACCACCCCTCTACCACCACCACCACCACCACCACCACCACCACCACCAAACACACACACACACACACACACACACACACACACACACACACACACTCGAATCTCTAGTTATATCATAGTACCTGCAGTTACACAAGCACTTTCTCTCTCCAAACCAAAGGTGATCATATGATGTAGTTGCTGAATGGAGCACTTTTGAAAGCAAAAGGGGATGCTATTGCAAACAGTGCCAGGACTACAGGCATAAATCTGGATGGATTCCAGCCCTCCTTAGCTGAGCTAATTTCTGCAGCTTAACAGCAAGTGCCTTAGAAGACCTCTGAATTTCTGAGATTGGGTTTACTGGTTCTCACCTGGGGATGATTTTACCCTCCAGGAGACATCTGGCAACATCTGCAGTTTTAGTTACCAGTTTGGGGTTGGGGGTTGCTACTGATAACTAGTTGGCCAGGGATGCTGCTAACACATCCTACAATAAATACATAGGTATGTTAGGCTATAAATAGATAACAGGGCTGCCATAACTAAGTACCACAGACTAAGTGGCTTAAAAAAACAGAAAATTATTTTTTCACAGTTCGGGAAGCTATAAAATTCCAAGATCAATGTTTTGGTAGGGTTGTCTTTAAAGACCCCCATCTCCAAATACAGTCATGTTCTGCAGTGCTGGGGGTTAGGACTTCAACATGTGAATTTGGGAGGGAGGACCCAATTCAGCCCATAACAGCCCCCCCCCTCCCCCTCCCACGAGGAACCTGATCCCGTTGTCAACAGTGTGGAGGCGGAGAGACTCTGGCTAGGTGACCCTTTTGTGTATTCTTACTCTGTGTCCCTGTGTGCTCATATCACTTCACACACTGCCTCCCACACACCCCTGCTGGGCGGTAAGCTCCTCGAGGGCATTGGCTTAGACTTGTATCCTCATTGCCTAGTAGTATTAAGATCGTGCTGTGTCTCCTGCGAGGAGCCCAGTGCCTGGCAGGCATGTTTGCTGAATGAATGAGTGGTGAATCTAGAAGCTTCTCCTTGGCAGGGGAACCTTTGACTTAAAAACCTGGAGCTGCCTCATGATCCTCATTCTCTTTTGTGGCCCTGCCCTCTCTTTTGCAATAACTTGGCGCCTTCTGCTCCCATCCCTGCGCTCCCCATCTTCAGTTGTCACAGGATAGGTTGGGGGTTAGGAGGCAGGTTGTAGAGCAGCTCTCCCCCCTTCACTTGGTGACAGTCCAGTTGGCTCGCTGCTCCATACAGAGGGCAGTTGAGTAGATGTGTCTGTCAGCCTTTCCTCCCAGCTTCTGATGCAGGAGGCCTGAAAGGAGGGCAGGGCATGGAGGCGGGGCTACCATGTGCTTTGATCCCTTTTGGGTTGTCTGCTCTGGGGTAAACAGAGGTTCTGGCACAGGGCCGTTTAACCTTGTGTGTCTATATATATGTATTGTTTTTAGGGGAGGGGTCGATGCTTTCAAAGAGATCTGTGACTCTAAAGACCAAGAACCATTTATTTAGCACAGTGGTTCTCAAATTGAGTGTGCCACAGAATCATCAGCTGGAGGGCTTGTTAGACACAGCTTGCTGGACCCCACCTCCAGAGTTTTGGATTCAGGTTTGGGTGGGGCCTGAGAATTTACATTTCCAGCAAGCTGATGATGCTGCTGGTCCAGGGACCACACTCTGAAAACCACCCCATAAGCAGATATCCAAGGTTGCATGGTGGAGGGAAAGAACCTGGGAGTCGTTAAGCTTTAAGTGAGACAAGGCCTATGTGAACACTTGGCATATGGTGGGTGCTCGGCCAGCCGTGTAACAGGAGAGCTTTGTTCCTTTTCAGTCATCCCCAGGTGCAGCCCCCATCTGGGGGTGGTTCCTTTAGAGGTATAATGAGGCTACAGCCCTAGTGTAATCCAGCAGAATCAGCCCCACCCAGCACTTTTTTTTTTGTAGACTCCGTTTACAGTGGCTTTAGCTGCTTTTGAAGTGCAGTGAGTTTGGTCCCCAGTGGGCTTGGAGGAGAAGAGGCCCTAAAGCTGTGACCTCTTTGCTCCTTCACAGGTATAGCCTGGCTGGTTGTTTGCTCACAATTTCCTTTTGTTGAGTACATTCCCAGAGTGATTTTCTTTCCTTTTTTCTTTTTTAGGAGTAAAAAGTTACCCTTTTCTTTGTACTGCCTCCTTCCACACGAGCGCCCCTTTGGCCAAAGAGGATTATTACCAGATATTAGGAGTGCCCCGAAGTGCCAGCCAGAAGGAGATCAAGAAAGCTTATTACCAGGTCTGTATGGAAGATTTTACAGACAAGACTGCAGAAGGGATGCTGTGGATGTAGTGTGACCCTGACGGGTGCAGTGTGTGTGCCCGTACCTGTCGGTTATGTGCAGCCGAGAGTGTGGAATGAGATGGTAAAGATGGGCTCTGCTGAACCATGTTCCTCAAGTGCGTGAGGCCACACTGGTTAATGCTGTAGAAAAAAGGAGAGTCAGAACCAGAGATTAAAAAAAAAAAAAAAAAAAATCTTGGGCTTCCCTGGTGGCGCAGTGGTTGGGGGTCCGCCTGCCGATGCGGGGGACGCGGGTTCGTGTCCCGGTCTGGGGGGATCCCGCATGCCGTGGAGTGGCTGGGCCCGTGAGCCATGGCCACTGAACCTGCACGTCCGGAGCCTGTGCTCTGCAATGGGAGAGGCTGCGGCGGTGAGGGGCCTGCGTACCGCAAAAAAAAAAAAAAAAATCTTTTTCCAGGGCTGTTTTTGTACTTAAATCTCTTCTGTATCTTCTGAGTCAGTAGGTGTGCTGCTCTAAGTTTTAGGTACTCATTCTTTGCATTTAGATAAAAGTTTATGGGTTTAGAATTATTTCATTTTTTTAACCCATCATCCATATCCCGGAATGTATTGGGCTGATTGGTAAAGTGGCATGTGAGTTATCTAGACCTGTGGTTTCCAGGCTTTTGCTCTGATGAACACAATCAAAATAAAAAAAAAAATTAAAGACCAAGGGCGCCGATGTAGGAATGCTAGCTTTTGTATTTTGCCTAATATAGGTGTTAAAAATAATCAAGTACAATCTATTAATGTCATTTGATGAAAGAAAGAGCACTTTAACACCATAAACATAGGAAAGCCATATCAGAATAAAGAAGATTAAAAAAATTTTTTAACATCTTTAATGGAGTATAATTGCTTTACAGTGGTGTGTTAGTTTCTGCTTTATAACAAAGTGAATCAGTTATACATATACATATGTTCCCATCTCTTCAAGAAGATTAAAATTTAATAAAATTAATAAATTAAATACAATTTAAATTTTAAAAATTACTGGGAGTTCCCTGGTGGTCTGGTGGTTAGGATTCGGCACTTTCACTGCCGTGGCCTGGGTTCGGTCCCTGGTTGGGGAACTGAGATCCCGCAAGCTGAGCGGCGCGGCCAAAAAGAAAAAAAACTTTTTTTAAAGCCAAATACTGATCAAGACCAGACCTTATAGCTTGGATAGCTACTTTCTTCTCTTACTTTTTTTTTTTTTTAAGGGTGCAGTTCACTGGTTTTTAGTATATTCATAGAATTGTATAACCATCACTACAATCAATTTTAAAACATTTTCATATCTCAAAAAGAAACCCCACACCATAAGCCCTTATTCCCCATTCTCCTCTGCCCTTGAAATTGCTAACCTACTTTCTGTCTCTATAGATTTACCTATTCTGGACACTTCATAGAAATGAAATCATGTGATATGTGGACTTTTGTGACTGGTTTGTTTTTCTTTATTTTTTATTTTTCTGGCCACGCCATGTGGCATGTGGGATCTTAGTTCCCTGATCAGGGATCTAACCTGCACCCCCTGCAGTGGAAGCGCGGAGTCTTAACCACTGGACTGCCATGGAAGTCCCATGGTTTCTTTTACTTTAGAATAATGTTTTCCAGGTTCATCCATGTTGTAACATGCAGCAGTACTTCATTCCTTTTAGTGGTCAAATAATATTCCATTGCATGGATATACTGTGTTTTATTTATCTATTCATCATTTGATGGATATTTGGATTGTTTCCACCTTTTTGTTATCATGAGTAGTGCTGCTATGAACATTCCTCTGTAAGTTTTGTGTAGACTTATACTTTCATTTCTCTGGGGTATATACATATACCTAGGAGCAGACTTGCTGGGTCAATTCATAGCAATTCCGATTGCCATGTTTAACATTTTGAGGAACAGCCAGGCTATTTCTTTTTTTTCTTTTATTGAAATATAGTTGATTTACACTGTTGTTAGTTTCAGGTGTACAGCAAAGTGATTCAGTTATACATAATTATATATATCTATTCTTTTTCAGATCTTTTCCCTTACAGGTTATTACAAGATATTGAGTATAGTTCCCTGTGCTATACAGTAGGTCCTTATTAGTTATCTATTTTATATATAGTAGTGTGTATATGTTAATCCCAAACTCCTAATTTATCCCTCCCTCTCCCCTTTCCCCTTTGGTAACCATAAGTTTGTTTTCTATGTCTGTGAGTCTACTTCTGTTTTGTAGATAAGTTCATTTGTATCTTTTTTTTTAGATTCCACATATAGGTGATATCATGTGTTATTTATCTTTCTCTGTCTGACTTACTTCGCCTAGTATGATAATCTCTAAGTCTATCCGTGTTGCTGCAAATGGCATTATTTCATTCTCTTTTTATGACTAATATTCCATTATATATATATATAAGCCATATCTTCTTTATCCATTCATCTGTCAGTGGACATTTAGGTTGCTTCCATGTCCTGGCTATTGTAAATAGTGCTGCAGTAGACGTTGGGGTTTATGTATCTTTTTGAATTATAGTTTTCTCTGGATATATGCCCAGGAGTGGGATCCCTGGATCATATGGTAACTCTGTTTTTAGTTTTTTAAGAAACCTCCATACTGTTGTCCATAGTGGTTGTACCAATTTACATTCCCACCAGCTGTGTAGGAGGGTTCCTTTTTCTCCACACCTTCTCTAGCATTTATTTTTTGTAGACTTTTTGATGATGGCTATTCTGACCAGTGTGAGATGATACCTTATTGTAGTTTTGATTTTCATTTCTCTAATAATTAGCAACGTTGAGCATTTTTTCATGTGCCTGTTGGCCATCTGTATGACTTCTTTGGAGAAATGTTTATTTGGATCTTCTGCCCATTTTTTGATTGGGCTGTTTGTTTTTTTGATATTGAGCTGTATGAGCTGTTTATATGTTTTGGAAATTAATCCCTTGTCGGTTGCATCGTTTGCAAATATTTTCTCCCATTCTGTAGGTTGTCTTTTCATTTTGTTTAGTTTCCTTTGCTGTTCAAAAGCTTTTAAGTTTAATTATTTCCCATTTGTAGATTTTTTTTTCTTTTTTTTTGCGGTACGCAGGCCTCTCACTGTTGTGGCCTCTCCCGTTGTGGAGCACAGGCTCCGGACGCGCAGGCTCAGCGGCCATGCCTCACGGGCCCAGCCGCTCCGCCGCATGTGGGATCTTCCCGGACCGGGGCACGAGCCCGTGTCCCCTGCATAGGCAAGCAGACTCTCAACCACCGCGCCACCAGGGAAGCCCCATTTTTGTTTTTATTTCCATTACTCTAGGAGATGGTTCCAAAATGATATTGCTGCGATTTATGTCAAAAAGTGTTCTGCCTATGTTTTCCTCTAGGAGTTTTATAGTGTCCGGTCTTACATTTAGGACTTTGATCCATTTTGAGTTTATTTTTGTGTATGGTGTTAAAGAATGTTCTAATTTCATTCTTTTACACGTAGCTGCCCAGTTTTCCCAGCACAACTTATTGAAGAGTCTGTCTTTTCTCCATTGTATATTCTTGCCTCCTTTGTCATAGATTAATTGACCATAGGTGTGTGGGTTTATTTCTAGTGCCAGACTATTTCAAGCAGGCTGCACTGTTTTAGATTTTCACCAGTGGTGTGTGAAGGTTCAAATTTCTCCACATCCTCGCAAACACTTGTTATCTGTCTTTTTGATTCAAGCCACCCTAGTGAGTGTGAAGTGGTATCTCACTGTGGTTTTGATTTGCTTTTCCGTGGTGGCTAATGATGTTAAGCACCTTTTCATGTGATTTTTGGCCATTTGCTGTATGTGTATTAGATCCTTTGCCCATTTTTAAATTGAGATATCTTTTTATTTACTGGGTTGTTAGGGAATGAGGAAAGACTTGGGGATAGGAAGCAGAGATCCTGTCTTGGGATAGTGAATAGTGTGTCTCTTGAGCTGGAAGGTAAGGTACCTGATACAAGGGTGGGAGAAGATTGGAGAGATGGAGCCTGGGGCCAACTTAAGGGGGCATGTGAGGCCCTTAGCAAGTACTAGAGATTTAATTTAAGAGAGAGTAGGGAACCATCCAAGTTTTTAGGTGTGGAAGTAAATAGATCAGGTAAAGCTGTGTAATTTACATTCTTTTTTTTTTTTTTTTTTGCGGTACACGGGCCTCTCACTGTTGTGGCCTCTCCTGCTGCAGAGCACAGGCTCCAGACGTGCAGGCTCAGCGGCCATGGCTCACGGGCCCAGCCGCTCCGCAGCATGTGGGGTCTTCCCAGACCGGGGCATGAACCCGTGTCCCCTGCATTGGCAGACTGTCAACCACTGCGCCACCAGGGAAGCCCTAGCTGTGTAATTTAAAACCGGAAATTTAGAAAGTAGGCTTTATGGAGCAATAACTGGGGTCAGACATTGATAAAAGCTTTTCATGTGTTACATCATTTAATCCTCATGGCAAAAGACTTGGCGAGGTTATGACATGCAGCTGAGGCCACACAGTCAATAAGTGGCATATATAAAACTAAAACACAGGTCTTTCTGACTGCAAAAGGCCTCTCTTTTACTTGTGCTGATCTCATGAGTATATCTTGCCCTGGCCTGGAACTAGCCTTGTGGCCCACCGTGATCTACTGCCCTACCTTGAGGGCCCCCTTCTGGCTGAGCACTCAGCCTCCGACGTCCTTCCACGTGCTGGTGTGAGGACCAGCATGTCCAGCAGCAAAGTGAGCAGCCAGTTGCCGGCAGTGGTGGAGCCAGACGTCTCCTGAGTCGCTTTCAGCTTTAGGATTCTGTGCCCTCCTCACCCTCCATCAGGGTGACCCAGACTTGGAAGGCATCAGTAGCTGTAGCAAACATAGTGAACACCTACAAAGGTGTCACACAGCACTGCTAAGCATGGCCAAGAAGAAACCTTCATTTAGAGCTGCTCAGCTCGCCTCTGTGCTCTGGACAGCCAAGGGAGATCTTGTTTTGTTTTTTAATATTTAAATGTGTGTTTTTAGTAGGTAATATATTCCCCTGGTTCAGAAATCAAAAAGTACAAAGGAGTGTACAGTGAGAAGTCTTCCCTCCTTCCCATTCATCCACATCCCTCCTGGAGCAGTCAGTGTTTTCAGCTTAGTGTATGTTCTAACTAATTTATACAACAGATACAGCTATTTATCTATCCAGTTATTTTTCTCTCTTTTTATATAGATGGTAGTCTACCAGATACACTCTTTTGCATCTTTCACAAAGGTGCTCAAGTTCTAAAGAATTAGTTTGTTTTTTTTTTTGTTAGAGATTTGTTGTGGTTGAAAAATGTATACACACCTCAGATTTGAAGAGAGAGTTTTATTTATTTATTTATTTATTTCTCTTTCCCAAAATTCAGTTTGTCATTTTGTAATAAACTTTTGATCAAATTTGAAAGCTGAACACAATGTGTATGTTCTTAATTCTGGCTGTGCTTTGCTTTTAGTTTGTTTTTATTGAGGTATAATTGACATGTTAGTTTCAGGTATACAACATAATGACTCAACATTTGCATACACTGAAATGATCATCACAGTAAGTCTAGTTAGAGGTGGTTTATTTTAAAGTCTTAAACCTTGTTTTAAGAATTGCTATTGGTTGTAAAGTCTCAGACAACTGCTACAAAGGAGGTGAGGTGTAACTGGTATCTGGGGTTCAGTTTTAGTAATCATCTTGTGTCCATAGTAATTTACCATTTCCTCCCTTAGCTCGCCAAGAAATATCACCCAGACACGAATAAGGATGATCCCAAAGCCAAGGAGAAGTTCTCCCAGCTGGCAGAGGCCTATGAGGTAATGCAGCCCACCGGTGTGTGGAGTCACTGTCATTCCGCTGTGTGTGTGCATCAGAGCTCGCTGCCCAGGGCAATCGCTGTGTCAGAAGGTCCAGTGGGAAGGCTGTGTTCCCCACAAGATCACCTCGTTGAAGGAAAAAAAAAATTCCCAGATCCAAAATTTTCACATTAGATCTAACTTGGAATCTCATCAAAGAACAGGATCCAATAATCTGTGTTAACAGAGCTCCCTCCACTCGGACTTGTAGCTGGGTCTCGGAACTCCTTGTCAGAGTAAACAGTTTTGTGCCTATTTGATGACCCCTCCCATCCCTAACTTAGGGCATCACTGTCTGGTGGGGATGGTGGGTGTTATAAAAGTAGACCACCACTGCCCTAGAGGAATGTAGAATGTAATCAGGGGGATGAAGCGGACATGAAACAGCCACTGAGCATTGCAGAGTTAAGTGAAAGCGGACCTCCTTCCTGGACTTCGGCCGTGCTGAAGGGGTTCAGGATATGTAGGATATCCTACGTCTGCTCTGTGTGTGTGTTTGTGTGTGTGTGTGCGTGTGCGTGTGCGTGCGCAAGTGTGCGTCCCCCCGACCATTCGAGAATAAGTCGCAGACGTGGTGTCTTTCTATCCCTAAGTACTTCTGTGTGTATTCGCTAAGAACAAGAACATTCTTTTCCATAACTTCAGTACAGCTGTCAAGATTAGGAAATTTTATGTTGATTCAATACCACTGTCTGTGCTTGGTGTGTGTGTCCCTGGACCTTGGGAGACTCAGGAGCACCTGACTGCTGTGCCTTTCACGGTAGGTCCTGAGTGATGAAGTGAAGAGGAAGCAGTATGACACCTATGGCTCTGCTGGCTTCGATCCTGGGGCCAGCAGCTCTGGGCAGAGCTACTGGAAAGGAGGCCCCACTGTTGACCCTGAGGAGCTCTTCAGGAAGATCTTTGGGGAGTTCTCATCCTCCTCTTTTGGAGACTTCCAGAGTGTGTTCCATCAGCCCCAGGAGGTAAGCATCTCATTTTGAAGAATCATTCAAATTTTAGCTGCCAAGTGTGATGCAAACGGATTTTACCAATTCTTTTTCTCAAAGAAAAAGCTAAAGCAGCTTAAATGGGATGATTTGGAGGCAGCCATCTTGGTAGGAAATGGTTCCAGTATTTGAAAAATCATATAATAATGTGTACATACAGTTTTACTATATTCTTACAGTTGCTTAATCCAGCAACACCTAAGGCTCTCAGAGTCCATAGTTAGAGTGTGAATATTTTATCTAGAGCCTGCCTCATTATTCTAGGAGAGCTCAATCCATAGGGAGCTACTGCCAGTCCTGCCTCTTCCATATTTATGTCTTGTTTCAGACATTATCAGAATTGAAGAGAGAGGGGAGTTGTTTTATGATGTGAGTTATGATTGTGGATCGTTTGAGTTGTTAGGAAGGACCATGTACAAATATTTTCTGTGAGCATTTTCAGTTTGTTGAAAAGTACATTTTCACTTAAATATTATCTCTTAAAAATTCTGAGGACTAGGGCAGAATCAGTTGAGTCCCATCTATTCTTGCTTGATAAAGTACAAGTAGGTTAAAAAGTAAAGTAACTAGGGGAACAGATGAATTGGTGGAGCATAGGATTTTTAGGGCAGTGAAAATACTTTGCATGAAACTATGGTGAGGATACATGTTATTATACATTTGTTCAGACCCATAGAATATCCAAAACCAAGAGTGAACCCTAATGTAAACTGTGGGCTTTGGATGATTATGTTGTGTCAATGTAGGTTTATCCTTGATAAAATAAATACCGTTCTGGTGAGTGATGTTGATAACGGGATGCTGTGCATGTGTGGGGGCAAAGGTATGTGGGAAATCTCTATACCTCCTTCTCAATTTTGTAAACCTAAAACTGCTTTAAAAAATAAAGTCTTTAAAAGAAAAAGTAACTGTAAACTGCTGGGCAGTGCTCTCCCTTACTTTAAGAGAGATAACAGGCGGTCCCTTGATTTCTTTAGTACATCATGGAGTTGACATTCAATCAAGCTGCCAAGGGTGTCAACAAGGAGTTCACCGTGAACATCACTGATACCTGTGAGCGGTGTGGTGGCAAAGGGAACGAGCCCGGCACCAAGATGCAGCACTGCCACTACTGCGGTGGCTCCGGCATGGTGAGCGTGAGGCCGAGGCCCTGGCCTCCCACCTCTTGCCCGCTTCCTGCTCCCCTCCACCACTCCTCTTTTCTGTGCTCCAATGGACCTAGGGCTTTGAGAGCTCATAACTAGGTGGGACTGTTTTATCTAGAATCTTCTGCATTTTCCCAGGAGTGCTCTGTCCTAATCAACAATACAGAAGAAGCAATGAAACTCTGCTGTCTTCTCTGAAAATACATTGTGGGGTATTTTGATAATTTGAACCTGGGGTAGGGGAGGGGGACTTAAATTTTGCTTGAAGTGTGATCATTTTTTTCTTTTTGGTAAGTTTCAGGTATAACTCAAACTTATAGAATAGTATGAAGAACCACTCCCTTACTCCTTCTACCCAGCTTCACCAATTGTTAACATTTTGTCCCATTTGCTTTGTCATTTGTGGTGTGTACGTGTGTGTGTGTGTGTGTGTGTGTGTGTGTGTGTGTGTGTGTATTTTTTTTTTGGCTGCGCGGGCTCTTTGTTGTGGCACGTGGGCTTCTCTAGTTGCGGCGTTTGGGCTCTAGAGTGCACAGGCTCAGTAGTTGCAGCACACGAACTTAGTTGTGGTTTGTGGGATCTTAGTTCCCCAACCAGTGTTCGAACCTGGGCCCCCTGCATTGGGAGTGTGGAGTCTTAACCAGTGGGCTACCAGGGAAGTCCCTATGGTATATATTTGCTAAGAGCAAGAATATTCTTTTACGTAACCACAGTAAGTTGTCAAAATCAGGAAGTTTAATGTTGATACAATACCATTATCTGTACAATTCAGATTTTTTCAGTTGTCCTTATAATGTTCTTTTTTTCCACAAGCCCAGTATCCAGTCTGTGATCTTGCATAGTATCTGGTTGTCATATCTTTTGTCTCCTTTAATCGGGAATGACTTCTCAGTCTTTCTTTTATGACAACTGACATTTTTTAGGATTACAGACCTGCTTTGTAGGATGTCCCTCATTTAGGTCATCTGATGTTTTATCCTGATAAAATTCAGATTATGCATTTTTTGCAGAAACACCAGACATGTAGTACCCTTTTCATGGATCATGTCAGGAGTCATGAGGTGTCAGTTTGTCTCATTAGTGGTGATGTTACATTTGTTCACAATCAGTTAAGGTAGTGTCCACCGGGTTTCTTCATTATAAAGTTTATTATTTTTCCCATTGAAATTAACAAGGAAGTTGTGAGGTACCTTGACACTATATAAATATCCTGTTCCTCATCAAACTTATACCCAATAGTTACAGCATCCATGGATCAGTCTTGCCTAAATCAGGGATTATTGTGACTGTTGCTAAATGGTGATTTTCTTTTTTGTTTTTTAAGGGTTTTTTTGGAATTTTTGAATTTTATTTTATTTATTTTTTTATACAGCACATTCTTATTAGTTATCTTTTTTATACATATTAGCGTATATATGTCAATCCCAATCTCCCTAAATGGTGCTTTTCTGATTGCAACATCCCTTCTTTGTTTATTGTCATTCTACTGAAAGGAAGAGCTTTCTCTTCTCCATTTATTTATTCATTCTTTCATTCATATCAGTATGAACTCATGGATTCTTATTTTATTCACTGAGCTGTCATTAGTATTACTTACTTTGATGCTCAAACTGTCCCTGACTTGGCCTGTGGAAGTGTCTTCTGGCTGGCTCCTGTATTCTTTTGATGTGTCCCCATCATTCCACTGCGCCACCAGGGAAGTCCCTGCTTCAGTCTTCTTATGGCCACGGTATTCCTTTATATGGACACATCACCGTTTGTTTAGGCAGGCCCCTGTTGCTGGATGCCTAGGTGGTTCATATTTTTTTCATGTTATAGACAACGGATACCTTTGAATAGTGTCATTCCTCATATTCATTTTTTGAATATACAGGTATCTATTACGTGTGAAGTAGAATATCTTTTCTAAGATTTGAGAGCCATTGTTTTTTTGCATGTATTCCATCTTTTGTCCTTCTTTGTATTGAGTAATTGGTCTTTTTCTTATTCATTTGTAGAAGCCCTTTATAAATTAATTGAATTAGTCCTTTGCCAATGATTTTAGTTGTATTTGTCTTTTGACTTTGAATATATTTTTGCCTATTTGTATATAATTTTCAACGTTCAGAATCATACATGCAATTTTTCCCTTTTTTCATTTATTATAATGAAAGCATTTTTCCATATCTTTGAATATTTTTAAACATTCTTTTTGATGGCTAAATAATAGTCCACTGATGGGTGTGCCCAGAGTTACCTGTAAATACTCCTACAGCTTAGTCTGAGAAAGTGAAGTTGTGCTTACATTCCTCTAGAGGGCGCTCTTGGAGAGGATGAGGATTCCTGTGGTTACAGTTTTGTGAGTTGAGTTGCTGCCACTTGTTACAGATACTTTTTATTTTATTTTTTATTTTATTTCATTTTTGGCTGCGCCAGGCAGCTTATGGGATCTTAATTCCCCAACCAGGGATTGAACCCGGGCCCTCGGCAGTGAAAGCTCCGTGTCCTAACCACTGGACTGCCAGGGAATTCCCTACAGATACTTTTTATTGATCCTAATTCCCTCTCACTTCTAAGGTCCTTTCTCCAAGGCCATGAATTGCTATGACTTTCTTTTTTCACATTTCTTAGGTGAACATTGAGATAAGACAAGCTGAAGTGTATTTCTCTCAAAATGTAATGTTTGAGATTGGGGAAAAAAATTTGCAAGACATAGCTAAAGGATTAGTATTCCTAATATGTAAAGGGCTCTTTCAGAATATTGAGAAAAAGACTAACAGCTCATTAGAAAAACAGATCAAGGTGAGAAGAGGAAATGCAAGTGACCAGCAAATGTTTCTTGCTGGCGATCAGGGAAGTGCAGGTGGAGCCAAGGAGATGCCTGAAGTTCGCCACACATTTCAGAGATGGGTTCAGGCCCTGCTGACAGGCTTGTGGGACGTGGCACTCGTGTGCACTGATGGTGGATGTGGAAACCACCCTGGCCACAGCTGCAGTGGCTGTTCACCTGCACATATGCCTCTCTCTGTGGGGATGTAGCCTATAGATCACACCTGGAAAATAGCACATGTACAGGGTGTCCCTTGGAGCCTGTGTGTAATAAGAAAGGACTGGACAGCCTCAGTGACCACCAGGAGTGAGTTGTCTGAAAAATACACTGATGAGGAGTGCTCTCTGAGATTATTAAATTGTTAAAAACAAAATAGCAAAAGCCACAGAACTGTGTGCACAGTATGCTACCTGGGCTTATTGAAAACTTGTAATGCACAGATGGATGGCTTGAAATGTGTGTCTGTAAAAGTAGGATACACAAGTATATCACTACAGCTGTGCATCTATGGAAGGTACTTGGAATGGTTAGGGGCCAGGGGTGAGGGGGACATTTAACTTTTCACCGTACCTTCATTTTTTACTTTAGAATTTTTTTTTAAATAAATTTATTTATTTACTTATTTTGGGCTATGTTTGGTCTTCGTTGCTGCACATGGGCTTTCTCTAGTTGCGGTGAGCGGGGGCTATTTCTGTTTGTGGTGCATGGGCTTCTCATTGCAGTGGCTTCTCTTGTTGCAGAGCATGGGCTCTAGGCGCATGGGCTTCAGTAGTTGTGGCGCACGGGCTTAGTTGCTCTGCGGCATGTGGGATCTTCCCGGACCAGGGCTTGAACCTGCATTGGCAGGGGGATTCTTAACCCTGCACCACCAGGGAAGTCCCTACTTTAGAATTTTGTACCATACGCACGTAGGACCTTTTCAAATAAATATAGCACATAAAATTGTATTGTATTTTTTAAAAAGTCTTTTTATTTATTTATTTATTTGGCTGTGTCGGGTCTTAGTTGCGGCATGCGGGATTTTTAGTTGCGGTATGCATACTCTTAGTTGCGGTGTGCGGGATCTATTTCGCTGACCAAGGATCGAACCTGGGCCCCCTGCATTGGGAGTCTTAGCCACTGGACCACCAGGGAAGTACCTAGCACATAAAATTTTAATTTTAATAAATATTTGTCCTAGCAAGTCCACCTTTGGGAATCTGTCTTAGAAAAAAGAATTAAGACATCAGAACAGAAGGATCTATGTGAAGAGATTTTTTTCTTCACCGAAACAAAAATTAAATATTAAAATGGAAATTGAAATCTATATATATTGGTCTGGAGGAATGTTCATGATGTATCATGAAGATGAAAGGGAAAGCAAGTTGCAGAGCGATAGTATAATATATTGTCATTATAAAATTTTTACTTAAAAAGTTTTTTATGGAGAGAAAGAGAGAGTGAGTGAGCGAGTTGTGGGAAAGAACACCTCAAACTGAGCTACCAAGAGCTGGTCACCTTGGGAATCACGATGAGGGGGGAGATTAATAATTTTTTTAATATATGTTTGTATCCTTTGATTTGCTATAACAACAGGTATTTGATAATTTACCAAGAAAAAAACCCCCAAGGATGTTAGGTTAAATAAAAAGGTAACCGATTTCCAGTGCCCAGTGAGGAGCTGATGGGAGTGGCCACAAATTGTAAGGCCCCACCAGCTGTGCGAGGGGCTGGGAGCCGGGGAGGCTCCTGGAGGACTGGGGTGGGAGGGGCTGGGGGGGGGTGGGGAAGAAGAGACCCCTGGGTGGGAGCATGAGCAGCACCAGTACCTGCGAGAGGAGCAGCTTGCCTCCTTGCTCCCAGGGTACCTGTGATGGGGGCTGGGGACAGTGGGGGGGCCCTGGGAGACAGAGAGGCCAGTGCTGCTTCTCCCTTGGAGTGGGCAATGGCAGCTCTGGGTGGGGGTTGCATCCAGTCATCACTTTCCTCTTTCTTTCTCTGCTTTCCCAGCTGTCCCTTTTGTAATGGGGGGGGGTACTCTTTTTAAAGCATATTTGCTCAGCTCCCAGGAGTTTCGGGAACTTCTGTAGAGAGGCAGCATCTCATTTTTCAGCCTCATATAATCAGGTTTGTGGTTTGGGATTCAGAAGTCGGTGCGCTCTAAGTCAGATTAACAGTTTGAGCTCCTGCACCTGTGTCTTTCGGCAGTATGTTTTAGCGCATGTGCACGCAACACGTGAATCTTTGGTGAAATGTTTCTCGTGCACATTGTGGTCCCAGGACCTCGCTGTCAGGGTTTACCGGTGTCTAAGGCTCCCATTTTTCTTCTTTTTATCAGGAAACCATAAATACAGGCCCTTTTGTGATGCGCTCCACATGTCGGAGGTGTGGTGGCCGGGGCTCCATCATCACGTCTCCTTGTGTGGTGTGCAGAGGAGCAGGAGAAGCCAAGCAGAAGAAGAAGGTGGTGATCCCTGTGCCTGCCGGTGGGTCTGGGGCTCCTCCACGCACAGGGGCTGGGAGCCGGGGCCATCGTGTCCTTGTTTCTGGAGCCCAAACTCGAGGAGGAACCAGAGTCTCCTTGCGTTTTCCACTGCACCAGTTATCCTTAAAATCTGCACCCATGTCATGTGGGGAGATGGAACCCGATGTGACCGCTCTGCTTCTGTGTGAAGGACTCCCCCATCTCCTCCATCTTCTGTCCCAAGGCCAATGTCGTCCCCACTGACAGCCCAGCGGGCAACACCACCCCCTCCTCCTGCCTCCAGGGCCAGCTTGTGCCTGCTCTCCCTAACTGGCTCCTGTTCCTAGGGTAGTGTTTCCACTGTGTGGTCTGGTCATGTCTCTCATCCTGTTGAAGACACTGCAGTGACTCTCAGGGGCCGAGAAATGGCCTCCCCTTCCAGCCCCTGCTGGTCTCAGCCTCCGCTCTTTTTAGTCTCCCCCTCATTACCTGCCCTGCAGCTTCCTGACTTTCACGTAGCCCCTGCCTCCCAGAACAGAGCCTTTGCATACGCCATTCCCCGGTGACTGAAGCTCACTGTCCACCTTCTTTTCAGTAGGTTAACTCTGTTCTCCCGGAGCTCCCAGCTCAAGTGTCACTTCCCCAGGGGAGCCTTCTGGAACCCTCCCTGTTCCTTAGATGTTCCTTTGTCTGGAGCTGTGATCTTTTCTTTCTAAGAACACGTCTCTGTTTGTAGCGATACATTTGTTAGTATTGTTATTTGGCTAATAGCTGTCACCCCGATTAGACTCTAAACTCACTGAGATACGAGGTGGACCTGGCAGTAAACCGAAGAAATGAATAGAAGGGGCTTTTGTTCAGTTATCAATTATTGTATGTTGCACCTTTGGAAAGTTATTCTTGTTTTAAGTTATACTTGTTGCTATCTTCGGTAGTTGTGTTATTCCTTGTTAACAGGAAACAGAAAAGAGTAAGTTGGTGGGTTGTAAATGGATCTAGCATAGAAAATGCCTTGGGAGGTCCCAAAATAATCGTTCTCTTTTGAACTTTTGTTTTTACTTACAGGAGTCGAGGATGGCCAGACTGTGAGGATGCCTGTAGGAAAAAGAGAAATTTTCATCACATTCAGGGTAGGTTCTCTGTTTGCACAGCTTCTGTCAGGCCCTTGCTCTCCTGGAGAGGGTACGGCCCAGGCTTCTCATAGGAGAGGTAGGAGCTTCACAGAGTGTCTGGCCATCTGAGTTTCCAAGATGAGCAGTGGCCACTTTGACAGGGTGATTAAACGTGTGTTACATCAAGCTTTTGTGCTAAATGTGGAGAGAACAAAGTTTCCTCGAGGTGTTTACAAGTTGGACTCATAAAAATACAGAAAACATCTTGTATTTTTTATGTATCAAATTGTTCATAGGGACAAACAGTGCCACAGCTACAGTTTTACGTACAATGTGCAGGGCAAACCCACTTTTCTGAGGTGAGGGAAACATGAGAGGAGGTGGCGCCTTCTGCCAGCGATTCCACCAGACGTGTACCCAAGGAGGTGCAGTTCGCAGAGGCAGGGTGTGTGACAGCCTCGTTAACAACAGCGAGACAGTGACAACAGTCTGCTGTCCTTGGAGAGGAGAATGGTGAGTGGTCTGCACTGTGGGCCCAGGGCACCTCAGAGCAGGAGGCTCGCGCTACACATGTCAGCATGAGATGTCCTGGGACTTCTCAGTTACGAACAGGGAGAGAGCAGCTTGCAGGGCGAGGGAAGGAGGTCATCTGTGTAAAACTTTAAACCATGTGAGGTGGTGTTATGTATTGTTTAGGGGCATGTAAACATGTAGGAAAAGTAAACAGATGCTTGTAGGAATGATACCTACTAAATTGGCCTGGTTACTCTGGAGGGGTGAGCTGGAGGTGGGGAGAAGTCACCTGTGTCCTAATGTTCTGTTACCTAAGCTGGGTTGTGGAAACACCGTGTGTTATTTACTTTGCTGGTTTACGTATATGTGAAATATTTTATAATTTAAAACAAAAAAATAATGTAAAGGGTGAGCCTTTTAGACTGAGAAATCGAAGACAAAGGCAGCGGGCTGGAAGCCAATCTATAAGGAAGGCTTGGTAGAGAATTCAGATTGTTCGCAGCTGATGATAGAGAAGAAAAAAAGAAGAAATCACTGGAAGGCAAAGAACGTCTTTGACACACAAAAAATAGTGCTTATAAAATCAGAATAATTCCAGTATTGTCAGTCTGACTTGAAGGTAGTTTGTACCAAATGACTCTGGAAAGTAAACCGTTTTCGCCTTTGTAGATTGTATTAGTCTGTGTTTCTTTATACTTTCCAATAAAGATTTTTATTTTTTTAATGTTCAGAAGCTGATTTTACTCTTTTACTTCCCTCAACAGTTGAACAGTTTGATCTGAGATGACACTCTTGCATTGCAGTGGAGTAGGAACCTGCCCTGTAACTCCCAGAGCCTGGGGGCGTGGTTGCTTTGGTGAAAGTACATTCTCTCCCTGACGCTGTGCTCTGAGCTGCTGAGATGCGTCTGTTGCCCGCTCTCCAGAACAACTTCTCTGAGCGTAACCCCCTCTCGTGCTTGGCTGTAGGTGCAGAAAAGCCCCGTGTTCCGGAGGGACGGTGCAGACATCCACTCCGACCTCTTCATTTCCATAGCTCAGGCCATTCTGGGAGGCACCGCCAGAGCGCAGGGCCTGTATGAGACCATCAACGTGATGGTAAGAGGACAAGTGTGGCCTCGCCACCCTTGTATTTCCTTGTTCTTTTTTTCTGAAACGGGAAATGGCTGAGAAGTGGCTGGAACCTGGGAACAGCCAGCCTGTCGGGGATTCGAGGAGACAAGCTGGGTGTGGGGGGGAAGGAGGAGTGTTGGCTGTGCCTTGGGTGTGACTTGGCAGGGAAGGGAGCTCCCGGGCCATGTCCACTGCTGCCGGGCCGGGGAGCAGCCTCAGTGGTGCCCCAGTTGGCTCTGCCTCCTCCCAGGTCTTGCTCTCCATGCTCCCTCACTCCTGCTCTGGGCTTGCCGCCCCAGACTCCCTGCCCTCAAGGCCGTCACAGGCTCTGCTCGGGATGGACCTGGCTTAGCCAGTTTCCGTGTGGTGTCTGGTGGGTTTGGTCTAGAAACCTGAATGGAGTTCTTTTTGGGAATAAGATTGTCTTCACATAGTGAAATGTTTTCATTTGGGCAACTGGAAACCAAGGAAAACCAGAGATTCCTTTCTTTCTTTATAGATTCCCCCTGGGACTCAGTCAGACCAGAAGATTCGCATGAGCGGGAAAGGCATCCCCCGGATTAACAGCTATGGCTATGGAGATCACTACATTCACATCAAGATCAGAGTTCCAAAGTAAGTGCTGCTCAGCTGTGGCGAGGCCCGCCCGATCTCTGCAGCTTTCAGCACTGGGCAGGAGCCGCTTGAGGGCTTCTTACCTGCTGAGTTGGTGCTGAGCGGCATGGTGGTTCAGCGCCGAGCCCGACTGCCCGACCTGTGTGACTCTGCTGCCATAAGTGCTGAGGCTTAGGCAGGTTACTTCTCGCTCTAAGTCAAGTGTCTCCTGCCCGGGCGCTCCTTCTGAAAGTGGACGTAATACAAAAGCTCGACCTCGTTGAGTTGCTGGAAGATTAAAGGAATAACCCATAGGGAATGCTTAGCTATTGCTGCTGCTGTTGATTTTGTTATTATTGTTCTCAGGTTGCCTGCCATCTGGTGGGAGAGACCTATAACCAGATAGTGGTGGGTGATGTCTGCGGTGTCTGGGAGAAAAGTCCAAGCCGGGAGCTGTGGGCATCCGGAGCAGGGCATGCCAGACTCCACTTGGGAGGACTGGGTTTCCAGCCCTCTCTTTAATTAGATCATTTCCATTTTGTTCCCCCCTGTAAACTATTTAGCATAGCCACAGTGGCAGTTGTTTAGAACAAGTTAGGGTAGTTCAGGAGGTTTATTTTACGGAAGCTTTGAGGGCGTGGGCTCTTGGATTCAGGGTGTGTCCTGTGCCTGGGTTGCGGGTCTTGCATTTCCCACATGCTGCATGGGGACTGGCCGCGTCCACGTCCTTTAAAGAGCTGCCCAGAGGAAGCACTCTGACACTGACTGTGCTCGGTCCACAGGAGACTGACAAGCCGGCAGCAGAGCCTGATTCTGAGCTACGCTGAGGATGAGACCGATGTGGAGGGGACAGTGAACGGCGTCACCAACACAAGCACTGGTAAGGTGGCCCAGCGACCTGTGGGAGCCCCCAGCCCCTCGGAGGGTGGACGGTTCAGAAGCGTGTTGGGGTTTCCACTTGGGCAGAGCAGAGTAGAAAGAGGAGAGCTGAGGGCTAGGAACGGCAGGGGCAGCCGCGCTCCAGAGTAAAGCTGTTCCCCCTTCCTCTGCACCTGTGCTGCTTGCCGAGGTTAGCAAGTTCCACGATGCTTCCTGCCAGGTATCAGCTGTGTGTCTCAGAGGGCTGCTCTCCTGAGTTCTATCCTTGGTTCTGCCACTTGCCTTGTGACCTTGGGCACATCCCTACCTGAGATCACCTTGTAACCACTAAAGGAGAAGATGGGTTGGGAGGCTTAATGCATTCCTCTCCCAGAAAGCTTCTCCAGGATTTCAGAGTGTCCTGTAAACAACTACTACAGCAATGAAGGACCGTGGTCACATTACCCCAAATCTGCCTGTTCATAGCAGGCTTAAATTCTGAATTCCTAGGGCAATGAAAAACAAAACACCTTATTTACCCTGAGCTTAAACATCATAGGCCCTCTGTAGAGTGGAGTTAAATATTGGTGATTTGATACCAAAATGCCCACAGGCAGAAGCTTTGACCACGGGAACCTCAGCCACAGCCCTCCTCCCACGGGATGGGGCTGCTCTGCTGAGAAAACGCTGTTCTCTGTCGGTTGGGCCTCTGCTGGGGCCAGGACAGGCCGTGCCAAGGGTGAATTGGCTTCAGCTGCCCAACATGTTGCTTCCTCGTTGCATCATTTTGTTTTTGTCTGGGTCCTGGATCTGCCTCTCACCTTCTCAGAGCTTGAATGGCATTAGATCAGTGTATGGTCATTCAGAGCAGGTGATTGGAGTGGGGGGTGGGGGCTTGGCCTTGCACCCCGGGGTAGGGGTGGGGGTCCCAGCAGCAATAGCCTTTGCATGGACTTGGCTGAGCTCGTTTTGTTTTTGTTTTTTGTGTTTTTTTGGCTGTGCCATGTGGCTTGTGGGTTCTGAGTAACCAGACCAGGGATCGAACCTGCACCCCCTGCATTGGAAGCGTGGAGTCTCAACCCCTGGACTGCCAGGGAGGTCCCCTGAGTTCCTGTTAAGTCCAGGGGACCAAGTCCTCCGTGAAAAAGCAGCTGCCACAAATCCTGTCTGTGGCCAACTAGGCACCAAGTGGGCACTTACTTTAGTGGTTTCGTTCTTAGACTTTTTTCATATTTTCTGTTAATATCCCTTGAACTAAAAGGAAGTGGGAATGGTTGTTCCATGTAACTCTACTTATGCACCTCTAGCTTCTTCCTGAGTCCCAAATTTTTCCGCAGTCATGGAGCATGTGAGATTTGTTCTGCAGCCAGTTCTCAGCTGTGCCCCCTCCCACATTGGGAACTTGAGGTCCACCTGGGCCTTGTTCACTATATTTGAATGTCAGTTATTAGTCATCACCAGTTGTTGTCTTCAGTCCCTTTCTGAGAGCTTAAATTGGGAGTTGATCATGCAGTCAGCTTATGAGTGTTCTTAGAACCGTCATTATTTTCATGGTTCTTTGTCCTGTTAGCTCATTCCCTGTCCCCTTGTTCAGCCAGGATTTATTGGGACGCTCCTGTGTGCCAGACACTTTGCCAGTTCTTCCTTTAAATGTTTATTGACATAATTTTGCTAACTATAGCGTAACTTTACATAGGCGTTGGATGCATTTGTGAAAAGTGTTTATAAAGTAAAATGAGTATGCCGAATTATTATTTTTTCTACTTCTGTTGTCATTTCAGAATTGTATTCCAGTGGGAAATTTGGCTGCCAGACATAATTCTTTGAAAGGCATTTAAGAATCTTAGTAATGGCTTCAAAGAATGCATTGTCAGTCAGTCTGCTACCTGGGTGTGGTTAAGCCTCTTGTTACACTGTGAAGAAAGTTACCTTTGCAGTCCACGTGTGAAAACACACCAGTGTACAAAATTCCCCTCCTGTCAACTTCCTTAAGGTGACTCCTATTTATTTAAGTAGAGCCTGAATCTCTTTTATTAAAGTTTTACTAGAAGCAGTTGCTTGCAGTCATCAGTGGTTCTTGGGCTAAAGTGTCATTTCTTAATAGCCTCTAAGTGAGATAGTCATCGGAGACTGTCACTGCAGATACAAACGGATTCCTGGGTGTCTTTGCTTTCATTACGGGAAGGCATTTGGAATAGTTACAATTATGTAGGAAACTGACGCAAAGTTTTTGGTGGGTTTAGTATCCCTTGTTTACTTTTGTTCCCTAAAGCCCCTGCTGAAAACCTTAATGTCTGACCCTGGCTTCATTCCCAGTCTGTGAAGCAGAAGACCGTAGTGAGCTTGGGACCCTTAGTGCTCTCGGGGGCCTGGGGTGCTCTGAGGTACCACGTGGCCTTTTGGGTTTAGAGACAGTGTGGCTCATTGTTTGTGTTTCTGGATCATCATTAATTCCTGTGACAACCCACATACGTACACTTAGCTGTCGTGTAGGAGCCTGTTCCATAGCTCATTATTTGGGGATCCCACTGCGTTCTCTTCTCTGACAAGCTGACAGTTGACTATAGAGCCCCTTTATCTAGGCAGGGTGGAGGCAAGAGGAAGATGAGGGAAGAGACATTTTAGTGGAACAAGGGGTGCTCCACTGGCTCAGTCTGTGTGTGTAGACGGCTCAGGGAGTCAGGCTGTGAGTGTAGACCCGCACCTCTACCTGTAGGGTGGGTCCAGTCCTCAGAAGTCATCCTGGAGTCCTGTTGGCTTCTCTGTTTCTTCACACAGATGGTCATTGAGCATTTGCCACGTGATAAGCAATGCACAGAGAGACAGGGTCCCTGCCCCATCCAGCTTACAGTGTGAGTGGGGAGGACAGGGCAAGCACTGAACCCCCAAATAAGTGTTAGACCTTGCTTATAACACTAGGGGTTTGTGACTGTGGAGAAAGGTGGTACACATTCCCAGAATGAATGTTACCTGGTTATTCTTCATTTTGTAAAGGGCCATCAAACACTTATGACTGGGAATCGCTGCCTGTAGGCTGGGAGCATGTCCTCTTTGAATCCCCTGCACGTGCACAGCGCCTGTTAGCTGAGTTTATCTGAATTCATTTTCCTTCTGAGGGATGGAAATGTAACCCCTGCTCGGGCAAGCTGCGTGTGGTCTGATAGAGGAGTCCTGTGCCTCGGGTCTGACCTCTGCCTGAGGTTGGCTGAGCAGCCCCTCCGCTCTGGTCACCTCCTGAAGGTGCAGACTGGAAACGCTCATGCAGTGCCTGTGCAGCTGGAGGGATCATGGGCATTTCCTGTTTATCCTAAGTGCAGGAATCATGTGCCAGCTTGTATCCTGTAATGAAACCAGAAGGCACCTGAGTGCTCAGGACATCCTATAAGGACACGTCCCTCCTCCCATGAGCCAGAAAAGTGATGTAGGTATAGACTGCATCATCCGTGTGCAGAGGCTCACAGTTTATCCCTGACTTTCGGTTCAGAATTTTAAATTCAGTGTTTAAATCCTTTGATGTCCCTGTCAGTAAGCCTTATTCCTGAAGGAGCCCACATTTAAAATATAGAGAGATAAGAATGTGTTCTGGTGGCAGGGGGTGAGAATTTCCAGGTGTGTCTGTGTTCTGTTTTATTTTTTGGTTTTGAATCATTAACCCGCTAACTAGGTATTTATTCTGGCTCTCCCAGACTTTGGCCAAACGCTGTGGCCCCGGGGCATGACTGCAGGGACAGCAGAGTGGGGGTGGGGGTGATGGTGGTCACTGAGTGTTTCTGTGCCCCATTGTGACTAATAGTTAAGAGCTTGGGTTCTGCTATCAAATGATTCAGGTCCCAGCTCTGCCATTTTTAGCTATAAAGCCTTAGGCAAATTTCTTCACTTCTGAGCCTCAGTTGCCTCATCTATAAATTGGGGATAATAGTAGCATCTACTTCATAGGGTTCTTCTGTGATTAAATAAGATCATGTGGATAAAGCATTTGGCACGATACCTGGCACATGTTAAAAGCTCCATCAGCAGCAGTAACTCATAGTGTGAGACACACACACACGTGCACACACACACAGACTTGCTGTCCCCTCACCAAGGACATAACAAAATTCAATACTTTTGCCATGCCTTGCCTTGTCCGAGGAGGCCCAGGAAATTTCTGGTTTGTGGATTCCTTTGTGTTAGGAGAGTCCTTTTTTGTTACTTAAGTCTTTATGTAAGAAAAGGGGACGTGAAGGACTGAAGGAGGGCACACCTGGCCTTGTAACCTGCGGCCATGGATGCCTCTCACAGGGGCCTGCCGCCGTGACTGTGCAGTGCCCGGGTCCTCACCTGGGGAGCCCTGGGCATCGGGCTTTTGTGGTTGCTCAGACCTCTGTCAGCACATTCTTGTTTGGGGCCACCGCTATCTCTCTGAGGACATTCCTGACTTAGGAGAGCACATCAGGTCCAGAGGACGGCCCGGGGGGCTGTACCCAGGACAACCTGCCCCACCCCTGCTGGGGGCCTGTTGCCCAGAGCTTTGGGCCTCTCACCAACAAAGGCGTCTTAGACTGAGATCTTGGAGACGTGACCATTTTGTACCCTCGACGTGCTGTACTTGATGTACATCTCCTAGCATGTTGAGATGTGCTAATTCTCCTAGCACAATGAAAAATATTGAGTACAGTCCAGCTCATAACAAGTTGGCCCTCTGCCTCGTGGTTGGCAGGTCTTTAAAACGATGTGTTAGTGCAGCAGAGTTGCTCTCAGTGGGCCCTCAAGAAACAGCAGATCAGCCTCCCTTTATCTGGAGCATTGGGAGCCAGATGCTTGCCCAGTGACACACAGGGTCCTCGGCTGCCATTGTCATAGATGAGAAGTGCGCATGTCCTGGGATCCCCAGGTGTCCCGGAGACGGTTTGTGTGCCCCGACAGGCTGTGGAAGCTGGTTGGTTGGTCTTGGTGCGTGTTCTTCACTTCTCAGAGCCGGTGAGTGAGAGCCTGGACTTTGGCATCTGACTGCTTGGGTCTCATCTCGGGCCTCCTGCCTGCTTACCGGCTCTGTGACCTTGGGCATGCCACCTAACCCCTTTGTGCCTCTGGTTTTTGGTTTTTTCATCTGTGGAACTTACCTGTAAGGTTAGCCTAAGGATTGAACGAGCTAATGTGGATGCCGTGTGGCCTGGCCCAGAAGACATCTGGCACTTGGCTCTATTTCTATTACGGTTGTTAAGGTAGAGACAGCTCCTTTTTGTCCCTTTCTATTTCTTGTCTTCCTTTCGAGGGCCAGTGACTCGAGGAGCAGTTGGGATGCTCCGAAGTGCTGAGTCATCTGACAGGCGGGGCAGCCCTGGCCAATCGGGGTGCAGCCCCCTCTGCTCTCCGGGTGGCGCTTGGTGGCTCCTTCAGTGGCGAGCCCTGGGTAGCCAGGCGGGACCTGGGATGGGACACATGGAGGTGTGCGCCCTTGACCCCAGTTCTCTCTGCTGTTTGTGCCCAGGTGGTAGCACCATGGATAGCTCCGCAGGAGGCAAGGCTAGGCCTGAGGCTGGGGAGGACAAGGAGGGACTCCTTTCCAAACTTAAGAAAATGTTTACCTCCTGATATCCCAGCCGAGGTAGGAAAACCCCTGAGGTTCCTCCCCTTTTTGTTCCCCTCTGTGAACTAATCCGTTTTCTGTCACTTTAACCAGTATCGTCCCCCCACACCCAGAGTTGAAGAGGTTCCAGTCTCAGGTGTGGTGTGTCTGGCTCCCCTCAGAGTCAAGCCTCAGCCTGTGGGGAGTCAGCCGGTAGTGCAGGGCCGAACCACAGAATGTAGCCGCTTCTGCGGCTCCACTTCCTGGAGAGGTTGCTGCTTCCCAGCCCTCCTTCCACCAGCTCCTGGGGGCTCTGCGTCCTGCCGTGGTGAGGACCAGGTTGCCCACGGTCACAGAGGGCAAGTCATAGCAGAGCCAGGCCTAGAACTCAGATCTCCCCAATCCCCGCCCTGTCCTGCCTGGGAGGCACGGGGAGGTGTCAACCTTGGTTAGGGCTGGGGTGGGGGGCACTGCCAGGAGTCCTGCTTGCTCACTGTGGTGTCTCGGGACTCACTTTTTACTTGTGCTGGTCCCTGGTGGCTGGGGCTCCTGGTGCAGCTCCTTCTCAGGGATGACAGAAGCTCACCAACAGGGCGTGTTCTTCCTGCAATGCCAGTGAAATGTAACTGTTTGTGTCTTGGCTCAGGAAAACGGTCCACCGGAAACTAGGCCGGGAGCAGCAGCCCCTCCTTGTGGCCAGGGCATCTCAGATGCAGGAGGATTCCACACAGCAGCACCGAGCCCCTGCCTGCAGAGGCCCTCTGGACCACCTTGGAAACAGCAAAATCATGTGACAATGCACCTCTCCATGGAAGGGTCATGGTGGACAGCCCCTGGGCAGTAAGGCATGGCAGGTCTCAGGGCTGGTAGTTTCCTATCCATGGGTAGGTAACTTGGCCTCTTCTGGCTCCGGCAGAGTCAGACAGCTGGACATTTCTTGCAGAGCTAAAACTCTGATTTGGAATCAAATGTGGTTAAAGAATTAAAGGCCATGCTTACCGCTTAAAAATGAAGCCTTAAGTTGCACCGAGTTGTGAAGTGATTAATTTCCCTCTCAGCAAACCTCTGGGAGGTTCCAGAATGAGTCTTTCCTGACAGCGTTGTCTTTTCCAGGAACCTGGGGCATGCACGCCCCACTTGTGTCATCCACTCCTCAGCAGGGGCATCCCCTGCTAGAGTTTGTTTTAATTCCAAAAGGTACCAAGCAGCTGGAACATGGGGGCCTTGGGGGCCCGGGGTGACACATATGAAGACAGTCCCTGGAGATGCTACTCTGATCACATGGGCCATGATCTCTGTCAGGATGGATAGTCCTTCCTCCCACCCCACTTGGGGTGGCCCCTTGTCCCCTGACAGTTGAGTTCTGTTGTTCTAAGCCGGGTGTGAGTGGAGCTCCTGCCCTTCTGCTGGACCACAGCCAGCCGTGGCCTGGGGCCGACTAACGGCCTCTTAAACCCGGAGCCCTGCCCTGCTGCCTGCCAGGGCCTTGGTTCTCACCACTCACAGTTGACCTCTGTTTTCAGAAGTGTGTTTAAATTATTCAGTGCTAAGAATCATCGTCTTTTCCTGATAAACGTTTGTTTAGAAAAGGAGAGCACAGTCTCAGCAGTTGAAGGTTCTCCACCATCCAGCCAGAGCAAAACACTGTTTCCCCAGCCTTGGCTCGTAGGATGTGTGGGTTCCATTGTGTTTCCAGATCCCCCTGCTGTGGTAAGACAGGTTAATGGAGAACACTTCTGATTAGTTCCCTTTTTGTTTTCCTTCATAATTTACTAAAATAAAGTATCTACTAGTGTCTGCTTTAGGAATGTAAAATGATTCTGTATCAATGTAAATAAGATTATCTACTACAAAGAGATATTTAAAACCTAAATTGTTGTCATTTCTTCTTTGAGAGTTCAGACAGCTTTCTGCAGGTGGCCCAGCAGGGGGTTACTGGTGGTCACCTGCCAGTCAGGCCACCCCACGTCTCTGCTGGCCTTCCTGGGGCGGCTGGAGGTAGCTGTCCTAGTCCTTGGAGTCACGTGCGCCAAGCGACGGGTGGCGCTCTGACAGGCGCTGACCCTCTCCAGCCCAGATCCCAGAGGGGGGAGGGTGCTGATCTGACGAATGTTCTAGGGTTCGGCATGTAGCTTTTTCTCTGGCAGCCTGCGATTTGAGAGACGTGCAGTGTGGCCTACTTAGGTCCCTACAGGTCACCAGCTCCCTCACTAGATTTTTTTTTTTTTTTTTTTTTTAATTTTTTTTTTCCTCCATTATTTTCAGAGGAATATTAAGGTATATTTTTGTGTTGCAGTGTTAGTCTGGGCTGTCTCACAAAAGCCCAAGTGCTGTCATGGCTGGAGTGGGCCCCGAGCATATAGCTCTGCCCCACTCTGGGTTCTGGGCTGAGCAGGTTGAGGTGTGAGGGCACTGCTGGGTTGGGTGAAGAGGCTGGGAATACCTGTTGGGTGAGAAAGGGGCTCAGTGACTTCCTGCCAATTTCCAAACTTGTCCTTCATTGAACAGAAGTTTGTCAAGTGCCTGCTGTGGACTCAGTATGGGCCTGGAAGGATCCTAGACCCCGGGGTATGGCGGTGGGGAGCTAGATGGTTTCTCTCGTGATAGCTTAGGTTTTCTTCCTGGAGAAGCCAACCGAAGTCCCACTCATGGCCTGTCTTCTGAAAACAGAAGCCTAGACTTTGAAAGGGAAAAGTGGATTTTCTTTCTAGCGAGACATCTTCATTGCTGTACTGAGGCGTCCTCCCCTCAGATGGTCAGAAGGTGGCGGGGCAATATCTGTAGAATCAAGCGCCACTCAAGGCCTGGACTGGATTTGGCTTATTCCCACAGCTGGATCCTGAGACATGTCTCCAGACAACTTTGCAGCCCGAGGTGGGGCTGTAGTGTGAGGTGAGGTATTTAAAAATACAAAAGAGTATCTCCAGGTCCCTGAGCCTCTGGGGATCGAGAGGAGGAGAGGTAGATGGTGTGAGCATTTGCTGAAATGTTTGGAGCGTGGACAAGGGAAGGCATTGGAGGCTCACAGGCCTGACCATGTGAGCCCAGGGGAGTCAGACACCGCTTCGCACAAATGCCCTTACGTTGCCTTCACAACAGCCTGGCCAGGGGGCACCGGGTGAGCAAACAGACCCAAGAGGCTCGGCGACGTGTCCATGGCCTGCTTGTGGAGGAGGAGTGGCTGGAGCCTGGCATCAGCTCCCTGCAGTTCGCCCTGGACCTGGACCTGGACCTGGCACAGCAGGCTCTACCCAGGCTTGGTACTGGCCAAGGGCTGCTCCAGGATCTCGGCACGGTGAGTCACAGCCCCAGCAGGTGAGTTTCCCACGCAGGGGCCTGGGGAACTTGGGCATCACAGGGCTGGACACAGATGACCTCTCATGTTCTCTTGCTGACATGGGTGGGCTTGGAAGCCCATGTCATCACATCCTTTTCCTCCTACCCTGACTGGGAGGCTTCTCCCCTCAGACCGCAAGCTGTCCCTGTCCCACTAAAGTGGGCCCCTCCTCCAGTGTTCCTCATTCCTCCTGCTGTCTGCAACCCTATATCAATCTGCAGTCATTCTGCAGATTTGTATCTGGCTCTCTTGCTAAACCAGGCTCAAGGCAGGGCGCATACTTTTCTGGTGAACATTGTATTTAGGGCCTAGCTTACACTGGTAGGTTGTCAAAGAAGTGCTTTTTCAGTGACTCAGTTAATGAACAGATCGAATGAGTTTGGCTGCCCTGCTCCCCTTTCAATGCCTCTGCGGGTCCTGAGGCTGAGGCGGGGTAGTACAGATACTGGTGGAGGTTTCACAAGTCCACGCAGACACTGGTCAGTCTGCCGGCTGTGTCCTCTGGGCCTTCATTTCTCTTCTCTAAAGCAAGCAGGAGAGGGAAACGGTCCAAATGCCTGGGGAGCTCAACCCACCAAGTAGGGCTGGGTGGTTATTTCTCTGATTTCCCTTCCCAGCCTTTGCTGCGGGCGGTGTCACCTTTTCTCAGCAGTGTCCAAGTCTTATATGACCTGGGGTCCACAGAACTGCCACGTTCCTTCAAGGGTTTCTTTCCAGCCTGTTTTGCGATCACCCACGTCTCGAGGCCTCTGCACCCGGGGGCCCAGGAGGCAGGAAAAGAGTGAGGGAGAAGGGGCCGGTCTTCCTGCCCTAAAACTCAAAGAAGGAACACGTGGGTGGCTGCACTCACGTTCTGGAGAGGAACGGCATGTGTGCAGGGGTGTCAAATGTTGCTCCTGGCTGGCGGGCGTAGGGGGGGTCCTCTCAGCCCCCCGCCACTTGACTGGGCCCCCACCACTTTATGCTTCCTGTTGGAACTTTCATGTCCTCAGGCAGCTGCCACCCCAACCCCAGTCCCTGAAACAAAGCACTTTTCTTTTGGAAGCCATCTGTGAGAACAATGGCCTTTATTTAAAAAATAAACTTTCTTGTAACACAAGAAAGGATCACTGTGACTATACCTCCCATCCCCCCAGATGGGGTTGAGAGGTGGGCAGGGTCACAGTCCTGCAAAGTCCCCTTTGTGCTGCTCCAGCCACTGGTCCAGCGTCCTGGCCTTGGGGTTGAGCCTCAGGCTCAGTTCGATGTTGCGGTCAGGTTTCAGGGCATAGAAACGGAACATATTGGCCAGGTCCTGGGCGCCGGGGAAGCCAAGCTTCTCGTAGTCCTCGGGGCTTATCTGGAAGCAGAGGGGAGTCTCTTAGGGTCGATCGGCATCTGCAGTACCCTGACCACGCCGTTGACACCTCAGTTCCTACCCTGGTCCCCACTAAGTTCACCTGAAAACCAGTCTATTATAAAGATGAAACGTCAAAAACCACTGTTCTAGGGCAATTTAAATCCTGTTCTTCCAAGATGATGAGATGAAAACTTCTCAGTCCTTTCCAAATCAGAACTATGCTTACGTCACTTCTTGCTCAAAAAACCAAAGGTGTTCCCCTTTCCTGACCGAACTGAATCTTAACTCCTCAGCTTCCAAATCCTCCATGACTGCCTCAGGCTTTCTTTGTTTAGAGGGTAATATGCAACCATTTAGTGCATGTTTCTAGTGCGTTCATTGGGAGCATTTACAGCAATTGTTCCATTCAATCCTCACAGCAGCCCGAGGAGGGGGATACTCTCCATACACCCACTTTACAGATGAGGAAACTGAGGCAGAGAGGGGTCAGGGGCTGGGCCTCCAGTCACACACGGGTGGGTGTTAAGGGCTGGGAGCAAGATCTGAGTCCAAGGTCTGACTGGCCCGTCCTGCCATAGCCTCTCCCCCATCATTGCTCTGCTTGGGTCTGAGGGCGCTCTACAGGTGGTTTTTGTCATTTAATGACTTGGAGTAGCCCAGATTTTCATAATGAGAAACAAGAAACAAGGCACCTGGGGGTCTGGACAGGAAGACAGAGTAGGCAAGGTGAGGAGGGGACTCTGCCAGGCCAAGAAGAGGGGACCAGGATGGGGCCTACTCCGGCCTCCTTCCCCTCCCCGAGAGAAGCCCAAGACACCCTGCGTTTTCCCTCCTTGCTTTGGCCCCTACTGTCCCCTCTTCCTGGAACCCTTCCTTACCACTTGATCAACTGACAAAACCAGAAGTTTCACTCAGTGGCCACACCTGGCTCCTAAGAACAGCACGATATAAACGTTCACAGTGAATGAATTTGGCTTTACGCTGCTCAGAGTGCTAGGGAAGCCCTAGATGCCCCTTCCCTTCTACCCACAAAGCCCCTCTGACCGCGGCTGCCAAGTCCCAAGCCTGGGCCCTCCACCTTGGCATCTCGCACGGTCTTCCTGGTATGCCTGGAGAGCAAGGCAGCATACTCCTCCACCGTGTGCCTGCAGGTGCTGAGCCCGATGTTCTGGCCGATGTAGTCTTCGGGCATCTTCAGCAGGCTGAGCACCACGGGGCCCAGGTCGGACACAGACATGCCGTCCATGGGCACGTCACCCATGGGCAAGCCTGGGAGGGAAAGAGGGACGTGCTGGCACGCGTCTCTGAGGGGTTGGTCCCCACCGGCCAGTCGACTGGATGTGTGCACAAGCCAGCACCTGGCACGAGGCAGACACCTCCGGTGTCAGCAGGAGAAATGAGTCAGGAAATGGGACACGATCGAGCTGTGCCACCTGGCAGGCCATTCAAACCCTGGGAGCCTGGCTGTGCTCTTCCCAAGGCGGGGAGAACCCTGGGCCTGTTGCCCCTCTCAGGCCTGAGACGGGAACAAGGGGAAGGAGAGGAAGGCTTTGATAGGCACCTCTGAGAACGGGAGCTCCCAGGGTTCAGGCCCCCGTACACTTCGTCAGACCCGAATCCCTGTTAGGGACGCCTGTGGTGGGGGGTGCTCCAAACACCAGCTCCACCGGCAGGAATGCTCGATCAGCTGAGGCCAGGGCTGACCCCAGAGCAGCATGACGGGTGCTGATAAACATGTTAAATTAACGAGTGACTCCACCTGCCAAGGTGTGGTCTTGGGGATGGAGAGGCAGAGCTGTGTCCTGATGAGGCACCTGGAGCGCTCAGGCCCTGCCCTATAAAATTTCCGTGGCTGCCCATTCAGATGGGCCAGGGAGCCTGCCGGGGTGGAGCCTGTTCCAACTTACAGACGGAACACAGGTGAATCTGATTATGGCTTTGCAAATCTCTGGTTATGGCTTTGCAAACCGGTGTGCCAACACAAGGACAAGACTGCTCACCAGCAGGTGAGACCCAAGCGAGGGTGAGCGGCGTTCACACAGAGGTGAGAGGCTGGGAGGGCTCAGACCCCTCCTGCTCCGCCTGCTGAGCCACCTGCATTAACCCACTGCCCCGCCGGCAGGACACAGGTCGTACATGGTTCCCTCGAAGCTGTTTACGGATTTGCAAACAGATGTTGAGAAGAAAGTGCTTTCCTATTTCGGGAAATCTACAATTGGACCTCGCTATCCAAATCCTCTCCTTATTTATGAAGCAGTAACGATAAGCACACTCTCTCCGTAAAGCTCTTCGACAGACAAAGCACTGTATCCCCAGACTCGGCAGATTTTCCCATGGCCCCGGGGAAGTCCGAGTCATGCCCATCTCACGGGACAGGACGCAGAGGCCCAGCATGGTCACATGCATTGCTCGCAGTCACAGCCTAACGTGAGCGAGCCAGAGCTTGGACCCAGAGCCCTCTGAGGACAAGCCCAGTGGGCCACCACGGCTCCACACGGTGAGAGGAGACACCCGAGGAAGCGGGGAGGGCACTCACTCAGCAAGTAGCTCTTTCCATCTGGGGCTTTCTGGGGCAGGAAGCAGGAGAGGAGGTTCTCGAAATAACAGGGCAGCCGCACGCTGGTCATGGGGACGCCAATGTCCCGGAAATATTCCTCCACCTCCCCTTTGCCGTCAAAGTGTCCTGCTGCCAGTCTCCCTGCTGTCAGCTTCTTGATGTTCTCCAGGCCACTGTAGACCACATAGTGCAGGCCCAGGCGCTTCGCCAGATCGGCCAGCAGCTTTCCCTGGTGGGCAGGGAAGGAGAAACCACAAAGCTCAGAGGGAGGATGTGTGTCCCCATCACAGCACTGGCTCTCCCACCCCAGAGGCCACTGTGCCCGGTGCCAAGAGCCCTCTGATAAGGCTCCCTCTTCCGTGTGCGGCTCACATGGCGCCACACGCTCTACCACGGGATTATAAGCTTCTCACCACTCGCATAGCCTTAGCGCCCCTTCTCTAGATCGTCTGGGTCGTTCCACCTTCCAGTGTACTGGACCACAGCCCACCGTGTGCCACGTGGGAGGGTGCGCACAGAGGCTTCCGCCTCTGCCTGCTCTCAGAAAGCATCTTGTCCCCGTGCTGGGCCGTCTTCCTGGGAGAGCCCCAACCATCCCCTAGGGAAGTGCTACGGCTCAGCAGTTAAGCACACAACACAAACCACCTGGGCTCCAGACCAGCTCTGCAGCACACTGGCTGTGCCATCCAAGACAAGGGGTCTAACTGTTTTGGCCTTGTCGGTTAAATGGGGACAGAAACACGACCTGCTGCACAAGGCTGTGTAGGGTGCTGGATGGTGGCCTCCCAAAAGATATGTCCATGTCCCAAACCCCAGAACCTGTGAATGCCACATCATTTGGAAAAAGGTTTCTGCAGATATTTTTGTTAAGGAACTTGAGATCATCCTGGATTATCCTCCTGGGCCCTCAACCCAATGACGAGTGTCCTTATGAGAGATGGAAGAGGAGACACAGAGAAGAGGAGAGGCCTTGTGTAAACAGAGGCAGAGCCTGGAGTGATGTTGCCTCACGGAGAGCTGGTACCACTGGGCGCTGGAAGAGGCAAGAATTGGAACCTCCCTTGGAGCCTCCAGACAGGGCAGGGCCAACACCTTGCTGTTGGACTCCTGGCCTCCAGAACGGGGAGAGAATAAATTCCTGTTGTTTTAAGCCACCTGGCTTGGGGTCATTTGTTATGGCTCAGGAGGTCAGGTTGACGAGATCTGCGTGCACCAGAAAAGCTGTCTCTGTCCACTCTCTGAGATGGGCTTCCATGTAAGACTGTAACTAAAGAAAGGCTCAGGGCTAAAAACAAGTTTGGAGACCAGTGGTCCGGTCCAGTCTCCCTTTATTGTACACAGGAGGAAAGACAGACCAGCGCGGGGAAGTCACGTCCACAGCCACAACGGTGGGGAGCTGTGGATGAGGCAGGACTGAAAGCCGACAGGCACGAGTCTCAGCCCAGTGCCTTTGCTGTGGCACCAGTCATACCTCCCACAAATACCTGAG
Organism: Aethalodelphis obliquidens; assembly: GCF_003676395.1. NCBI lineage: Eukaryota > Metazoa > Chordata > Mammalia > Artiodactyla > Delphinidae > Aethalodelphis > Aethalodelphis obliquidens. The sequence continues at coordinate 9,918,948 of NW_020837962.1, read as the reverse complement.
TGCCTGCTACGTGACAGGCCCACCGCAAGTGTCCCCACCTTCCAAGAGACTTTAAAAAGATGCGTGTTCCTCTCACATCCCTCCCCCCACCACCTGGGCTCAATAACCACCCAACCAGAGAGAAGCTGGGTGGAAAACAATAAAGAGAAACAGAAAACATCTGAAAGGGGACATGGAGGACTTTTCGGAATGATGGAGATGTATTATATTTTGATTAGAATGGTAGTTACATGGGTATATTTATTTTCAAATTTCATTAAATTGTACAATTAAAAAGTTTACTTTTATTTATTTATTTATTTTTGGCTGCACTGGGTCTTCGCTGCTGTGTGTGGGCTTTCTCTAGTTGCGGAGAGCGGGGGCTACTCTTCGTTGTGGTGCGCAGGCTTCTCATTGCGGTGGCTCCTCTTGTTGCGGAGCACGGGCTCTAGGCGCGTGGGCTTCGGTAATTGTGGCACGCGGGCTCAGTAGTTGTGCTTGCGGGCTCTAGAGTGCAGGCTCAGTAGTTGTGGTGCACGGGCTTAGTTGCTCTGTGGCATGTGGGATCTTCCTGGACCAGGGATCAAACCCATGTTCCCTGCATTGGCAGGCAGATTCTTAACCACTGCACCACCAGGGAAGTCCCTACATTTGATTTTAAGAAAATTATGGGTCAATAGAGTTTTTTAGAAAGTGTAAAGAGTCACTGGATGACACAAAGCAGATTGTGGTTGCCTGCGGCTGAGGAAGTGGGGAATGCGGAGTGACCGCTACCAGGTATGGTGTTTCTTTTGGGGTGATGAAATGTTCTGGAATTAGGTAGTGATAATGGCTGCACAACTTTGTGAATATGTTAAAAACCACTGAATTGTACACTTTAAAAGGGGGAACAGGGACTTCCCTGGTGATCCAGTGGTTAAGAATGAGCCTTCCAATGCAGGGGATGCGGGTTTGATGCCTGGTTGGGGAACTAAGATCCCACATGTCGCGGAGCAACTAAGCCCGTGCCTCAACTACTGAGCCGGTGAACCAGAACTAGAGAGAAGCCCACGTGCTGCAACAAAATATGCCGCGTGCCGCAACTAAGACCTGACGCAGCCAAAAATAAATAAATAAATACTTTAAAAATAGTAATAAAATAAAAGCTTTAAAAACAAAAGGGTGAACAGTATGGTACATGAATGATGTCTAAAAGAAGTCATCGGATGAGGAAGCGGCCACCTTCTGCCCTCATCAAAGTCTAGGAGGGCTGCATAGAAGAGGAGGGGAAAGGCCTGCAGTGTCAGTGGTCAGGCAGGGGTCAGCCCCTCTCTGGCAAGTTGGAGCTGCCCCACAAGGGCAAGTAGAGACCTGGGAGCACCTTTGAAGATGGCCTGCTCCTGCCCTGGCTTCCCCATGCCCTCCCGCCTGCCCTTACCTGCTTGACCTCCTGCTCCTGGCTGCAGTTCTCCCAGTAGTTGGTCACGATGAAGGTGGCGTGAGCCCCAATCAGGGCCAGCTCCATGCTGGCCTCATCATCCTGGTCTCCCTGCACTACTTCTGCACCTTGCAGCCTCAGCTTCTTCGCTGCCCTCTGCCCAGGGTCCCGGGTCACCACTCGGACCCTGAATGTCCCATCTTCCAGGAGTGTCCGGGCCACTGAGCCCCCCTGGGCACCTGCAGAGAGGCAGAAAGACCTGCAGGGTGGGACCAGCCTGGGAGCCTGCCAAGGGTGAGGCCCTGCAGGGAATCCTCCACCACAGCAACACACCTGGCACTTTTCACCTGTGATTCCCACTGTTTTGCCTCACACAATCTTGTAACTAACAGCTTCATTGAGATAGAATTCACATACTGTAACATTCATCCTTTTATTTTAATTTTATTTTTTTAAATACAATTTTAAAACAAATTATTTATTTATTTTTGGCTGTGTTGGGTCTTCGTTGCTACACGCAGGCTTTCTCTAGTTGCGGCGAGTGGGGTCTACTCTTTGTTGTGGTGCACAGGCTTCTCATTGCAGTGGCTTCTATTGTTGCAGAGCACGGGCTCTAGGCACATGGGCTTCAGTAGTTGTGGCGCACGGGCTCAGTAGTTGTGGCTCACAGCTCTAGGGTGCAGGCTCAGTAGTTGTGGCGCACGGGCTTAGTTGCTCCGCAGCATGTGGGATTTTCCTGGGCCAGGGCTTGAACCCGTGTCCCCTGCATTGGCAGGCGGATTCTTAACCACTGTGCCACCAGGGAAGCCCACGTTCACCCTTTTAAAGTGTACAGTGCAGCAGCTTTTAGTACATTCAGAGTGTGCAACCATCATTGCAGTCAATTTTAGAACATTTTCATTGCCCCAGAAAAGAAAGTCCATACCCATCAGCAGCCACTCCCCATTTTCCCTTCCCCTTTAGCCCCTGGCAACCACTAATCTACTCTCTGTCTCTACGGATTTGCCTATTTTGGACACTTCACATAAATGGAGTCACAATATGTGGTGTTTTGTGTCTGGCTTCTCTCACTTATGTTTTCAAGGTTCATCCATGTTTTAGCAGTCATCACACTTACACCTTTACAAAAATTTTAAAATGTATTATGAAATATTTTTTTAATATTTATTTATTTATTTTGGCTGCACCAGGTCTTAGTTGCGGCATGCGGGTTCTTTAGTTGCGGCATGCATGTGGGATCTAGTTCCCTGACCAGGGATCGAACCCGGGCCCCCTGCATTGGGAGCGTGGAGTCTTAGCCACTGGACCACCAGGGAAGTCTGTATTATGAAATATTTAGCACATACAAAAAAGGGATACTAACACCCATAAGCCCACCGCTTAGCTTAAGAAATAAAGTATCACCTATACCTTAAAAAAAAAAAAAAAAAGATTGAGGGGAATTCCCTGGCAGTCCAGTGGCTAGGGCTCTGCACTCTCACTGTTGAGGGCCTGGGTTTGATCCCTGGTCGGGGAACTAAGATCCCACAAGCTCCGTGGCACGGCCAAAAAAGAAAAAAAAAAGAGAGAAAATTATTAAAATCATCAAAAGAAAGAAAATAAAAATCATCCATAAATATATGTATAAGAACATTGGCTGCAAATAAATAAATAAATAAATAAATAAATCCACTCCTTACCAAAAAAAAAAGAACATTGGCTGCAGTATTATTATCCATAGTGGAAGTTTATGGACAACCTAGATGTCCTTTGGTAAGAACCTGGCTAAATAAGTGCTAAATCCATACAAAAGTGATTAAAAAGAATGTGGCAGGGCTTCCCTGGTGGCACAGTGGCTAAGAATCTGCCTGCCAGTGCAGGGCACACGGGTTCGAGCCCTGGTCCGGGAAGATCCCACATGCCACGGAGCAACAAAGCCCGTGCGCCACAACTACTGAGCCTGTGCTCTAGAGCCCGCGATCCACAACTACTGAAGCCCGTGTGCCTAGAACCCATGCTCCACAACAAGAGAAGCCACTGCAATGAGAAGCCTGCGCACTGCAACAGAGAGTAGCCCCCGCTCGCTGCAACTAGAGAAGGCCTGCACTCAGCAACAAAGACCCAACACAGCCAAAAATAAATAAAAATAAAAATAAAATTACAAAAAAAAAAAAAAAAGAATGTAGCAGATCTGTATGCACGACTTATGTGACCACAACATGTCCTGGAGTGGAAAAGGCAAACTGAAGAACTACAACTACCCTCATACAGTACTGGTGGGAATGTAAAGTGGTACAGTCGCTTTGAAAAAGTCTGGCAGTTCCTCAAAATGCTAAACACGGTCACCATATAATCCAGCAATTCCACTCCTAGGTATAGTCCCAAGAAAATTAAAAACATATGTCCACACAACAACTTGTATGTGAAGGTTCACAGCAGCATTATTCACAATAACTAAAAGGTGGAAACAAATCAAATGTCCATAATGGATGATGGATAAACACAATGTGGTATATCCATATAATGGAATATTATTCAGCCATAAAAAGGAATGAAGTACAGATTCATGCTACAATGTGGATGAACCTGGAAAACAATGCTCAGTGAAAGATGCCAGACACAAAAGGCCATGTACTGTATGATTTCATTTATATGAAATGTCCAGAATGGGCAAATCTTTAGACAATAGACTGCCAGTTTCCAGGGGCTGGGGAAATGGGGAGTGACTGCTAGTGGGTATGGGTTTTTTTGGGGGGGTGATGAAATGTTCTAAAACTGATTGTGATGAGGGTCACAGAGCTCTGTGAATATACTAGAATTGAACACTTTAAACATGTGAAGTGTATGGTATGTGATTTATACCTCAATAAAGCTGTTATATATTTTTAAAATATATACAGTAAAGAAAAAAACAGGTGGGGTAAAAATAAAACACTCCCATTTAATAAACAGTATCTTTATATACCTAATTTGTCTGGAAGGATACTCAAGAAACTTTTTTTTTTTTTTTTTGCAGTACGCAGGCCTCTCACTGTTGTGGCCTCTCCCATTGCAGAGCACAGGCTCCGGACGCGCAGGCTCAGCAGCCATGGCTCACGGGCCCAGCCGCTCCGCAGAATGTGGGATCTTCCCAGACCGGGGCACGCGGCATGTGGGATCTTCCCGGACCGGGGCACGAACCCGTGTCTCCTACATCGGCAGGCGGACCCTCAACCACTGCGCCACCAGGGAAGCCCTACTCAAGAAACTTGACAACAGTGATGGATGGGGTTTCGGGGACAGAGGTGGGAGGGAGATTTAATTTTGATATTATGTGCAATCACCTGCTATTCAAAGCTAAGTAATTTTTTAAAAAAATTCAAAGGGAATCTGCTCTCAGGTCCTGCCCCACGGCCCCACCGTGAGTCAGGGGTCCCAGCCATCTCATCGCTCCCTCCAGGACGCCGGGGACGTCTTCTGGAGCTGAGGGGCGGGCGCCCACGCTCTGCGGGGTCGGACCGGCCTGACCTCTGCCCTGGGCTGGCCTTGGTGAGGGGTCCTGCGCCTCGGGGCCCCCGTTTGGGGTTTCGCTTACCTGTGGCTCCAAACACGACCACCAGTTTCTTGTCTGCCATGAGGCCGGGAGCCGGAAATTAAGTCCGGAGAGGTCTGAGGGCCGTGAGAGGTGCACAGTCGGTGAAGGGGTCGGGGGTGCCTGCCCGGAACGACCCCGCGCGCGCCGGGTAGGACCAAGGGGGCGGTCCGGCCAGGAGAGGTCGGGACACCGCGACCCCCGCCCCCTCGGGCCCGACCCTCCCGGGTCCTACCTGCACCCGCCGCCCGGGTCCCCCAGGTCGGCTGTACCTCCTAGCCGCGGCCTAGGTGGGAAACGGTCCGGGAAATAGGGACCCCCGGTTTTGCAGCCGAGTCCACCGCCGAGGGGAAGGATGGAAGCCTGCGAGCGGCGCCGCCCCCCGCCCCCAGCTCCAGCTGCAACCTGGCAAAGTCACCCCTTCCCGGCGACCCTGCGTGAAGGGACCCCAGGCTGGCCTGCTTCCGAATCCCAGCCGTCTGGGCCCTGACTCTGCGCGGAGCTGACCCGCCACCCCCCTCCGCGGACACAGATGGTTCGTCCCAGCTCCGGCTAGACTCAGCCTCAGGTCAGAACCCGCCAGCCCCACGCCTGCGTAAACCGAATTTGTGTAAATCGGATCTAACCGAAATGTACACGCCGAGGGCTTCTTAGCCGGATGCTGGGGGTCATGACTGTGCGAAGCAAAAATAAATACATAAACACATAATAAATAAATAAAATTTTATCTTGCATGAGCATCTGAACTTTGATATACGGGTGTCACCCAAAGACAAATAAATCTATATCTGTGAGTCTAAATACCCAAGGCTCTGTTTGAGTTCTTGTATACCTGACTCACATTTGAGGTTGCTACTACTTGCCCGTTTTGAATTCTATTTAACAGGAAGGAGATCTCTCTCTCTCTCTCTCTCTCTTTCTTTCTTTTTTTTTTTTTTTTTCTTTTTTGGCCACAGGCAACGTCATGTGGGATCCTAGTTCCACGACCAGGCATTGAACCGTGCCTCTGCAATGGAAGCGGGGACGGCCAGGGAAGTCCCCAGAAAAGAGATTTCTTTGTGTTCAACTAAAACTCAAAAATGGCCCTCTCACTCCTCTTCGGAAATTTATTGCTGACTGGATAAAAGCATTCATTTTTTTCCTTTCATTCATTCCAAAATGTGTACTGACTCCTCAGGGAACATCAGCTTCCTGACAGTAAACATTCTGTGTTCACTGCTGAGTTCCCAGCACTTAAAATAGTACCTGGCACAAAGTAGTCGCTCAATAAATATTTGCTGACTGACTGGTTGTCTAAACATCTACTAGGAACTGGAGTCACAGGGAAATCAAAGTAAAACTGGTGCTGTTTTCCCGAATCTAATAGTGGAGATAACCCACCAGGTAATGTGTATTTTATGTATGTAAAATATTGGTCTTTATGTGTTGTAAGATGCGTTTATTTTAATAAATACTCATTTATGTTTGTGTTTACAAGTGAAGGTGGTGTCTAAATAGAATGTTTAAATCTTGCATTGTCTCCACACCCTGTTATGTATGTCTCTGAGCTCAGACTGCAAAGTTTCCCAAGAATACCTTCCTCCCACCACCTTAGATAGGGCTGACTCCTACTCATTCCTTAATGCGCCACATAACCACCACTTCCTCCAAGAAGCCATCCCTGACCCCTAGGCTAGGGTAACTACTATTTCACTCCCATCTCTATTCCACTGGCAACATTGTCTCTACCATATTAGACCCAGGGCTTCTTAAGAGCTGGCCCCATGTCTTTTTTGTCTCTATCTCTCTCCCTCCTGGCACAATGTCCAGCACTTAGTAGGAACTCAATAAATACTCACTAAATGGAACACAAGTGCATATTATTCTGATAAAAGATGCGGTTTTTCTTTAACTGCATGGGTTAAACCACAAAACTCGATGTTCCGAGGTCTCCACTTTAAGGAAATGAATCCAAACAAGGAGATCCCTAGTGGGACCAGCTGCATAATATGCAATGCCCAGTGAAAAAAGAAAATGTGGGGCTCCTTGTTTTAAAATTACCAAGAACAGTGATAGCAGAGCATTAAACCAAACCCAAGGTCCTTCTGAGCCTGGGACCCAGTATGACTGCTCCAGTCATAAGCCCATGAAGTTGATTGGCCCTGGTCCCTAGGTTTGAGAGTAGCAGCCCAGGGCCACGCTGGGGCCTGAGCAACTCCAGTGCCCTTTGGCCTTGCTGAACCTGAAGCTTGAAAATCAGTGCAGGCAATGAGTGGCAGGGAACAGCATCTCTGCCCTGGGCTTCTGGTCAGTGGTGCTGGTGCCAGGGAGCTGTCCTGAAGTTGGTGGGCAGACAGGCAGCCTGGGCAAAGGTCTTGTTTCTTGAAGCCCCAGCTACCCACCTCAGGCGGTTCCCTGAGGCCTGAGGGAAGAGATTTGGCTATTGACTGGCATATGATCAGCCGTGACTCGGCACCTCCTGTGGGACTTTATATCTGATAAAGGACTTCCAGCAAAGCACTTGCCAGCAGCTCACTCAGCCAAGCGACATGTACTAATGATGATAACAGTGGGAACCCTTCTCTGGGCTTCTCCTACATGTCAGGCACAGACTTAGCCCCACATTATCTCATTTTTAACTCTAGAGCAACCCCTCCTTCAATCAGTGCCACTCGATTTAATTCAATTTTACGTGTGCGTGTTTGGGGCAGGGGGCAGTTTTAAGATTCATTCATTTTTTTTCTTTTTTTTTTGGCCACGCAGCATGGGCATGCAGGATCTTAGTTCCCTGACCAGAGATGGAACACATGCCCCCTGCAGTGGAAGCACGGAGTCTTAACCACTGGACCGCCAGGGAAGTCCCAAGATTCATTCTTTTATTATTTTTTTAAGTTAATCCTGTTGTGTTTTTTGGGTTTTAAAAAAATATTTATTTATTTATTTGGCTGCACCAGGTCTTAGTTTTGGCATGTGGGATCTTTGTTGCCGCATGCGGGATCTAGTTCCCTGCCCAGGGATCAAACCTGGGCTCCCTGCATTGGGAGTGTGGAGTCTTAACCACTGGACCACCAGGGATGTCCCAAGATTCATTCTTTTAAATTTGATTTTGATAGCATAATGCATTTATTCATTCTCATAAAAAGTTTAAATGGTACAGATATATAGCACAAGTGAGCCTTGACATCCCTCTGTCATTCTAGTGTGTAAACCTTCCCTCTTTTGGATGCATTTACATGCCTAAACATGAACATGTAGAAAGATAACATTTTGCAGTTAAAAAAATAAAACAGAAAACAATTTTTAATATAAAAAATAAAAGGGATTGTTGACTAAAAAAATTAAATAGTCAATCTAAGAAAGAAATGGAAAATTTTATTCTCATCAACCTGAGCTCTGAGAACTGTTCCAAAGAGGTAAGGGAGGAGGCCAGAATATATGTGATTTTGATGAAGGGTTACATGCAGTCAAGCACACATCCTGGGAGAAGCCTACTGCTATTCATGAGGAACAGATATCTTAGTTAATTGTTTTAGTGCTTTTCTAAGTATGGGAAGATACAGGAAACTGGGTTCTTAAAAATTTCTCCTGAAAATATCTGAGGGCCATTTCTGTCAGTTTTCCTAGAGCACAAAGTGCCTCATCCTGATCTTTGCTCTTTCAGGGTGGGTTGTAGGTCAGTGACTCTAGTGGCTAATGACAATTCTTGTAGAACTGGCTGGTGGGCAACATTCTTTATTTTACAATCTCCTCCCTTTCAGTCTTAACTTCAACCAAGTTTTGGGAGGCATTTTGTGACCAGTTTGTCCCATGGAACTAGGAATGCTCATTCTCAGGTCAGGATTTCATTGATAGGCCACTTAATGTACTATTACTGGACTAGGCCCTGCTTAGAGTAGTCAAAAGCCTCTGGACCACCTGTCTTACAGTCTGTCATGGTCAAGGAAATGATTCCCTCTTGTTGCTTCTTCCCATATGTAGAGTTACACCATTACAATCATTGATCTTCTAGAACTATATATAAGGTCAATTGTTTCAAGTTGCTTAATTGTCATTAATTTGATCTGAGGCTCAGTCACACATTTGGTAATGCAAGAAACATTAATCTTGTAAACGTAGAATACAAGTAATTCAGCTAGTTACATTAATAAAATCATAAATAAATATTTAAGCTAAGAACTTCCATTAGGTGCAACCCAGTATCTCCCCAAGATATCTGCATCCTGACCCCTTACAGGATTGAGAAAGGAATGTTATGGTCTCAGGAATTTCATGACTGGCTTCAGAAGGGGAAAAATTGGTATTTATGGTTGAGCAGGTATTTCTGCCGCTAGGGAGGGCTGGTTAATGCATAAAGCAGATACACATAATGCACACTAGAGGGGAGGGAGGAGGCCCAAACAGAATTTTTTTTTTTTGGCCAAGTTGTGAAGCTTGTGGGATCTTAGTTCCCTGACCAGGGACTGAACCCGGGCCCTCGGCGGTGAAAGCGCAGAGTCTAACCACTGGACGGCCAAGGAATTCCCAGAATTTTTCTTGTCTCAAAATGTGAATTTTTACGTCATCAGTATCATATTGAATATATTTTTCCCCCGAATTTTATTATGAAAATTTGTGAACATAAATAAAACTTGAAAGAACTCTATAGTAAGCAGCTATATATTAATACCACTTTCATTCTTTTTTTTTTTTTTTTGGCCATGCCATGTGGCATGTGGGATCTTAATTCCCTGACCTGGGATGGAAATCGCACCCCCTGCAATGGAAGCATGGAGTCTTTTAAAATTTTTTTAATTATTGTTTTAAATAACAACAATTTATTTAGTTTTTAAAATAAATTTATTTATTTATTTTTGGCTGTGCTGAGTCTTTGTAGCTGCGCGAGGGTTTTCTCTAGTTGCAGTGAGCGGTGGCTACTCTTCCTTGCGGTGTGAGGGCTTCTCATTGCGCTGGCTTCTCTTGTGGAGCACGGGCTCTAAGCCTGAGAGCTTCAGTAGTTGTGGCTCTTGGGCTTAGTTGCTCCGTGTCATGTGGGATCTTCCTGGACCAGGGATCAAACCTGTGTCCTCTGCATTGGCAGGCTGATTCTTAACAATTGGACCACCAAGGAAGTCCAAAGGGCAGAGTCTTAACCACCGGACCTTCAGCGAAATCTCACCACTTTCATTCTTAACATTTTGCTATATTTGCTTTATCAGATATCTATCTAGCCATCAACTAATCTTATTTTTTTATGTTTTTTCTAGTGAGTTGCAGACATCAGTACTCTTTTTTTGTTTGCGGTACGCGGGCCTCTCACTGTTGTGGCCTCTCCCGTTGTGGAGCACAGGCTCCAGACGCGCAGGCTCAGCGGCCATGGCTCACGGGCCCAGCTGCTCCGCGGCATGTGGGATCTTCCCGGACCGGGGCACGAACCCGTGTCCCCTGCATCGGCAGGCGGACTCCCAACCACTGCGCCACCAGGGAAGCCCCATCAGTACTCTTTACCCTTTAACACTTCAGCACACACATTGTTTAGAGTTCAATATTTGTTTTTAAGATTAAATTTACATACTATCAAATGTATTTTAAAAAATTTTTATTGGAGTATAGTTGATTTACAATGTTGTTAGTTTCAGGTGTACTGTAAAGTGAATCAGTTACACATATACATATAACCACTCTTTTATTAGTTTATTTTCCCATATAGGTCATTACAGAGTATTGAGTAGAGTTCCCAGTGCTATACAGTAGGTCCTTATTAGTTACCTATTTTATATATAATAGTGTGTATACGTCAATCTCAATTTCCCAATTTATCCCCCCCCCCCCAGCCTTTTCCCTCCTGGTAACGGTAAGTTTGTTTTCTACATCTGTGACTCTCTTTTGTAAATCAGTTCATTTGCACCATTTTTTTTTAAATTCCACATGTAAGAGATATCATATATTTGTCTTTCTCTGTCTGACTTACTTCACTCAGTATGACAATCTCTAGGTTCGAATGTATTTTTGTATTTTCCTACAACTTGCTTTTCCCCCTTCTACTTGATGTCCGCCCTTCCTTTTTTTTTTTTTTTGCGGAATCCTAGTTCTCCGACCAGGGATGAAAGCGGCCGAGTCCTAACTACTGGACCGCCAGGGAATTCCCTGCCCTTCCTTTTTATTCGGCACAGCTCTGTTGAATAGATGTGCCCCTGTCAACCCCAACCCCATCGTCTTTTGATAGACGTTAAGGTTGTTTCAAGGTTTTCACCGAAATGCTGTTGCAATGACCTTCCTTGTTTGTGTCTCTTGGGGTTCTTGTGTTTCTCTAGAACAGCTACCCAAAAGTGGAAGTACTGGATCAAAGAGAATGCCTATTCTGAATTTTAACAGATATTTTGCCAAACTGTCCCCCCTTTCCCAATAACTCCCGCAAATACCGCTCATTCCCCACACCTTTGCCAGTACCGGACAATACCAGTCTTTTAATCTGCACCCAGTCGCGTGGTTAAGGAAATGACGGGAAACCAGTGTGGCTGAAACAGAAGGGATAGGTGGAGCCCAGTGTTAGATGAGCCTGAAGAGGATGTGACAAAGGGCAAGAAAAGCGCCTAGCCCCGAGACGTCCTCATAAACACCCCCTCTAATGAATGGATCATTCAGTCTCAAGCACTTTCGACTTCCGCAGCCGACCAGCGTTCTGGGATTGCAGCCACTTGCCCGCCGCAGGGGTGTGTCCTCCGCAGGCCCCGCCTCCGCTGCGTGCGCACGTCGGGCCGCCTGCTTGGCTGCGGCGGCTGCGGCGCTGAGCTAGACGCTGAGTGACGCGCGGACTCGGCGCTGACGGGCAGCAGACCTGACCCGCGGGCGGTGAGTGTGCGCGGCCGGTGAGTGTCCGCGCCCTGCCGCCCCTCCCTCGGGGCTCCTCCGCGGGCCTGGCCCGCCCGGGCCCTCGGGAGCTGGGCTCGGTCGGCCATGGCCCGCTGCGCCCCAGCGCCCCCTTGAGGGAGCCGTGGCGGGCCAGGGGCGGGGGGCGGCCCGGAGGGGGCGAACGCGGCGAGCGGGGTGGGGGCCGAGCGGGGGGACCCCGCTTCCTAGACGGCGTTTCAGAGGCCCAGGGAGGCCTAAGCCGCGAGTTCGCGTAGTTGTGCCCCGGGGGAGGTGACCCCCTGGTCGCCGCGGGCGGACTTGGCGTTCCCGCGGGGCCTGCAGCCTCTGGCCGCCCAGCCCGCACGTCTGTCCACCTTGGGCCGGCGAGGACCCAGACCTGGCCCGGCGGCGGAGAGCCGTGCCTGGGCTGTTGGCGTGGGCCGGGGCTCTGCCCTTCCTGCTCTTGACTCACCTCGGTCCGTAGGGCCCTTTGAGTCACTGTCTTGACTGACGGAGTGACCCGCGGCCGCCAGATTGCGAGGGACCAACGTCAGGGGCAACCGGTTAGTCTGGCAGGGAGTCTGCTTGTCACCTCATAAGCGCAGTGCCCTAGGTGTATTAATTGTCTCGTAAAAGCTGCCAGGACCGCCTTGCACAGTCTTTGCACAAGGCCTGCGTCATGTCATTTAAATGACTTCTGATGAACTGGTTGTTGTGGTCTGTGGCTGTTCATCCTATTGTCTTGTATTCATGGCTCTGTGAACCACACAAGGCGGAGCATGATTGAAAAAATATAAACATCCTATGGCGCTCTACAGTTCAGGAAGCCCTCTCACTCTCAGCCCCTAACAAAACCCTGTGAGTTGATAGTTTTCCCACAGGTGAAATGGGTTTTAATGATGAATCTTGAGTTAAGAGATTTAACCTGCATCCCACAATCAAGAAGATGGCACAGATGGCCTTGTACCTGGTGGTCTGCTCCCAGATCCCATGCTCTTTCCTAAACAGAGCCATGGAGGTTGGAAATGGATTATGTTATTTAAACTAGACATTTTTCCCTCTCCCCCTAAACTGCCCTCCCAAGCAGAAGGAAACAGGGAGCTTACTGGTTTTATGTATTTGAATTTCTGTTAGGCATTAACCAGGTGTTTTGATTAAAATTTTAACTGTCATATTAAAATTTTTAGGTTTTCTTTTGCGAGGAGGAGGATAAGGAATATAAATGAGTAAATCTGTGCTTTTAAAAAAATTATTATTTTATATTTATTTATTTATTGGCTGCTTTGGGTCTTCGTTGCTGTGCGCGGGCTTTCTCTAGTTGCGGCGATCGGGGGCTACTCTTTGTTGTGGTGCATGGGCTTCTCATTGCAGTGGCTTCTCTTATTGTGGAGCACGGTCTCTAGGTGTGCGGGCTTCAGTAGTTGTGGCTCGCGCACTCTAGAGTGCAGGCTCAGTAGTTGTGGCGCCCGGGCTCAGTTGCTCCGCGGCATGTGGGATCTTCCTGGGCCACGGCTCGAACCGGGGTCCCCTGCATTGGCAGGCGGATTCTTAACCACTGCACCACCAGGGAAGTCCCTAAATCTGTGCTTTATTCATTATGTTTTTTTCAAGAAACATCACAAGACAAGACATCACAAGCTTACCAAGAGCTAACAGTTCAGTTGGGCATTTCAAGTTTACTTGGTGAAATTGGGAAGAGTTTTCAAATACAGTACCTAAGCCAAAATACTCTTGGGGGTATGGGAATTCCAGGGAGCTTGGAAACACACTTATTGAGTGACCTTGTCAGACTGGCTATGTGAAGAGGAAAAATCTGTGATTCCCCCATTGTCTGACTTGATTTCCTTTTTTCCTTTGCCTGAGCCAATGAGATGATATGCTGTGAGTCACCAGAGTCAGGAGTATGAGCTACTCCAGAAATGACAATGCCAAGGAGAAGGTGAATTACAGAAAGTAAAGTATTCATTGCCTTTGGCTTACCGTTCCTTGAGTCTGTTGAAAAGCAAAATAGCTGGGACCTTTGGGCTACCTTGGTTTTTTGGTTTCTTTTTAAAAGCTGACTCTCTTCATAGGATAGTTGGGCTCTGTTCATAGGATAGTTGGGCTCTGTATCAGGTTTGCACCAAAAACTGAAATATTACTCCTCTAGGAGGAAGATATTTTTGAAAATTGGAATTGTATATTTCAGTGTAAAATTCAGAATTTAGTTTGTAACTCCTTGGAGAGAAAGATTTGAACAATACATTACCTCCTTGTATATTATTGACCATAGTTAACTAAAAAGTGATAAATAGACATTTAATGCAGTCTCTTTTTCTGATACTAGTTAATGGGAGAATTAAGAGATCTGGGTCACATTTCCTTTTGTGTTGAACACAGTGAAGGTTTTTTGCTTTTTAACTTAATTTATTATATCTGTTAGGTTTGTTTGTGTAAAAGTATAGGACGAAAGCTCTGCCTTTTATTATTTATTTATTTATTTTTTTAAGAAGATGTCAGGGTAGGATCTTATTAATTTAATTTATTTTTGCTGTGTTGGGTCTTCATTTCTGTGCGAGGGCTTTCTCTCGTTGTGGCAAGTGGGGGCCCCTCTTCATCGCGGTGCACAGGCCTCTCACTATCACGGCCTCTCTTGTTGCAGAGCACAGGCTCCAGATGCGCAGGCTCAGTAGCTGTGGCTCACGGGCCTAGCTGCTCCGCGGCATGTGGGATCCTCCCAGACCAGGGCTCGAACCTGTGTCCCCTGCATTAGCAGGCAGATTCTCAACCACTGCACCACCAGGGAAGCCCCTCTTCCTTTTATTGTAATCTGAATAATCTCTCAGGGTATTTTTTCCCTGCTGAGAAGCAGTGCCATTACTGATTAATTCTTGCCAGCAATGAGAGAGAGTGGAGGGGGCATATCTTTAATTGGAACAGTTAATATAACTGCTTATACTGGGGTCTTCCTGTTTTTTACATGGAAGTTATTTCACTCTGGTGACCACTCGGGTGCTCTGTGATAGTTCACTCCAAGGTTTACTTTTCCCTGTTGACTTCATTTATTTACCATAAGATGTCTCCCATTATATTACACATTGTAAAGCCAGCTAATGAAGGCATCTGGCTTTAAATTCTTTTAAACGTTCTAATAAATCTGACACACAGTACTGAAATACAGCAGCCCATAACTGATGGTCTGGTCTAACAGTGTTACATATGTTTACAGGATATGCAGTTACATTTATTCATAAATCCTTTCTGTATGACCAGTGTCTTTCCATTAAGAATAACAATGGTTTTGTAGTTCACTATAGATAATTTAGAGGTGCGTAGCTATTATAAAGGGAATATGTTTACAATCAGCCCATCAGAGGACTGCATCTAAATTGCGATTGTGGCTGACTGCAGTGGAGCCAGGAACTCTTTCTGGGTCGTCATATCAACCACATCTATAGTCAGACCTTACAAGGTAATATTCTAAACCTTAACTAGGCATTTCAAAACAGCAGTTAAATTCATGAGGCTCTTCTCAGTGAGCAGGTTTTAATGTTGCTTTGATGTAATTTTAAAAGGCTTTTAGCAAACGTGCATTTCCCTATGTGATACATTTCTTTTAAGCAAATATTTTAATAGTAATCCAAGGGCTGTTTAGTCTGCTTTTGGAGTAGGAATTGCATCAGATTGCGTGTCTTCTTGCTGTTCAATGATGTGATGTTGAGGAGGGTTCTTTTTTCAAATGTATGCTTAAGTATCTCTCTCTCTGAAAGTCTACATATACACTAACTTTTTGTTTGCACTTCAAAATGATTGGATTAAGTACAAAATTGAGCTGATTAATCAATTTGTAACCATTATTTTCACAAACAGCTATTCAACACTAGACAATGTTGTTTTACATGTGTGTATATGTATCCAAATAATACATATTAATTTATATTAGAAAGAGTGAAAAATAAACGGTTTGTTTCTCCCCAAAAAGGAAGCTGTGGTATATTTTTGATCATGAGAAAAACATTAGCCCCTTGAGCTGCAGTTTCTGTGTCTGAAAAATGAGATTAATTCTTGATGAGCCTTCAAGTCTTGAGTGCCTTGAATGCTGCTTTTCAATCTAAGACAGGGGTTTCCAAACTTTTCTGTTTCACTAAGTTTGGGGTTGGGCCTGGGAACCTGTGTTTTTAAAGTTTCCCATGTGATTCTTGTTTGGGGCCTCCTTGTCTAAAGCCCAGGCTGGATGGAAGAGGGAATAGATTGGTAGGAAGGCAGAGAAGTAAGCGACAGGATACATGAGGAAGGAGACAGCAGAGAGGACAGGAAGGGCGGATTGCTGCACACAGTGACTGTGGTCAGCTTTTCTGCCAGAGGCCCAGCAAGTGGATATTCTTTTCTCTCCACTTAGGGGAAAAATTAATTTTTGTCACACAAATAGATTTGTTTCCTTCCCAGGAATATCATAAGTCTAATTATTGTCATAGTTCTCAGTAACTTTAAAAGGGCTTTGTGGAAGAATGGCATAAAGAGACAGGTGTCTAGCACCCCGCCAGCCTGACTTTTTCTCAATACTCCCAGCTTCTTGCCTTTCTCCCAGTGAGCTCTCTCAGTCTTGGAAGCCTCAAGTTTCACTGTCTTGTATTATATTCAATCCCGCAGTTACCTTAGGGCTATGGGAAGGTGCTAGCATGATTGAAAACAATTTGCCATCATGCTTTTAGCTCATCTAGTTGGCTGACCTGCCTCCTCAGTCACTGGGGTGATCATATTTATTATGCCAAACAGTGGGACCCATAGTCTGAGCATACAGGTATACTGAAGGAGTTGGTGAGACAGGATATTTGAGTCAGAACTGTCCTGGAAAATCTGGAACATAAGGCTTCATCTTTAGCACTGTTGTCTGTACTGCACAATTAGCATTTATACTATAATACACCTGTTACGTCATTTATCTTTCTATTTCTCTCTGTCTCTTTCTCATTTGAAAGCTGCTTGAGGTCCTGAACATCTTAGGCCTCTTTGTAGTCGTAGAGCCCATGAGCATTATAAGTGTTTGTTGATGATAAGATGGCATGTCACATGCCTTCCTTAGTACTAGATCTGCTATTCTCTCTGGCAAGACCACTAGGAGCTGCTGCAGAGGAGCTGTTGTCACCTGGAACTATTTCCAGGGCAATTTGGAGGAGGGCAGGCAGATGAAGGGGAACAATCGGTGAGCAAAACTGAGTGTGGGTGGGAGTGGGGGCTAGGTAGTAGTGTTTGAAGGCAGATGAGAAAAGCAGACGTAATGAAGTGGCATTAAACCTTTACTCCCTTGATTTTCTACAGGAAGGCAAGGGGAGAGTCACGCCTCCTCTTTGCTTAGTAGTAGCAGGTATCCCACTAATTAGAAAATAACTTTTAAAACACTCTATTCTGGGACGTCCTTGGCAGTCCAGTGGTTAAGACTTCGCCTTCCAATGCAGGGGGTGTGGGTTCGATCCCTGGTTGGGGAGTTAAGATCCCACATGCCTCGGGGCCAAAAAACCAAAATATTCAAAAACAAAAACAAACAAAAACATTCTATTCCTCTGCCACACTTGGGTTTTTGTCAGCCTCAGCAAAATTTCTAAGTGTCTGTGCTCAGTGTCATGTTTGTCTTGCTTTGTAACACTTTTTGTGTTTGCAAAAAGTCTTACCGGCAGACCCAGAAGGAACAAAGTGGGGTGACTGGCTGCTCTAGGTTATGCTTTCTTCCCTTTGCATGTGGCTTTTCCGGGACTTATGCCCAGATTTTAAAGTCAACACATTCAAGTGCAAATGCCTACAGGTAGAAGGACAAAGAAGCTAACTATCTGCCCATTTGGCACACATGTCTTGCCTCTATGGTGTGCAGACTATTGGCACTGAGGGGATGTACAAAAACAACAGCAAATCCAGCAATCCTTGTTCACAGGGGGTTGGCAGTCACCTTGAGGAGGTGCAAAACAGTAAATTCACTTTGTATGGTTTATGATTGTTGTTTTGACACTCAATATTCTGCGAGGTCAGGGAAGTATGGATCTGAGAAGTGGAAAAGATGATAATTTGAATGAAACCCACTGGGTTAGGTAAAAGACAGAGTAGGAAGAGAAAAGAAGGAAGGAGGGGAAACCCCTCTTTAATGAATAAGCATTAAGGGGTTTTACTAAAAACATATTACCCACAAAAGGAATGTCTCTCATAAAGTAACTCATCTAGAATAGGGATTCTTAACCTGAATTCTCGGTCCACAGGTGAACTTTAGGGGCCTGTGGTTGCTCTGGAATGGCATAGGTAGCATTTTTTAAATATATAATTGTTCTGGAGAGAGAGTTTGAAGTCTTCATCTGATTTTTAAAGGGATTTGCAACTTCAAAAGGCTAATGATTATTATATTCTGACAAATACCCTTGCTACCCATCTTCAGAAGTGCACGTCTGTGAATTTGTATCTTCAGATGAGGAGGTATTTCCATGGAAGATTAGAGACAGAAACCGTAGGATTCCTTTGTAAACAAGAAGCCTTCTACCAAATATCAAGTGTCATGGGACATACTTGAGTGTTCATGCAAAGGGCAGCATGTTCCCACATACACAGTGGTCTAATCTGGTTCCCAGGAGTGGGGTAGCTAAAGTGCCTTTACCTGACTGGTGTGAGTAAGGCTCCAGGTCTGCCCTCAGGGACCTTATAGTCAAGTGCAGCCAATAGAGTGTGTACCTGTCTGTGATACAGAGCTAGAGCCAAGCAGGAGTGTTGGGGAGAGGGTGAGTTGGCACAGAAATCACATGCTTTTTGGAAGGTCAGGATGTTTTTCAGAAACTACTAGACTGTTGGAAACAAGGTATGAAAGAGTGGAGGGAGCCCTGGGCAGGTCTGTGAACAGTGCCTAATTCAAGACCAGCTTCCCTCTGCTGCTTTGGACATGCAGACCTAAAAGACTGTCCTAGAGCTGCCGTCACTTAGCACACACGGCGAGAATGGAAACCGTCTGTTTCAGAGTGAGTGCCCTAGCTGCCCCAGACCACAGCCAGCAAAGCATGCTGAGCTCAGGGCTCCTGAGGGCGGAGGAGGAGCTGAGCTCCTGCCTCCCACCCACCCTGACTGCTTTAACTGTGGATGCTCCACTGTACTTGCTCCATGTATTAGCCTTCCGTGTAGGGTTTGGTTTGAGAAAAGGGGTGAGCATACCTCTCAAAGCCCTGGAGCACATGATTCTCTTCCTTTCTTGACATTTGCCCTCCCCATCGTGTCTACCTTTTTTACCCCTAGTTATTCATTCATTATTGCCTAATCAGGTCCTTAGTCAGCAGTAGATGTTCTGGGCTATTTGAGTTTCCTCTCGATAATGATTAGTGGTGACAATGATGTTTGACCAGTTCTGGAGACCTCTTGGGAATTACAGGCACCCATTTCATGTATCTTTTTTTTTTTTTTTTTAATTTATTTATTTTACTTTTGGCTGTGTTGGGTCTTTGTTGCTGTGCGCGGGCTTTCTCTAGTTGCGGCGAGCGGGGGCTACTCTTCGTTGCAGTGCATGGGCTTCTCATTGCGGTGGCCTCTCTTCTTGCGGAGCACGGCCCTAGGCACACAGGCTTCAGTAGTTGTGGCACGTGGGCTCAGTAGTTGTGGCGCACGGGCTTAGTCGCTCGCGGCATGTGGGATCCTCCCGGACCAGGGCCCGAACCCGTGTCCCCTGCATCAGCAGGCGGACTCCCAACCTCTGCGCCACCAGGGAAGCCCTCATGTATCTTTAATTTATGTATTTTGTGCAGGCTGCCTCATGGAACAGGAAGTTATTCGTTTTACAGTGGCAAAATGCTGTTTTTTTAATTTAATTTTATTTTTGGTAAATTGCGATCACTGTAGCATTTTACTTTTCCCCCTTGCAATAATAACCTAATGCTTTGGTGTATTTCCTCCAAAATGTGCTTAAAGACAGGATATGGGCATGTTAAAAGAAGGTTGACACCTTCCCTAGACTAATGAACATGAAGAGAATTCTGCTGTGAAATCCCTTCTCTAAAGCCAACTGGGGGAAAATAAAGGGTTTTCACAGAGGTGGACAGCAGGAAGGGTCAGTGGTTTGTGCATGCATGGAGTGGAGGAGTGCTGGTAAGCGTTTGTTACCTGGACTGTTAAAATTTTGCCTATCCATTTCTTTTCTTTTCTTTTTTTTTTTTTTCCGGCCGCGCTGTGCAGCATGTGGGATCTTAGTTTCCTGACCAGGAATCGAACCCGCATCCCCTGCAGTGGAAGTGCAGAGTCTTAACCACTGGACCACCAGCGAAGTCCCACCTATCCATTTCTTTAAAAAAAAAAAAAAAAAAGGTAAGGCAGTATTCTGCTCTTAATCAGGCTTTCAAAGTCCTTAAAATCTAAAAGGTGTGTGGTCAATAGCTGTATCTGTAGAATGTTAGGAAGCCAGTTTAAAAGCAATGCAGTGCAACATTTCTCTTTCAGTGAGCTATTTGAGCACAGAGCATCATGTGCTTGGTCCCCCTACAAGGTCTGTGTCACCCCCCACCCTCCATCAGTAGCAATTTCTGCAGTAAAAATACTGCTCAAAGATGCTTACTCACTAGCCAGGCATTTTTCTTATTTCTGGGATTCACTGTTAAATGTTCTCTTTGTCATCTGCTCTTTGAGAATACCTTGATTTTGAGAATACCTTACATTCTGGAAATTGTCTATTCACTCAGCAAACCCTGATTAGGTAGGTACCCTGTGTTGGGCTGTAGGAGACAAAGATAAATGAGCCATAATCCGGAAAAAAGACATGTGTACAAATAAATACTGTAACAGAATACAAGTGCTATAATAGATCATGAAAGGCTTACTTAGGTAGCCCTTAATGTAACATCATGCCTCCAATATCATCCAGCTCATTGTTATCTAGACCTTATTTTTAGAAGCAGTACAACTCCATTTTCAGAGGCATAGGGGAGCTGCTCTGTCTGAAATGGGTGGGGGAAACCCAGTCTTTCCTGCTCTGCCTCCTGTTAAATACCATCTTCCCTGCAGCTCACTGAGAAGTGCCTCTTATTTTATAAATGAGGATGTTGGAGTTCAGGGCAGTCGTGTAATACAGCTAGCTAGCGCAGACCTGGTAGTAGAGCTTAGTTCTCATCCTTAGCCTACTTGTCAGTCAGACACCAGACTGATAAACAATAATTAGATTTTCTCCCAGTTTTATGTTCTATTCCTCCAAGAAGTCAGTGAGCACATTTCTGTCAGGGCTTCACCTCTGCCTGGCTTTGTTACTGAGCCTACTTTAAAGGTTTTGCCTCCTAGCGATCTAAATACAAATCAGTCCTATTCCCAGGAAGGTACTGTGACCCTTTTCATTGTCATCTGTGGGCAGTGCCAAGTTGCCCCACCTACAGCCTCTTCTGTTTTCTGGTGGAAATTCAGTTTCCTCAGAAATCTCTGTAAAGGATATTTGATGAAGGTGTGATGGATGGTGTGAAGCTTAGCCTGAAAACAAAGCTCTTCTTGTCTCTGTAAACTGATGAAGGGATGAGAGGTTCGAGCGGGGTTTTTCAGCCTTGGTGCTGTTGACGTTTTGGGCTGGATAATTGTTGTTGTTATTGGGGTGTGTGTGTGTGTGTGTGTGCGCGCGCGCGTGCACACTTGTGCTTTCTGTGGGATGTTGAGCAGCATCAGACCGACCTCAGACCCACTAGATACCAGTAGCAGAGCCCATCCTCCAGTTGTGACAACCAAACATGTCTCCAGGCATGGCCAAATGTCCCTTGAGGGATAAAACGGCCCCCATCTGAGAACTGCTGGGTTAGGGATTGATCGGCAAGAGACCTAAATGGAAATCAGAATTTTCAAGTACATTTTTCATTTACCTAAATTTTATTTACAGCGATGAGCTGCTCTAAAGAAACAAAACAGTAACATGTCCCGTCCCCGATCCTGACCCTCTGTGGCATGGAGGGGCTTCACCTAACTCATGTTCAGAGCCTCCTTAAAAGAATTTGAACTCTGGTGATCATCTTCCTTTAGGTCCTTTGCAAATTTTATTTTGCTAGAAATTCCAAGGTTTTTCTGTTCCTTTCTTGGTATCTAGTGTTATCAGAATGAAAACAGAGGTTCTTCACAGTGAGCATTCAACTCAGTCTGTGATCCCAGTATAGATTTGATGCTACCTGTAGGGCCTTTCATAGAGACAGGGGTTTTTCCATTTCTTAACTAAAAGTATACAGGAACATTTGTTAACTTTAAGTGACACTTTCTTTAGTTTATTAATCAGCATCATACTATATGGCAGTTTTATAAGTAAATTATCTCATTTTTATACCTATGTTGCAGAGTTGTTATTACTATCCTTACAGATGAAGAAACTGAGACTCAGAGAGGTACCTGGTCGAGGGCCACCCAGCAGGTGTGCAGCAGAACCAGGGTTTTCTCTCTGTCCTGCCTGACTAGAGCCTGTGCCTTGACCACAGCCCTTTGCTGCCTCTCAGCCTGTGTGTGGCAGGGGATTCTCTCTTGGCTGGGCTTAGTTCAGGTCAGGTTTGTTGGGCGCTTACCATAGGCCAGCTCTAGAGATCATCATGCGATTCAGTCATTGCCTCAACTCCTTTGGTGTCCTGTCAGCACAGTAGCATTGTGCTGTGCAGATAGGACTTCTGTGTGTATGGCTGCTGTTAGATTTGTTGAGCCCATCTTCCAGAAACTTTGAGGTGGAGGGATTCGGTCTGCATGTCATAGGATGTATACCGAAATACAAATACTTATATTTGTATCTAAGTTAATAGTCACATTTATACAGATGCTGAGCTACTGCCGGTGACTACTGCATGGGGAGGCTGTGTCCTGGGCATTTCGTCTTGGTGAGGAAACTAATGCACATGGCTGTGGAAATTTCATGGATAGACCAGGTAGAGTAATGTGTGATGATCTGTTATCTCTTACCTTGGATCTGAGAAGGCTTCAGTGAAGACCTAGAGTATCTAGAAAAAGAGTTTGAGGGCATTTTGCTAAGTAATCACTGTGCCACCTTGATTTTTCTGCCTTTCAAGTATGGTTTTGAGGGGTGTTGCAAGTAAATTGTTACTAACAGTGAAATTTTTGAATATTTTGTCTTTCAAAAAATAAGTTTTATTGAGTTAAAGATTATCCTTATAAGTCAGCTCTCATTCTGAGATGCTTTTTAGAGTGGAAGAGAGGGCTGCTGTTACAACTAACTGCTGATAACTTCACATCACCTACAGTATATTTTTTCTACCCTCTAGCTCCTGGCTACTCCTAGGGATATTTTCATCCATGTACAAATAGGCCAGATATACTGAGGGAGGAAAACAGTTGCACACCCCCATTCCTAGGAGCTGTTGCCTCATTTATTAATACAGGGAACCAGAGAGTTGAGTGGCAGCAGGCTGCCTACTCTGTGCTCCTGACTGCTCCTCCAGTGGAGGCAGGACCTGCTGGGAACGCTGGGAAAGCCGAGCCTCTTACTCTAAGAAAGTCCGGTAGCTATTGCTGCTGGTCCCCTGCCACCATAGACACAAGCCTGTGAGGACAGGGCCAGGCTCTTGGAGTTGCCAGTTCTTGGTCAGGGCTTGTTTCCTTGCCACCACTTCACCCACCCCTTCCCCTGCTGCCAGAATCTAGGCAGTCGTGAAAAAGCCTGAGAATGACACCTAACTCTGTAGGGCTGTGGAAATATGTCAAGATCCCAAACAGGTCCAAAGTGAGACAGAGGAGCCACCTCATTAGATTATTAGATTGACCAATGCCTTGGCCTGTGGAGTTGCTAATCTTATAAGAAGTTTATGTTGATGTACTTCCTATCCATCACACTACTGTTTCAAAGGCAGATGTATTTTCAGTAGACAGAAAGGACTGAATAGGTCTTAGACACTTAACACATGGAGGACACGCTTTCAGATTCTTAAAACCAGGTCTTCTGTTTCTCTGTAGTTACTATGGTAATAGGTACTATAGAAATGTGCAGACTCTATTGTGACTTCCTCTTGGTGTTGGGATGCCCCAGAGCCTCTGGCTTCATCGTCCACCAAGACCTGGCAGATCTGGCTGCTTCCTTCCAGGCACTGAGTGGTGGCAGGGGTCGGGGAATGGAGTCCCAATCCTCCCCCTTGGGACCAACCATCTCCAGCCTTGGCCTGCCGTGTTAGTCAACAAAAGTAGGGCTCTCCAGGGGACAACCTTCTCGGGTTGCCCTGTATTCTGAGTGAGCCAAGATGAGAGTTGTGGGGATGGGCAGCAGCAGCTTCTGAATCTTCAAATGGGAGCCTGAGCATTTACTTCTCAGAAATCATAGGACTGAGCTCACTTTTCATACTAAAAAAACAAATGGCACTCAGTGGTTTAGCAAACCCCTCCACTGTTAGCGTAAATGCAGTGTAATATAACCTCAGTTTCCATGTTGCTAGTAGTCTGTCATGACACCCTACTAATTTCACGTTCATGTACCACTGAGGGTTAGCTGGGGACACAGGAGGAATCACCTTGCATTCAGAAGGACTCAGGTTTGGTCCCAGCTCGACTGTTTACTCTGAGTGACCTTGGCCATATTACTTAATTCTCTTGATCTTAGTTCCTTCATAGTCATGGGATTCTGCTCGAAAGTGACTTAGTCTGGTGTGTCCACATCTGTTAGACTTTAGTCTGGTGCTCTTCCTCTGCACCACCCTCTCTTGGGTGAACTTGAGGGCCTTTGGTCCCTGCAAGGATGCTGCTTAGGTTCTGTTGATCCTGTTTGTACAGAGGAAATTACCTGGGAGCCCATAGCACTTCTAGGTTTTCCAAAATGGAAATTCAGCAGAAGCATCCTAATCATCCACTCTCTCCCTCAACTCCCAAATGCTATTTGTAGTCATCATTTATGAGAGAAGCTGAAGTCACAGGTGACAGTTGTTGCACCTGAGTGAAAGGAAATGTGGCTGATCACTTAACCCACAGGACATGTGCTTTCAAGATTGTTCCAAAGTTGGAATGATTTTTGTTTGATGGAGATGACCCACCAGCATTTACTCTGTTACAACCAGCCCTGTAGATGTCTGGTGCCTAGGCTTTGTTCTTATAAAATCCCAACCTAACCATTTTAGAATTCAGTCAGTACTTCAGCCCCTATCCCTCCAGGTCCTTCTCATGGGACTAAAGAGTCTTGTCTTCTCAGCCCTGAGACCCAGTGGCACTCAGGGAACAAGGGCAGGTCTTGTATTTATTTCATTTGTAGTAGGAAGTGGCGTCTTTGGTGCCAGCAGCAGTAGATTTCTGGCCTCTTCTCTGCTCTTTTCAGTGTTTCAGGTTTCGTCCCAGTGTTTGCTTTTGAATTCTTGCTCAGCTGTATTAGAATGTGCTACAGATGAGCCCACCCCTCCATAGTGAAAAAAGCCTGCCAGAGAAGTCTTGGACTTCCTGAATCACGCCAGTTTTTGAGGTTACTAAGAGACTAGTGCCCTTAGTTGCTTTCTGGTTGCTTGTTGCCCAAATATGCAGGTGTGTGTTGAGTAAATCTGATGCAAGAGCTTTGTGTCCCTGGACTCCCCACTTTTCCAGGAATCCTTGTTTGAACTTGCTCTTTGTCAAGAGGTTAATAGTCATCCATTCATTCAATGAACTGTGGGATTGAATTCACCCAGTGATCAAAATGAAATGGGTGAAGCTTGTGTGTAAGATTTCCTGAGGTGTGGCAGCACCAGAGTTCAGAGACCTCAGGTCATTTATTCTTGAAACTCAGAAGGTATTGATCTAGGTGATGTGGTTTCCTCAGGGTTTTGGGAGGCCCCTCTTATCACTGCTTCGTAGGGTAAGAGCTGAGTCAACCCTGTGCACCGCTTCCAACATCCAATTTAGCCAGCATCAAGCAGCATCTGCAGTGTGGATTTTCTAGCTTCAGTGGTCACAGGTCTCACCTCAGAAAGAGCAGGAATTCCCATTTCCTGACACTGTCAGAGGATGAGGGCTGAGTCAGAAGTCCTCAGGTGTGACCTGCCCAGAATTATCTATGGATTCACCAAATTTCACATTCTTCCTCAGTGTTTCAGAATCACCCAGCTGCCCGTTTTCGCCAACAACTTTCTCAAGAGAGCATTTGAGCAGCGTTAAGTTTCATGAAGCACTTGTGCACACATTAGCTCATTTAGTCCTTACAGCACACTCGAGAATGTGGAGCAAAGAGAGTTTTGTTACCCAGTTTTATGGATGATGAAACTCAGCCTTCAGAAGGTTATGACTTACCTATAGCCATGGAGCTACTAAGCATTGGAACTCCAACCCAGATCTTTCTAACTCTAAAGACCATACCCTTTGTGCAGGGCCCAGCTACCTTTCCATTCCCGAAGGTGAGCTGGGTCTAGAGCAATAATCAACAGTAAGTGGGAGCCCAAAAGTGGCCCCTGTAAACTGACAGGTCCACTGA
Source organism: Aethalodelphis obliquidens (assembly GCF_003676395.1). Lineage (NCBI taxonomy): Eukaryota > Metazoa > Chordata > Mammalia > Artiodactyla > Delphinidae > Aethalodelphis > Aethalodelphis obliquidens. Next base: position 9,892,830 of record NW_020837962.1, on the reverse strand, counting down.
GCTCCCCCCTCCCCTGCATCATTCCAGCCCTCCCTGAGGTCTGGGAGCAGTGCAGGGACAGTCAAGGCTGTTTGCTACAGAAAACAGGTTGCACCTCCTCTTCATATCCATATGCCAGCTGGGGTGCAAAACTGGCCCTTGGTGCAGGGTTTACGCTTATAAATACTGGATTTTAAACAGTGCTGAGGAGAGCAAGTTTATTTCCACGTTGCATCCGGGAACAGGGCTTCTTCCCCCTGTTGAGAATTTCCTGGTGTCCTAGCACGGTCTGAAAAAAGCTCACCAGGAGTGTCTTCTAGGGTAGACCAGCTAGTAAACAGTTCTGAGTTCATTCTCAATTCTTTTTGTAACATTAACATTTGTTATAAAGTGGTTTCATGGTCATTATCCTGTTTGATCCTAGTAATAGTCTTTTGTTGAATGCTGGGCAGGTATTCATTGCATTTTACAGGTGAAAAATGGAGAAAGCTGGAGAGATTTGGAAGCTCTGAAGAGATGCACCTTCCTGCCCCCTGGCTTCCTCTCTCCTTCTCCCTCTCCCTCCACAGTAGCCCTAGCATTGTTTGTTCCCCAGATCATATATAGGGTTAGAAGGAGGATGTTAGAATTTACTCGTTTTGTGTAGACAGATATTCAGAAAAGAACTTGCATGATGAGTAAGCAACCCATTTCTTTCTTTTTTTTTTTTTAACATCTTTATTGGAAAAAATATGGAATGCTTCACAAATTTGCATGTCATCCTTACGCAGGGGCCATGCTAATCTTCTCTGTATCGTTCCAGTTTTAGTATATGTGCTGCCGAAGCAAGCACAACAACCCATTTCTTTATCTGCTGAGGCTTGCCTGGTAGGAGTATGTGGCACCATTAAGAATTGACTTGGCCTGATTATGGGATTGTTCAACAGAAACAGGTATTCTCACTTAAAGGTGAAAAGGGGATGTAGAGAAGGAACAAATCCTATAGTCCAGGAAAGGGGGTGTCTTGGACTCTTGTATTCTGTGTTTATCATCTGAAAACATTTATGGGGCACATATTGTACATGGTTTCTGTGACAGGTGATGCATCGTTTTTAACTATGACCCTCCTGAATGTCACAATATGTGGGTGGGGTGAGATCATAGACAAAGATGTATACAGTTGAAAGGTATTAGTTCAGCCAGAAGAGTGGAAAACACACAAACACATCTCCATGGGCTGTGGGAAGAAGGCTGCACCAATGACCAGAGGCACCTTGAGACAGAAGAAACCAGAGGCCTCATTACCAGCAGTACTGGCTAAGAAAAGGAGTCAGAGCCTGCTGAGGCGCCTGCCCTCACAGGCCCGCGGGTGAGGAGCAGCCTTGCTGGGCAAGGGGAGAGAGGATGTGGGACTGGGCCTGTGTGGTGCTGTCAGAGGGACCCAGGGAGTCAGTGTCCACCTCTGATGTGGGGAGAGCAGCCCGGGGCAGGGACTATGGGGGAGACCCTGGGCTGCTGGAGCCCTGGGAGAGGACTCTGGGGGAGCAGCAGAAAAAACAACACTGGCTCCTAAACGAAAGCAACAGCCCAGCTGGGCCCTGTGAGGTGAGAATGGCCTTGGCCAGCTCAGAGGCATGGGAATTATAAACAAGTCATTAGTTAGAAAAAAACCAGACCACCAGAAAGAGGGGTGGAGGTAGAGAGAAGGAGGGAAGGAGGGAGGGAAGGAGTCAGATTTGAAGAAAAATAAAACCAGATTTCATACCATTTAATTCAGAGAGGTAGTACCCAACTAAATTTTTTTATTATTTTACTTGGTATTTTAGAATTTAATCCATATTTTATTGTCACCCCTCACCCGCCCCCTTCATTTAGCTAGCTTTGTCAGTAGGCATTTCATTCATGCATCAGCAACAATTACAGCTCAGGTTGGAGATTCCTCAGGGTGCTGTGCTGTACATGATTTGGAACATGGTATTGGACTCTGAGAAACTCAGAGTATGAGGGAGTCTTGATCTGTCTTGTAGGATGCTTATAGTTTAATGGGGTGGGAAACAGGCTGATGGCACTTGTGGAAGATGAAGAATAATCATCTCTTATAAATGTGACGCCACTTCTAGACCGGAGTGAACTCTGAGCCGCCAACAGCCTTCTAGGAGGCAGGCAGGGACTTCTGGTGCCCAGTAGGAAGCCATTCGGTAGGGAGGGAGCAGCCACTCACCTTCCGTCTGGCTGCTTCCTCCTCTGTGTATGTGGGAAAACAGCACTAGCTCATGTTGTGGGCATCCCATGAGTTGCGGTAGCTGATAGCTGGTCACTGTCAATTCCAGTCAGGCAGGAGAACTGTTCTCATTTCAGGGAGCTGATTGCCTGCCTTTCCTCCCCCTTCCCTGCTCCTTCCTCTCTAGTTCTGGCCAAGCTCAGCAACCTGCCCCCTTCCCTCACTTGTGGTTTTCCAGGGCAAAGAAGAAGAATGGGAATGAAAAAAAGAATTGTTACGGATGAAGTCTCCACTGTGCCTTTTGGGATCACCAGGTGGGGAAGGAGTGGTGATTGTGTTTCCGTCTGGCAGCCGTGTCCCAGGCTGACTGACCTGAGATTTGCTGATGTGAGTCTCTATGGAGGAGGATTTAATGTCTTTGAACATGACTGTTTTTTCAGAAGCCCTAGAGTCTTGATTGAGCCTGTCATTTACCAGGGCAGAGGCTTTGAAATGAGTGTTGTGGATCTGCTGGGCCAGGTCCACAGGAGGGAACATTGGTGATCGGGACGTTGCTGCCGCTTCTCTCAGATCAGGTGTAGGAGTGGGAGTGAAAACCAGTAGTGATCGGGTGAACAGCTAGGAGTACAGGAATTATGGAGTTATGGAAGTAGATTTTACAAACAGAAAGTCACAGTTTTCTGGAAGTAGAAGAGAGAGGGCAGATCGACCTTTCTAGAATTAGTAAGAGCAAAGTAAAGGGCCCAGGGGACTTCCTGGTGACCACTTGGTACAGTACAGGGTCTTAGCTGGTTTCCTTGGTCCAATTGCTCTCTCTCTCCCTCCTCCCATGCCTTTCCTTCCCCCCTTTCAAGAGAATTGAGCCACTTTATATGAAAGAAGGAGCCAGTTAGCTAAAAAGTCCAACAAATAACAAGTATTCATAGTTTTCCAAATTCCCTTCCTGTCACCATCAGTATACTTAGTTGTAGATAGTCGTAGTCAGTGTTTGGGGACCTTTTTTTAACAAAGAAGTTTATGTAGACTTCTTTATGCAGGGGTAGAGCCCGTCAACTTGTTGCTGTGGTGCCAGGATTCCATTGTTTACTGTTGTTTGAGTAGCCCTGCCCTGTATTGTTAGACTGTGTGACTTTTTGCAAATGTCATAGTATGGCTACTTATCATTTTGATTACTGTTAATACTTCTTGAAGTGTATTTCCCACAGTGGAATATTTTGGGATCTTTCTGTTTTTGTTGGGGGGGTTGGGGCAGCTTCTTGTTGATAACAAGAGGTTGAAGTCTAGAAAGGTTCCACATTTATGATTTGGCCTCTGATTTTCTAGGGATTACAGTGGTTCCTACAAAGAAAAAAGGATTTGAGTGTAGAAGTCAGCCTGACCAAGTTTGGCCATGTAGCTTTTCAGAGAATGAAGTGATTTCTGTTTCTGACGTGCAAGGTGGCTCCTGAATGCTGCACCCCAGGCCACTCCCTTGAGGAACAGTGGCCAGGCCTCAGGAATGGACACAGCCCTCTTCCTGGCACCGAGCCTGTGTGGGTTGAATGTACTAACTGAGCCTTGCTGAGAATGTTCTCCTTCCCTGCCAGATGGAGTTTTTAGCCTGTGTAAAAACTCCAGGACTCAGTATTCTTGCCACTGGGATGGAATAAGCTGGTATCTGTCCTTGTTTCAAAGCAAAATCCTTAAACCGTGTTTTGAGTTTAGAACCTGTTGAAGTAGTGGACCGCAGAGTGCGCTTTGCTGGCCACAGATGCCTGCTGTTGGCGGCACGCATTACACCCACCTTCATTCCTTTGGATTTGTTGTTCAACATGTGTTTATGGAGAGCCTGTTATTTTGGGGGCCCTGGAGCTACAGCAGTGAAGCAGACAGCTGTGGCCACGCCCCTGGGGGCAGAGTCGGGCCTCCTGAGAGCTGGGAGGAAGGAATTAGGGGCTGTTGGGCAGGACCAGGTTGAAGAGCGTGGGCGGAGGGTGTGCCTGAGGGAGGACTGGCACAAATAAAGTGCTGCTGAGAAAAAAAAAGCCAAGACGGGCACTGGAGGAAAACTGGCTTTGCCTTCCTCTGTGTTTTTAAGAGAAGCAGAAGCCTTGTTGCTCAAGTGACTACACCTCCCAGAATGTGCAGTTATCAAGTAAAACAGTTAATGGTCAGATTTAATCGCTCATACAATCACTGCTGTGCAGCATGATGATCAGGTGGAGGAATTTACCTAAGTTACTGCAGTTGGTAACCTAGGCAACTGAATGGCATTTGTTCTTGTCTTTGCCTGATTTTAGTTTTTTCCTGTAAGCAGCATGCGGGCTGCAGTCCTCAGGTGCCTGGGGCGTGTCCTCAGTGTGGCCGTGCACCTGCCTAGAGCCTCTGGGGCCTTTTACTGCAGCTCCCTCCTGTGGGAAGCCTAGAACTCTCATCTCAGCACCCTCTTCTCTCTGCAGTCTGAGTGCCGAGCAGCTGGGGACAAATTGTGGCTCTCAGGGTCCCTAAGGGAGTGGAGCTCAGATGTTCTTTCTTAAAAGTCTGGGGAATTCCCGGGTGGTCCAGTGGTTAGGACGCCACACTTTCACTGCTGAGGGCCCGGGTTCCATCCCTGGTCAGGGAACTAAGATCCCATAAGATCCCGCAGGCCGCGCGGTGTGGCCAAAAAAGAAGTCTGTAAAGTTGGGTCAGTATGAACAAGCTGGGGGAAGCTATGTGGGGCTTATTCCACAGTTGGCAGAGTCTACCTCGACCCCTCAGAAAGAGGACACATAGCTGGGTAGCCTTTCACCATCTCTGTGGACTGTCCAGTTTCTAGCTTTGTTCATACTATTGCTTGATCTAGAGGCACTTCCTCTCCCCCACCCCAGATCCCGTCTGTTGTTGATGGTCTGCACCATACCGTCACCAACACTTTGATAGAGAAGAGTGTATCTAATTTGGAGTCAAAAGAAGGTCCCATTTTCTATATTTTGCTGTTTCTTTTTTTTTTTTGCGGTACGCGGGCCTCTCACCGCCGCGCCCCCTCCTGTTGCGGAGCACAGGCTCCAGACGTGCAGGCCCAGTGGCCATGGCCCACGGACCCAGCTGCTACGAGGCATGTGGGATCCTCCCGGACCAGGGCACGATCCTGTGTCCCCTGCATCGGCAAGCGGACTTAACCACTGCGCCACCAGGGAAGCCCTATTTTGCTGTTTCTTTTCTCTCTTCTTTTCAGCTTTATTGAGTTATAATTGACAAAATTGTAATTGTTTAAAGTGTGCAACGTGATGATTTGGTATATGCATACATTGTGAAAGGATCCCCACAATTAAGTTAACACATCCATCACCTCACATATTTACCTTTTTTAAAAAAATAAATTTATTTATTTTATTTATTTTTGGCTGTGTTAGGTGTTCGTTGCTGCGCGCGGGCTTTCTCTAGTTGTGGTGAGCGGGGGCTACTCTTCGTTGCAGTGCGCGGGCTTCTCATTGTGGTGGCTTCTCTTGTTGCAGAGCACGGGCTCTAGGCGCACGGGCTTCAGTAGTTGTGGCCTGCAGCCTCAGTAGCTGTGGCTTGCAGGCTCTAGAGTGCAGGCTCAGTACGTGTGGCGCGTGGGCCTAGCTGCTCCGTGGCATGTGGGATCTTCCCAGACCAGGGCTCGAACCAATGTCCCCTGCATTGGCAGGCAGATGCTTAACCACTGTGCCACCAGGGAAGCCCCTACCTTTTTTTTTTAAGTGAGAACACTGAAGATCTATTCTCTTAGCAAATTTCAGTTACGCAGTACACTATTATCAGCTATAGTCACCATGCTATTCATTAGCTTCTCAGACCTTATTCAAACTGAAAATTTGTACCCTTTTACCAGGCATTACCCATTGCCCCCACTCCGAGGCAGCCCCCGTTCCACTGTGTTCTATGAACTGAACTTTTTTTTTAAAGATTGTGCATGGAAATGGTACCATGCTTTGTCTGGCTTATTTAACTTTCTGCTATTTTCTAAGTGTTCTTGGGCAAGTACAAACCATTATATCTAATATTTACTGAGTGCTTACCAAATGGCAGGCACTATGCTTCCGTATTTTCACTTAATCCTTCCTGTCATTAATCCGATTGTATAAATACTAAATCTAAAGGTGAGAGAAGGTTCAGAAAGATCCTGCTGAGCAAAACCATGCCTTATAATATCCCCAAAGATAACAAAGAAGATGTTATCTAGAGAAAACTCAGGATATTTAGCAAAATACTAACTGGTTGTATCTGTGGGGTGAGATAGAGGTTGTTTTTTACTCTTTATACCTTTCAGGGACCTTTATGCCTTCTTTATACCTTTCAAAGACCATTTCTTGTACTTCTTTGTTCTGCTTGAACAAAGAAGTACCTATTTCTGGGTAGAGCTCAGTAATGCTCAGTAAGTAGATGCTGCTTGAGGTAGAAAGTTAAGGTCTCTTCTTTTCTTGGCTTGATTTGGCCTGAGTTGGTAGCCCTGGTCTTGCGTTACTTTGTTAGTTGTTGGTGCAGCTGTGCTGCTGTTCATCTGGAAAGTTCCCAGATGGGCTCCCACCCCTTTGCACTGCCGGAGTGGAGGGTGAGCTTGTTGTGTTCTGGGACCGTATCTCCCTGGCTGAGGAAGGCTCAGCCGTGGCAGCAAGCAGCAGGCACCGATTGGCTAACTTGTTATTTCCATCAGCCGGGCAGAGTCTGGAGTGGGCTGGGGACAGTTTGCTTGCGTGGTGACTCAGTGTAGCTGATGCAGGTTTTCAGGGGCCTTTCAAGCAGCTCTGCTTTAAAGCAGAGCTGCTCTGAATGGCCTGGCTTGACGTTCCACTTTGTGTGCTTCTCTGCACAAGGCCACCTGCCTTTAACAGGTAGGCTGGACTGGCTTAGATGAGCTTGCTGCCGCACTGAGAGCTGCTGCACTGCTCTTTTTTTTAAAATGATGTTTTCTTTGTTATTTTATGTTTTGGATAACTTTTAATTTTGCTATAATTTCAGAAATACAGAAAAGTTGTAAGAATAGTACATAGAACTCTTGTGTACGTTTTATCCAGATTTACCATCAGCATTTTGCCTCATGTGCTTTACTTGTGTGTGCTCCCCCCTCCATGTACGTGCCTGTACACACACACACACACGCACACGCGTGCTCTTTTTCTCTGTCTCTGAACCATTTGACAATAAGTTGCAGGTAGTATGCCCCGTTACTTTTGAATACCTCAGTATGTGTTTCCTAAAACAAGGACGTTCTCTTAACTAACCACAGTGCAATTATAAAAAACAGCAAGTTCAGCATCAGTGCAATACTGTCACCACTGTCCATGTTTTGTCCATATGCAGATATAGTCCCAGTAACGGCAAAGCTTTATTTTTAACAAAAACATTCCTGAGGCACGTGGGTGACTCTTTGCTTATGTTGCTCAGGGGAGAGCAGAGCCAGCAGGTGTTTGGGGGACGTGACTGTCGTGGGCGCCGCATCACCTACTCCTCATGTCTCTGCAGGACCAGAGTAGTGAGAGCAGCAAGAACCACACCCGGCAACGATGTCAGCGGAACTGGAGACCTCAGAGGGGGTGGATGAGCCAGAGAAAAAGAGCTCTGGGGCCCCAGAAAAAGAAAACCACACCAGGTGAGCGATGGGGGCTGGCCATCTTGAGTCAGGTGGGCCCAGGGCCTGCCATGCCCAGCACACCTGGCTTTAGGTGCTGGAGGCACCAGGTGTGGTCAGAGTCATGCTGCTGTGGTTCCCGGACGCCAGGCTGGCACTGAAGAGACAGCATATGGCACCCTGGGCTGCTCAGCGCTCTGCCCGCTCCTTCTCACCGTCACCTCCATCATCGAGGAGGCAGGACGGGCACTGCTAGGAATGCTGAATAGTGGAACTTGATGATATTCCTGGTCCTTTTTTCTTCTTAAAATTCTAAGCGTTTTGTCATCTGGGGTGAGAAAGGGTAATCAGAGGCAAAGCTGGCACCTTTTCCAGTGTCTCCCACCCCCTCGAATGTGGGAGCAACTCTAACTTCAGGGCTTTCCTTACTGGGGAGGACCAGTTCACTCAAAGCCTCTAGTTACCTGGGCCTGTTCTTCACTGTTCTTAGCCTGTCCTTGTAGCCCTGTCATTGGCAAAGTTCTTTTTTTTTTTTTCTGAATATTTATTTTTTATCAAAGTATGGTTGATGTATAATATTATATAAGTTACAGGTGTACAGTATAGTGATTCACAATTTTTAAAGGTTATACTCAATTTATAGTTATTACAAAATATTGGCTATATTTCCTGAGTTGTACAATACATCCTTGTAGCTTATTTTATACATAGTAGTTCGTACCTCTTAGTCCCCCACCCTTATATTGCCCTCCCCCTTTCAATCTCCCCACTGGTAACCACTAGCTTGTTCTCTATATCTGTGAGTCTTCTTTTTTGTTATATTCACTAGTTTGTTGTATTTTTTAGATTCCACATGTAAGTGGAATTTAGTATTTGTCTTTCTCTGATTTCACATAGCATAATGCCCTCCAAGTCCATCCATGTTGCTACAAAAGGCATTATTTCATTATTTTTTGTGGCTAAGTAATATTCCATTCCATATATGTGTATGCATGTATGTATTATATATATATATATCTCACATATTCTTTTTTTTTAAAATTGGAGTATAGTTGCTTTGCAATGTTGTGTTTCTGCTGTACAGCAAAGTGAATCAGTTATACATATATCCACTCATTTTTAGATTTACTTCCCATTTAGGTCACCACAGAGCAGTGAGTAGAGTTCCAGCAAAGTTCTTTTTTTATATCTTGAAATAATTGCTAATAATAAACTATTGTCAGCACATGAGTGATATGAGCCAGTCTCCTAAAGAAGCCAACAGAGGCTGGGCTTCGAGAGGTCAGGTTTTTCTCGCTCTAGTAGATGATTGTGTGGACGCACGTGAGCCCCTACTCGGTGCGTTCTCCACTTTGTCTGGTACTGGCTACTGGCATCTGTCAGCACCACTCCATCCTGCATAATTTTGTTAAGCAGCACAAACCTAGGTCCTGGCTCTAACCTCCCCGGCCTTGATCTCATTTGCATCCTCCTACTCCTGGACCCAGCCACATGTAATCCTGAAGACACTGTGGGTCCAAGGTGGGAGGAAAGCAGCAGGGCCACCCCAGGAGATGCATGGTCAGTCCTTCTCAGTGGTGTGGATTCCAGGAGAGACATTCCCAAAGGTTATCTGTTCCCTGAAGCCAGCACACGCTGTGGTGTGTTTGTTCGGGCACTAGGGGGCCACAGTAGCAAAGCGTCATTCATTTGGGTGGTTCAGAGAGACACGGATACTGTGGAGGAGTAGGTCACAGTCATCCAGAGTATCTCCCAAGTCCTTGGAGCAGACTCACGTCTGCCTGCCCTGTGCTTCTTGGTAAGAGGCTGGAATCAAGTTTCTGAGCAGCCTCTGCCTCTAGCTCAGCAAGTGGTCAGCCTAGAGCTGGGAAGGGCTAATACACACATGCATGCTCTCTCCATAGGATGGTGGACCTCTCCGAGCTCCTGAAGGAAGGGACCAAGGAAGCGCATGACCGGGCAGAAAACACCCAGTTTGTCAAGGACTTCTTGAAAGGCAACATCAGGAAGGAGCTGTTTAAGGTTTGTGCCCTAGGTCATGGACTGGGTCGGGCTGGGGGCCTTAGTCCCATGAGGAAGCCCCCCTGGAGAGCCTTTCTCCATACTACATGCTTTCTCAGCGTCAGGCTGTGGTTTCATGTCTTAAGTGGAATAACATAGTGATGTAAAGGAAGTGATCCATGTTCCAAAGAATTCACCGTGTCATTCCTTTAAGAAACAAAAGCTTCCTGCACATGTGAAATAATTCACTGTATAAAAGTAGGCCTTTGGGGAATGGAGGGGGGTGCTACTCGAGCTTTTGTCTACAGCTGCTCAGAAGTGTGGGCAGTGGGCTCGGGAGTTGCTGGCCAAGGTCTCCCTTTCCCATGGTCTCCCCATCGCCCTCGGCAGCTGGCCACCACTGCACTGTACTTCACATACTCGGCACTTGAGGAAGAGATGGACCGGAACAAGGACCACCCAGCCTTTGCCCCCTTGTACTTCCCCTCGGAGCTGCACCGGAAGGCGGCGCTGATCAAGGACATGGAGTATTTCTATGGTGAGGACTGGGAGGAGCAGGTGCAGTGCTCCGAGGCCACCCGAAAGTACGTGGAGCGGATCCACTGCGTGGGGCAGAATGAACCAGAGCTGCTGGTGGCCCACGCCTACACCCGCTACATGGGGGACCTCTCAGGGGGCCAGGTGCTGAAAAAGGTGGCCCAGCGGGCCCTGAAACTCCCCAGCACAGGGGAAGGGACCCAGTTCTACCTGTTTGAGAATGTGGACAATGCACAGCAGTTCAAGCAGTTCTACCGGGCCAGGATGAACGCCCTGGACCTGAACCTGAAGACCAAAGAGAAGATTGTGGAGGAGGCCAACAAGGCCTTCGAGTACAACATGCAGGTACTGCCAGGGGTCAGGCGGGAAAGGGCCTCTGACCGCGGGGGGCCGCTGTGGGTCTGCCTGAATGAACATCAGTGCACTAGGACAGAGGGGCTGCCCAAATGGGCATCAGTGCACTAGGACAGGAGCTACAGCCTGCCCGAGAGAAAGTCAAGGGACCAAACAGGCCAGAGAGCACTAACCCAGTCATAGCTCTGCCTTGTTTGATAGCCTGTGTGTTGTGTTTTGGGAAGGCGAGTCCCCAGCACATTGAGGGGTTGGGAAGGAGAGAGCCATCTCCCTCCCTCTCACCCCAGGATTCTGGTCTTAAGGAATGGGTTTCCCCCTTTTTAGCAAGGATTGCTATGAGAAGTCCTACTTGATAAGTTCAGGGAGAGAACCAAGGAGAGTGAGAATGACTCAGTTTACAAGTAGCTGTTAGATGGGCCCAAGTCTGGGGAGGCTGATTCTGTGTCCAGAGCCCAGGCCCAGCCCTCAGCACCAGAAAGTTGCCACGGGAGGTGGTGAAGCGCCAGCCTGACCACAGGCCTGGCAGCCCTCTAGTCTGATCTCAGCAGGCCTCTGAGGGCCACTTAGGCTAGATCAGCCCTGTCAGGGCCTCATTCTCCCATGTTCCTCCTTTTCTGTTGTTTCTTGCTAAAAATACCCAGTGGCTGGAAGTAGGGAAGTACCAGTGCTCACACAGTGTCTTGGGGCAGCGCTTTTGCTTTCTCCTATCTGTCCCCTGGTAGTTTCAGTTGTGGGCTGTCAGTCTGGGCAGCACAGGCGCAGCCACACCTCCCAGAGCTCGGCGGTGGGGCACAGACTGGGGCTGCTGCTCTGCACTCCTGAGCAAGCCTCGCCTGCTCCAGCTCCGTGTCCAGGGGAGAGAGATTTTTCTTTGAAAACAGAGGATACACAGTCCAGTGATGGCTGTCGATCCTCTGCACCTGCAGATATTCAGTGAACTGGACCAGGCTGGCTCCTTGCTGGCCAAAGAGACCCTGGAGGATGGGCTCCCTGTGCACGATGGGAAAGGAGATGTGCGGAAATGCCCCTACTACGCTGCTAAACAAGACAAAGGTAGGTCTCGTGTGTCCTGAGCTCCCCCCAGGGTGGTTGTGTCCGTGTCCCCCGCTGATGCCATGTCCCTTGTTGGTGCTGCCGTGCAGGTGCCCTGGAGGGCAGCAGCTGCCCCTTCCGAACAGTCCTAGCTGTACTGAGCAAGCCCAGCCTCCAGTTCATCCTGGCCGCCAGCGTGGCCCTGGCTGCCGGCCTCTTGGCCTGGTACTACATGTGAAGGACCCACCACCCATGCTGGCGCCCTCCTCCTGACCACTGGCCTGCCCTTACCTCCACCCACGACCAAACTACCACCTCAGGTGACTTTTTTTTAATGCTGGGCTTGAGAAAACAAGCAACCAATAAAAGCCAGATGCTAAAGCCTTTGCCTGTCAGCATCCCATCTGTGGGCCAAATGCTGACCTGGGTGCAGGTCCACCCTCCCTGCAGCCCCCAGGCCACGGCAGCAGGAGCAGCCAGTGCAGCTCAGCGGGCCAGCCTGGGCCTCTGGAACCAGCTCTGCTGCTGGTGCACCCACACCTCTGACCCCAAGGCTCTTTCCCTCTGCTCTTCCTCGTCATGTTGGCATTTAGGTGGGTATCTTTCCCCTGTTGGGAGTGGAGTAGCTAGCAAGTTCAGGCTCCCATAGCCCTGGGGTCGGGGGGGCTCCCTAGATGTGGCTGCTCTTCTGCAGGACCTCTCCTGGGGGCAGGGGCCAGGAAGGGGGCAGAAGCCAGGCTTGCACCCTGCCTCAGAGGCCCTGGGAGCTCTGTCCTGGGTAGCCAGTCCTCATGCCTCTCAAGCAGAAACCTGAGTGGGGTCTGTTTGCCCATGGCCTGTCTTCTCTGACCTGTGGAAATGCTACTGCACTCAATAAAATGGACTCTGACAGCTGCCTCGCTTCTTCCTGGTGTGATGTCATCCTTCTCGATGGCCCCTGGCAGCCCCTCATGTGCTCCCAATACTGCCGGTCCCGTTCCAGCAGCGCACCTCTCCAGGGCAGAGTCACTGTGACCATCTCACAAAGACCCTTAAAGTCCATGTGGTCCCGTGGTTTTCTAATTCTTAGAGTGCTCTGGAGTTTTCCTACTTTTTGAGGTTTTTTTTTAATAACTAAGATAAAAGAGCAATAGAAATGAAGTACTTATTTTAATAGGAATTTATTACCGGTTTTATATATTGAGGAACTGTGAAAGTTTTACTCAGAAAAGGGTTCAACGGTGGGGACACTTTTTTCAATAACTGACTGAGCCCACTTGCCTTCACAAGTCAGATGAGGGCCAGGGGCAGAGCCAGCCAGAACCTGCGGGCCCAGCTGCCTGCCCACCCCCAGTAGCCTCAACCCCAGTGGCTCTGTCTTGCTTAAGGGAGTGAGGGTACCTCCCTGCAGGGTGGGATGACCCTGAGCTCTAGCTGGGGGTCTCCAGCTTGCAGACCCTGTGGGTGGATGCATGGTGTGGAGGCGGGTTACATGTTATCAGTAAGGCGGCCTGACAGTCATGAAGCCAACTTCCTGGTGCAGTCACAGCTGGAATCCTAGGGCTCATCCACACTGGGCTCTGGCGGGTTTAATTAGGGACTGAGATAGCAGTGTTGTTCCTGGATAGTCGGTGCACCGACACCCTGAGGACTCAACCCCCCACCCTCTTTCCCTCGCAAAAGGAAGCCAGGCAAGAGAGCAGAGGCCTTGGGCAGGGGAGTGAAAGGGCCGATTTAATGAGAAACTATAAACTGAGACCAGCCACGATTCACAGTGACAGGAGGCCATGCAGTGGCAGTGCGAGACCAGGAGAGGGGCGGCAGCAGGATACAGTGGTCCACGTGAGCAAGTTCACAGACAAACCATTCAGGAAATAGACAGTGTGGGCTCAGGCCCAGGGCAGGGCTGGTGTCCACCAGGGCACTTGTGCCACTTGTGGCTGCTCCTTTCTCGTCCCCAGCCTGTCCCCCGTCCAGTGCTGCAGCTGCTCCTGCTGCAGTGCCCGCTGTTGGAGCGAGCACAGTGACAGGTGACAGCAAGCCAGCCAGGGCAAAGGGCGTAGCACTTACTGGGAAGAGGATCCGTGGAGAGTGCACTGCAGATCTGAGTGTGCCTGCAAGAGGCCCCTCCTCTCTGTCACCTCTAGTCCCAGCTGGGACACACCCCACAGAGGTTGTGCCCACATGCAGCAAGGACGTGGTATACACTGATGGGCTAGGCTCCTGGGCATTCCTTCTGGCCCTAGCAAAGACCAGGGTTCACAGAGGTGTGGCTGGAAAGGGAGCTGGGCAGGGGCCAGAGGAGAGTCCCTTCTTGGCAAGCTAGGGCCCAATCTCTTACCCCATGGCCTGTAGGTGTGCCAATGTCCATATTATCCCAGGTGGCATCTGGGCACTGTTAAGAGTTCCTGAGTTCTGAGGGCCAGAGTCATTCCTTCTGACCATCATACCTGCCTCTAGCACTCCAAAAACAAACTCAGGCCTGCCTGGGTCCATCCCCCACTCTCAGCCCAGCAGATCAGAAATGACTGTGGCTACAGGCTAGGCCCCAGTGCAGGCCCCAGGTCTAGGGAACCAGCCACTGCTCTGGCTGCTTTTGGTCCCAGGAAGACCCAGGACCGAACCTGTACCTGGTTCAGAAATGCAGGGAGACCATGTGAGATCATTCCCTGCTTATCTTTCTGATCACAAACACCAAGCAAACCAGCAGCACACAAGCTCAGTGCCATCCCCCTGCCACTTGCTGACCCTTGGCCTAAAATCCAACAGAATTTTTGCCAAAAGAGTCAGATGCTCAGGGAAGGGCAAGGTGAAGAGGACAAGACTTCCAGGGGACGGACTGGTGGAACAGCTTCCACCCCCAAGTGGGAGCAGGGAAGCGAGCCACTGAGCGCGGGGAGCAAAGCACAGGGGGCCAGACTGACAGTGGGGAGTCCAGTCCCGGCTCCGTTAGCAGAGGCGCTTGTACGTGTAGATGTAGGCTTTGCAGCTGGGGCACGTGTGCGTCACATCCTTGAAGTCGTTGATGAGGCAGGGGATCAAGCAGCAGCCCAGGTCACACCTGAATCGGAGATGGGGAGAGACAGGGAGGCCTGAAGAAAAGGCGCCGAGGGCCGGGGCCTACTCCAGCGTGGTGGTGGGTGGGCTCAGCCTCCCCACCCAGCAAGCGCTATACCACCTACCCCATGAAGCAGCAGAAGAAGCCCAGCACGAAGTTCATCAGGCCAATCTCGTAGGAGATCTTGGTGGTGATGGCCTGCTGGCAGTGGGGACACACCGTCTGCACGGGCGCACCCTCAAAGATCTCTCCCTGCAGCACTGTCACTGTGGTAGCAGCCCCTGAAGGGACCAGGACCGTGGCCGTATGGCCCCCAGGGCCAGGGTAAGGCCCTGGCGGGTAGGGCCCTGGTGGGTAGTAGCCCATGGGTGGATGGGGGCCTGGAGGAGGGTAGAAACCTGGAATGACACAGAAGATGGAGCAAAGACAGATCACTGCCTTGCCACCTGCCCCATGTGAGAGGTGAGCACAAAGCCCTGAGGCCCCCAGCACCCAAGGACATAGGGTGAAGCCTTGGGGACCAGGCCCTGGGCCAAAGTAACCATCGACATTCTCCCAACCTTTCCTGCTCCCTGTCCCATGGGGACCAAGACAGAGAAGCTACTTGGCCCAGCCAGATAGGGCAGAGAGCTGGGAACAAGGTCTAACCTCTCCTCAATCTTAGCTTGATGCGTTGGCTCCCTTGCCTCTGACACACAGGGGACTGAGCTGTGCTCAAGGACCTTGACCACAGGAGGGAAAACCTTGTCTCTCATCAGCCTCTCCTCCCCACCAGCATCAGGTCTTGCACTGTGGTGCCAGGGGCCAGCCCACCTGACCAGGGCCCGATTCTCCAGCCTGTGTAGTCTCTCTGAAGAGCTGCTGGGTGAGCAGGATCCCAGGCCTCCACCATGGACTCAGGTTCCTGGCAGCACCTCCCGGAGCCAGCCCTCCCCTGGCAGGGCCCGGGACACCTCTGGCCCACAGAACCTGCACCATGTTCTAGGGCACCTTCCCATGTCCACGTCCAGACCCACGATCAGCCCCCCACCCTTAAACACCCACACAGACAGACTACCCGCCCGCAGCAAAGGCTGGCTGGCAACCCAGGTGACATGCTGAGTGCTGGGCTAAGTGGATTCCTTTCCAGCTTACCTGGAGGCATGTAGGTGCTGTCTGCATTCACATGTGGGGGGATGAAGCTAGGCTGGGGCATTGGGTGACCCGGCGGCTCATAGGGTGGGGGGCCAATGTCTGCAGGGGGCAGTGACATGCCCGGTGGGGGCTGCATCACAGCTGGGGAGGTGCGGCCTGGACAGAGAGTGACACAGAGAGACAGGGAGAGGAAGCTCAGACGGCTCCAGCCATCAGCGGATGGCTGCTCCAGGCACCAGCTCCTAGCAGCTGGAAAGGGCAGGAGACAGCAATCAAGTGCTGAACCTACCTGGGGTGGGTGGAGCTCCACTTTTCTCCTCCAGAAGGGGGGCTGTGGGGCCCCCAGGGTAAGGAGGGGGCGGCTCATTCGACATCTTTGCTGCTTCTCCTGGACCCTGGAGGACAAACTGAGATGCAAAGTATGCTCCCATCCCGCCCCCCTCAGCCCCCCACTGCCAGTCAGGCACTGGTCTGTGATGAGGGGCTGCAGCACAAGGTGTGTGGTCATCCTCAGAGCCGCCCCTGCTGAGCCCAAGCACACAGGACCTCCTGTGGCTCCTGCAGGTGTCCCCTGCCCCGGGGCTCAGATCACCTTTCACTCCCCTCCCCATAAATCTCCACACTTGTGATGGGCTGGGACCAATTCCTTCGAGAGAGCAGACTGGGCTCCCTGTAGGCCCTGGAGATGCCCCACCATTGCGTAGGTAACCCAGCCCAGAGCCACCATCCTCCAACCTCCAGAAACTACCAGCTTCAGGGGTCACCCACACTTCCTTTGTGAAAGCCAGACAGTGGGGTGGCCCTGGGAAGGGGACAGAACCCAGCAGCTTGGGAACCTAATCTAGGGCTTCTCACAGGGCAGTCTGGTCACTGGTCCTCTCCTCCCCTCCAACTTAGGGAGCACCAGGCTGGCCTCCACGCCAGGGCACTGTGGCCTGCTTGTGGGAGGGGGTCTGGGAGAGTTTTTACCTCCAATCCCAGGTACTCAGAGGAGATAGGCAGGTGAGGCTCCTTCTACTGCCGGCTTGGGCAGACACACAGGGTTCTGGGGAGCTGTTTCAGGGGGAGAACAGGTAGCGCCCTTAGCAGCGGCTGCCCTGGGCACCTGGCCCCACGCAGCCACACTCCCTCGGCACTGTATGTCTGGTGTCTCCCCCGCTGCCCAGCTCAGCGCCGTCCTGTGTCCCTACCCACTCCTCAGCCCCCCCTTCCCTTCCCCACAGCTGCTCTCTCCTCAGGGCCACAGCCAGTCCTCTGTCCACTCCCCACCAGGCCCAGAGCAGCCCCCTCATGTCCACATGCCCTGTGGGAAGGAATCAGAACCAAGGGCTTCTCCCCACAGCAGCAGCGCTGTTTTGGTCGGAGAGTGGATGGGGCGAGAAGGAAGGAGGTAGTGTTGGTCATTTCCTTCACAAGGTCCACTGAGCACCTGCTGCCGGGTACTGGGGGAGAAGCAGGGGAAGCAGGCCATCCTCCCGCCCCTGAGTCTGCATTCTGTGTCCTTTAGTAAGACACTTCCTTCACTCTATTCAGCAGCATAAAAGGCTAAAAATTAGTAGCATTTTAAAGTGAGACTCATATTTTTAAACTGATATAATATGAACTAGAAAAACAAACAGTATAAAAAATATATACAGTGAGAGCAAGTCTCCTAGTATAGCTCCCTCCTAGAGCCCATCAGTGTTAAGTTCAGAACGATGTGGGGATGGAGGGCCCCAAACAATCCTGCCAGGGGAGAGGGAGCCTGGAGTCAGTAAGTTTAAATATTAAATTTAACACATTAGTGGCAGGGCCAGAGGAACTGAGTCCAAGCAACAAAAGTGAAAAAAGATACAACTGATTTCATCAAAATTTAAAACTTGTGCTTCTAAGGATACCATCAAGAAAGTGGGAAGACAACCCACACAGTGGAGGAAAATTTTTACAAATAATGTATCTTTTCAGGGACCTGTACCATTTAGAATATGTAAAGAACTCTTCTAATTCATTAACAAAAAAGATAACCCAATTTTTTTAAATGGGCAAAAGGATCTGAACATACATTTCTCCAAAGATAAACAAATGCCCAATAAGCACATGAAAAGAACCTGAACATTGTTAGCCAAAAGGAAAATGCAAATCCAAACTACAAGGTACCATTTCCTACCCACCAGGATGGCTAAAATGAAAAGGACAATAACAAGTATCATGTAGAGAAACTGGAACCCCCCACATTGCTGGTGTAGCCGCTCTGGAAAACAGTCTGGCAGTTCTTCAAAAGGTTAAAATAGAGTTACCACATGACCCAGCAATTCTGCTCCTAGGTATATACCCAAAAGAATTGAAAACTCATGTCCGTACAAAAACTAGTACAAGAATGTTCATAGCAGAATTATTCATAACAGCTAAAAAGTGTAAACAACTCAAGTGTCCGTCAACTGATAAATGGATAAACTGGATATAAATATATATATATATATTTCCACACAGTAGAATATTAATTCAACCATGAAAAGAGATGAAGTACTGACACAGCTACAACCTGGATGACCCTTGAAAACATTATGCTCAGTGAAAGAAGCCAGACATAAAGGACCACATATTATATGATTCCGTACATAAAATGTCTGGAACAGGTAAATCCATAGGGGCAGAAAGCAGATTCGTGGTTTCCAGGGGTTTGGGGGGCTGGCCATAGAACAGCAATTACAGAGTTCCTTTAGGGATGATGAAAATATTGTAAAACTGTAATGATGGTTGCACAATTCTGTGACTATACTAAAAACCACTGAATTGCACACAATTATTTAAAATATTTTAATTTTTTGGCCACGCCCTGCGGCATGCGGAATCTTAGCTCCCTGACCAGGGATTGAACCTGTGCCCCCTGCATTGGAAGCACGAAGTCTTAACCACTGGACAACCAGGGAAGTCCCCGAATTGCACGCTTTAAATGGGGAAATCGTATGGTATGTGGATTATTGTATGTCAATAAAACCTATTAAACTGAAAGAAAACAAAATTGCCCAACCTTATCACCCTAATGCAGCCAGTCTCTGCATGTCCCTGCCAGTCTGTATGTATAGGCACCTATATTTTTATATAGTTGCCATTGTGCCAAAGTTTTAAATCCTTTTAACATTGTGTCACGTATATTTACTCCATCTTGCAAGACTCCATGACCATAGATTTTAATATTTCCAAAAATGGGCCTATCACTGTTTACATGACCAATCCCTATTAAAGCATTTAGAATGCTCCTTATTTCATAAAAAACTGGAACACCTTTGGCTAATGCTCTTTCCCTTTCTTGGGATTATTTCCTTGGGCTAAACCTGTCAGAAGTGAGATTATTAGGTCAAAGGGTATGGACATTTTATGCCTTCTGTGAAGGATGATGCTGATTTACAGTGCAAACTCTGAATACTACTGTTATTATGATTTGTAATGTTAAGATGACACTTGGTTATGTTTACTTCTTTGATCACTAAGAGGGAGGACATCTTCCCAAATGCTTATCAATTATATGCCAGCTCTTGTGAGTTGCTGCTTATAATTATCCCGTGAAGACATGGAGGCCAAGGAAAGACAGGACCTGTCTGAGGTCCCATGGCTTATTAGAGGCTGAGCCAAGCCTAGGACCCTGGTGTGACTCTTCCACCCCCACCTGCAGGTGACTCCTCATAGCACAGGGTCAAGAACAGTAAACAGCAGAGCCTCTAGAGGACGTCACAGAAGGTCCCTGTCCAGGGGCACTGGCTGTGCATGCTGGGCCTGAGGTCCCTTGCCCAGGCCACTGCCAGTGGCCACAGCCACCCCGATGGGAGAAAAAGGCAGCTTTCCTTAAGGGGCTTGACTCGAGTCTGCAGAAAACTCTAATATGCTGAGTCTGTTAGAACCTGGGCGGGCACCTGCTGCAAACTGCCATGCTCCGCCCATCAGGGATGCCTGTGGGGGTGGCTTACCAGGAAACTGGCGGGTCCTGGGTCGCTAAGCAGGCTGGGAAGAGCTGCACTGTGCTTGGCAAGGCACTTGAGCACCTTTGGGTTTAAGAGGGAGGAACTAGCCCCTCCATGTCTGGGGAGCAGGCACACACACACACTTCAGAGGATGCAGGCGTGGCCTGCCTTGTCACCAAAATCTCTGGATCTAATTCCATCATCTCCTAGAGCGCAAGAATTCACTCTGGAATCCCACCATCATAATGATGGCATAAGCCCTGCACACAGGGCAGAGGCCTCCCCTGGTGTCCAGCAGAACCTAGAGCAGGCACTGCTACAGGACACTCATTACACTCCAGGCCCTGACCACACCACGGCCCAGCTGCTCCTGTCTCCTCCCCTCCCCTCCACACCCACACCCACGATGCAGCTGCCTTCCTGAACTGTGGCAGAGACTGGGGGGCAGGCCCCTCCAATACGAAAGAGAGGTTTCTGAAAAATGGCTCATGAAGATTTCAGGAATTCAAACCCCAGTTCCCCTAGTGCTTCCCAATATAAAATCAAATGTGTGTGTTCCCACAAAACTGCATTGTCCAAGGTGTAATCAAAAACCTCAAGAATGCAATAATCTTAAAAAAAAAAGGCACATGTCCAAAAGAACAGTTTTCCAATAAAAACGCACACTGCTCAAGTTAAGCTACAAGTGCAAGCGTGGAATCTGATATCACAGCCCCGGCAACTTCACTGTTGGGCAGGTGCTGGAGCGTCCGTTAAAAGAGGCTCAGGAAGGGCAGCAAGTTCCCAACAGAGGAGAGGGAGGCCCATGGTCCTGGGAGCTTGATGAAGCCAACGTGCAGCCCCTGAACCCCGAGACAGGCCTCTCAGCCTCCTGTTTAGATATTGTAGCTACAGACTGTGAAGAAACAGAGTTGTCTGAAAGCCGTCACGAGTCTATCATAAACCAAACAGGAGCTCCCAGGGGGCCCAGAGGACGTTACACAGCACACCCCTTTATGCCCTCTGGACTTGGTGGATGCAGAGGTATTACCCAGTCATAGTACTGATAAAATACAGATTCTCTGAGAAGAGAGCTAGAGATCCAGCTGACCGCTTAGCAGCTGGTCAGCCAAGGCGCTGACCCCAGCAGCAAGTGGGTGTAAGGTGCAGAGCAGGGCGCCCAAGACCTGGGAGCTGACTCTACTCTGCCACAAGCTTCATGGATTTCCTATTTAAGGAGCCTTAAATTCCTGCTTACCTGATTTCTGGCAGTTTTGGGGATGCTGGGGAATTTCCACTTCACCCTGGATGAAAGCGAAGTGCCGCTGCCCCAGCCCTGACGGCTCCTACTTTAGAAGCCACCGGCCTTGGGAGACAGAGCACTTTTGAAAAGCTTAAGTCTGGGCTGGAACTAAGCAGGAGCTGGAAATGTGTGCACGGCAGAGGCTGGATTCCTAGGGCACCTGTCACGGGGCCCCGAAGATGGAACTGACAAAGGAGATCAGTGTCCCCTCCACTGCATTTTCAGGTTGAGGCCTAGCCTGAAAGGAATGTCCTGACTACGGCCACAGGGCAGGGAGGCAGCGTGGGGCGCGTGGCTGGCAAGCTGAGAAGGCGCTGTTGGGACTCTGATCCACGCCGTGAGCCCACAGCTTCCTCAGGAGCCGAGGACGGACCAAGGGACAAGGGGGTGTCCAGAAGCTCTGGGACCATCATCCCCTACATGGGAGAGAGGAGAGGGAGGGCCTGCCTGCACCCTGTTCCACCAGGGGATGGAATGGGGCCACTTAAAAGCCACATCTGGCCTCTGCCCCCACAACCAACACAGCCTAGCACCCCCTGTGCTCTTATGTAGGAGGGAATTATTCCGGTCACCCTAAAGTGAGATGAAGCCTGTCTCCACGTCTGTCTGTCTGTCTTTGGACCCACTCCCTGATGCAATCTCATGTCACCTTCCCCAGAGCAGCAGGCACTGGGCCTCTGGGGTAGGACACAGGGCCGGGCACTTTCTGCAAAGCCAGGTCTCCCCATGTCCCCTAGTGGAGTTAAAAGCACAAGACCTCCCGGCCCTGGGAAACGGCTCTGGTGTTCTGCTCTGCTCCCAGCTACTCACTGTGCCCTGTGGAGAGCGCTGCTGTTGATCCAGGGCCAGAGCCTGGCCAACTGGCAGCAGCCTGAGGTGGCCCAGGTGGCTCCCCGGGGGAGCTGGGAGGGCCTGGGCTCGGGGCCAGCAGGATACACCCCTCACTGGCTCAGCCACTGCTGCAAACTCCATTCTGCAGTCAGTCTAAGCTGTCCTGCACACCACCATGGGGGCGCCAACCCTGTCCCCGGTCCCCCCACCCCAGACAGTCTCTGCTGAGGAAACATACCCACACTGCCTTCTGGAGGAGGACTGGGAGGGCAGTGTGGAGCTGAGACGCATCTGTACATGAGTGCAGGTTCCTGGAGGACTGAGGACAGATGTGGGGGACGAGACAGAGATGAAGGGAGAGGACGCACCCAGAAGGAGGACTTTCTAACATCAGTTTTCCCCCAGGGTCTGCTAGAGCAGCGGTTCTCAAACTTTTTGGTCTCACAACCCCTTTACACTCAATTATTGAGGACTCCAAAAAGATTGTGTGAGTTATATATATCAATACTTACCTTACTAGAAATAAAAAATAAGGAATTGTTAAAAGTATTTATTCATTAAAAAGATTAACTTATTACATGTTAACATAAATAAAATTTTAAAATAACTACTTTCCAAAACAAATTTAATAAGAAGATGGACATTGTTTTACATTTTTGCAAACCCTTTAGAAGTCCGGCTTATCGTTAAAAAGTCTACAAATAACAAATGCTAGAGAGGATGTGGAGAAAAGGGAGCCCTCCTACACTGCTGGTGGGAATGTAAACTGGTGCAGCCACTACGGAAAATAATACGGAGGTTCCTCAAAAAACAAAAAATAGAGCTGCCATATGATCCAGCAATTCCATTCCTGGTATGTACCTGGACAAAACTATAATTCAAAACAATACATGCACGCCTATGTTCATAGCACTATTCACAACAGCCAAGACATGGAAACAACCTAAATGTCCATCAGCAGATGAATGGATAAAGAAGATGTGGTACATATACACAATGGAATATTACTCAGCCATAAAAAAGAATGAGGGACTTCCCTGGTGGTGCAGTGGTTAAGAACCTGCCTGCCAATGCAGGGTACACAGGTTCGAGCCCTGGTCCGGGAAGATCGCACATGCCACGGAGCAACTAAGCCCGCGTGCCACAACTACTGAGCCTGCGCTCTAGAGCCTGCAAGCCACAACTACTGAGCCCACGTGCCACACTACTGAAGCCTGCACACCTAGAGCTTGTGCTCTGCAAGAAGAGAAGCCACCACAAGGAGAAGCCCATGCACCGCAATGAAGAGTAGTCCCCACTCGCCACAACTAGAGAAAGCCTGTGCACAGCAATGAAGTCCCAATGCAGCCAAAAATAAATAAAATTTTTTAAAAAATGAAAATAATGCCATTTGCAGCAACATGGAGGGACCTAGAGATTATCATACTAAGTCAAATAGAAAGACAAACACTATATGATATCAATTATATGTGGAACCTAAAATATGACACAAATGAACTTACCTATGAAACACAGACTCATAGACATAGAGAACACTTGTGGTTGCCAAGCAGGGTGGGGGCGGGGGTGGGGAGGGAAGGACTGAGAGTTTGGGATTAGCAGATGCAAACTATTATATAAAGGATGGATCAACAACAAGGTCCTGCTGTATGGCATGGGGAACTATATTCAATATCCTGTCATAAACCATAATAGAAAAGAATATGAAAAAGAATTAATATATATGTATAACTGAAACTGTTGTATAGCAGAAATTAACACAACATTGTAAATCAACTATACTTCAAAAAAATAAAAAAGTCTGGCTTAAGAGAAGGCAGCTAGATGCTCATATCTTCTTCTCCATCCAATCTGTTGTGATGTTTTGGTTAAAGTATGAGAAAATCCAGCCTCCCACGGTAAGTAGCTGGAAAAGGGAAAGGTATCTGAATAGTCTTCTCAGCTAATTGTGGATATTCTTCAACACTACACCCAAACCTGACAGGTGGTAGTAGCTTCTTAAAGGTTAGTTGCAATATGGAATCTGAATCTTTAACAACAAATTTTTCCTATTATATTGAAAATCATTGGGCTGCCTTGTATTTGGAATGGATCTTTTACACATGCCCCGTTTTATAACAGCATGCACGGGTCATTTGGAAAATAATGGTCCACGATTATGATATGAGCCCTGATTATGTAGATCTAGCAATGTTAACACATCTCATTGTAAGATATGCCTCCCTCCAAAAAATCACATTGTTACTATCACCACCAACCCCATCAGAAAAGTCTTTAACTACTGGGAAGCTGTCAACCTCACGGTGGCAGATACAAGTTTTCCAAAATTCTGACATTTTCACTTGAAAGCTCAAATTTTATCATTGAAAACAGTAACAAATTTATCATTGGCAACTTATACAAAAATAAAAGGTCAGTTGTTTTCCTTGAATTAGCAGGCTCACTTTGTTCACTTTCAAGAAAATGTCTGCTAAATCCCTAAGTCTGAATAACCATAGTCTGTGTGTCAGTTGTTGTTTTAAATAAATATGGAGCTCCATGAAAACGCTAGTTCAGCTCACAGCTCAAACAGCTGCACACATGCTTCCCCTTGAGGTCTCCAGCATGCTTCATGTGCGTCCTTTCATCACAACACAAAACATTAAAAAAATGTGTACTCAAGGGTCCAGATAATAAACTCAATAATTTTTACTGCTTTTTCTTAAATGAAACTGGCGTGAACACAACCACAACAATGACTAGCACAGCTGGGTGCCACGCCTCGAGCAGAGCTAAGTCCTGCTACTGTTGCACCGCCAATGCTAATGCCAACACAGTGAAAAAGGCAATATAACCAATAACGTCTTGGTGTCCTTATAAACATAGTTCTGACCTTCAGCCCCTGGAAGGTCTCAGGAAGCCTCCAGGAGACTGCACATCACCTTTTGAGAGCTGCCGGGCTAGAGGAACCCCCACGCCGGTAAGAGGGTACCTGCAGGCAGAGCAGGGTCAGGGCCAGAGGGACCAAGAGTCCCAGGACCGAGAGTGGACTGCGCCGGTGAGTCTCTGAGCTGGCTGTTTGTCACACTGAGGCCCCCACCCCAGGAACATGCTTGCTGCAACGTGCAAGGCTTTAAGGAGGCATCAGACTAGTTCAGACTCAGCTCCACCACTTTCCAGCTGTGTGACCTCACTGAGCCTCAGTTTCTTGTTTGTAAATGGAGATAATCATGACTACCTCTCAGGGTTGGAGCTAGTTTTATAATAAACAGCATAATAAGCAAAACACCCAGAGCAGTAGCTTGAGACCGAGCACACAAGAACACTGAATAAATGGCACCTGCTATTGTGGTCAATTATTGTGAACAACTTCCAATGGGAAGGAAAACAAAACAGGCACTGATGCCTCTGCTATGGCAGCTTCTGCTCCCACAGGAGCGGGGATCCTGGTGTGCATTCCCCCAGGATCCCGGGGTACTCGTAATCAAGCCCAGCCTGAGCGGCTCAGCCCAGAAGAGGTCACTGTGGCATGGCCAAGTGGCGGCCAACTGCTCTGTGAGCCCCTAAGACAAGTTCTGGAAAGGAAGAGATACCAGCAATCATTCTAAAGGGCCATCGCTCCTTCCAGGCGAATGCCCTGGAGCTCCATGGGCTACAATGCCCCGGGAAGGGCACTCTGCCCAGACCCTGGCATCCACCCGAGACCCTAGTGGCAGCAACTGCAGGGCCGAGTTTCCCACAGCCGGGCTGGCCTGCCCACTGCCTCCCGCCAGAGGAACTCACCCCCCACCCTCCAGCAGCCATTGCACCAGGATGCCAGCTGGCCTCAGAGGGGCTCCTCTGTCCCCAGGAGGCAGGTTCCAGGCGTCTGGCCAGAGGGGGCTTTGGGCTTTGCTGGGGAAACTGAAAGGCAGCTTACCGCCTTGCCCACAGCCTTGCATCTGCTGAACCAAGGAGGCGCCCACTGCTCCGCGAAGGGTGGAGGCCCGGGGTGAAAGCCAAGTGCCCTGGGGGGGGGGGTCCCCTAGGGCCCACCCAGAGGATGGGGGAAGGGGAGCACACTCAGCCCCTGCTGAGCAAGGGGGCCTGGCCCACATCGTCCACACCCCGCCTGCCCACTGTAGAGGCTGCGTGGACCATGAAGGACCAGGCAACATGAGGCGTCCCTGTGGCTGGGGGCTTATTCACCAGGGATGGCCACTGACTCCCTGGGCGACGCCACGTACCGTCCTGTTCTCCCAAGTTCCCAGGGGTGGGCTTAAGGACAGTCTGTTTGGTGGCCACTTAACAGAGGCCCTTGGAGGGGGACGGCACTTCCTCTGGGAATAACCAACCGTCTGTTGGTGCTGATCATTGTGTAGCACCTACTTTGCGCTGGGCACAGGCTGGGAAGTGTCAGGGAGTGAGCGGCTCGGTCCCTGCCTTCCAGAAGC
The DNA here is from genome assembly GCF_003676395.1 of Aethalodelphis obliquidens. Lineage (NCBI taxonomy): Eukaryota > Metazoa > Chordata > Mammalia > Artiodactyla > Delphinidae > Aethalodelphis > Aethalodelphis obliquidens. The sequence goes on along the minus strand of NW_020837962.1, from coordinate 9,866,524 downwards.
TCACAACTGAGTGGGGGAGACAGGAGTCAGATACACACCAGAAACACCAAACCTAAGTACACAGTGAAACCAGTGGTGTACAAGAAAGTACGGAAAGATCAGACCCATTCCGGGGGTCAGGGAGCAACTCTCCAAGTAAGCCGGGGGGAGGTGGTGGGGTCAATGAGACTAGCAGGCAAAGGAGAGGACGGGACAGTGGCAGGACAGTGAGTCACAAGGCCTCAGGAAGGAGGCTGCGCCTAGTGTGGGTGGCCAGACAGCAGCCTGGAGCCATCGAGCCTCAGGACTGTTTCAGAGGCACGAGGCGCAGGGGCTGCCCTGCAGCGCACAGACCTCAGATCCCCACAGAGGACCTGGGCCAGTAGGCAGGATAAGGACCTCAGGCCACGCAGCCCACAGCAGCACCCCGGCCCTTCTCCTCTGAGCAGCCACCCCCCACCCCATGCACCACCCCCTCAACTCAGCCTTCAGGAACAAAGACACTGACTTCCTTTCTAGACCGGCAGTAAAATTTGAAGAGCGCCACCGATGGATTGTACGACCCTATATAATCTCTCCACGCCTCAGTTTCCCCACCTGGACCACAGAACTCCATTTTTATTCAGGGCAGCAGTATCTTTGCTAAGATGTAGGACAGTCATGTGACCATGTGGCTAAGTTCTGGCGAATGAGTCACAGTAGAGTGACATATGTTCTTGTTGGAAGGTGCTAAAAGGGAGCCACCTCGGCAGGGAGATGGAGCCCATGTCCTCAGGCCCTCCTCCTGCCTGCTGCCAGGAAGATGGATGTGACAGCCCTAGCAGCCATGCTTGACCACGAGGTGACCTTGGGAATGGAAGCCATGCTAAGGACAACTGAAGGTGCCCAGGCCCTGGATGACCATGGAGATACCATTCCAGCACTGAATGGACCACTTCTCACCTATCTTGTAGTGAGAGAGAAACAAACTAACTTGTTTTCCCTGGGGTTACTGTGAGTTTCCTAGTAAATGCAGCCAGACCTCAATATCAAAGAGAAACAGAGAAGTTAGTTTTCCAGTAATTCTCAAATCCAAGGTAGCCAGAATCTACTTGTGATTGGTAAATTTCCAGTTAGTTATTAACAAGAAAGGAAAACAAGTACCATTAAAAATAAATAGTGCTCCTTGGGCCTGAAGGTATGTAAACAAGTGGTCCATCATCGAAAAGCTCCCATTAGGACTTCCCCATGCCTTGGCTTCCTCTAGCTCACAATGCCTTGCAGAGCAGGCCCATAGGAGGCCAAGTTCAGCCCTGGCAGACTGGAAATCCTGAACTCAGCCCCTTTTCCATTGTCCTTAAAGATGCAGGCAGGACAAGAGAGACAATCCCTCCCTCAGATAGCATCACTGGTGGCTGCAAACCATTTATTTTAACGCTCGAACCTGGGTGTATCTGATGCCTTGGGAATTCTAAACACTTCAAAACAAGCTAAAGACATGGAAAGGACCAGAAAGTAGATCTGGTTCTCCCATCTGGCTGCTCTCCTCCCACCCAGCCCTACACTCTTCTCCCTGATGAGTATCATGGCTCAACAGAGCTGATACATCAGCCTAAGCCAATGGCCCCAAATACCACAGCCTACGCCCTTCCCCAGGGAGGCTTGAGTCCTGATGTCACAGGCCAAGCAGGAAGGGCAGACTCCTCACCTGCTGGCACCCAGGCACTAGGTCCCACCCATCTGGCCACCTAATGTTCCAGAGTCTCAGTTTTCTCATCTGTGAAATGGCAGCAGCCGTCCTTGACCCACCGAGTTGTGATGAGGCGTAAATGAGGTCATGGATGAAGAGCTCAGAGCCTGTCACATAGTGTTCAATAAGCACAAATCATGGTTTGCATAAATATAAATAGCTGTATTTATGGAGACGCAAGCAGAGTGTGGGAAAAGGAAGTATACAATAAAACAGAAAAGAGAATACATTGGTTGCTCTTAATCAGAAGCAAAATCAAAAGGCAGACAGGACTCAAAGAATGGTTCTAAGCTAAAAAGTAGTAAGGCTTCTAGGAACTGTGATGATGATGAAAATCATAAATGCACAATTTACATCATGCTGAATTCTGGTCAGAGCCGTGGCAAACCACTCTGACTCCCCGTGACAGAGGCAAGGGCACCTGGGCCACAGCAGAGTGGGTTCATGCAACTTTTCTGGAGGACAATCTCACTCCTGTACATTCTTTTTAACACATTAATTCCATTTCGAGGCATTTGTCCTAGAAATAAACGAACACATGAGCAAAGGTTCACATGTAAAAATGTTTCTGTAGATCAACGTTTTGATGTTCAACCAAAGGAACTAGTTACCCATCTGGTTAACCTATACCATGTAACTATATTCACTCCCTCAAAATGATGTGGATCTACCTTTATTGACATAGGAAGATGGACTTGATAGAGCACCACGTAGCATGTACAGTGCGATCCCTTCTCAGAGAGACGTGTGTATTTACATGTAGATTACACACCAAATGTTAAGGGTGGTTTTTTCTGGATAGTGAGATTTTGGATGATTTGTTTACACACACACACATACACACACACACACATATAGAGAAACTTTTTATTTCTGTGTAGTTTCTAGTTTTTATAGGGTAGGCAGCTCCTTTGGTTGGTTCCTTCCTCAAAATGCTCACTCTAAGTGTGTTATATTTATGTATATTCCTCCTCAGTCCAGAAAAGGTGTCTCTGACCATAATCTAGTTCTGTCTGTAGGGAAAGAAATGCTCCAAGGAGCAAACCCAAGGACTGGGCTGTTCCCCTCTCATGAGTTGGAGTGGTCTTTGCTTCAGTTTTGTAGGAATTTGGTAACACAAGTCAGTTCTCTATACCAAGTCACTTCCCAGTGCTCCAGTAAAATTGAGGGTCTAGACCTGTGAAGCTGGGACATAAACGCCATCCAAGGTAGTTCTAGCCCCAGAGACCCTGCCTGGAGAGCCAGCAGGAAGTCACCTGGCAGAGGAGGCAGGTGAGAAAATCCCAACAGACACATGACAGAACTGAGACTGACAGCATCACAGGGCTTGACCGAGGTCACTAGCTGGAGCTGGCGCTGGGAACACAGGTCTCCTCCTGCCCTCTGAGCCGCCTCCCAGGCAGGACCAAGCTCAGGAGCTTGGATTCTGCATGTTTTACCGTTGACACAGAAGAAGGAAGTACAGACAGGAGGGGGATGAGGAGCAAAGGGCAGAAAACAGATGCAGCTGCAACCACAAGTGGATAAACAAGTCATCTGCACCTGCTGGACAGGCAGGGCTTGGTAACCAGAAGGCTGACTAATTTTAGAAATGCAATGAATCTAAAGAACCATCCCTTAGGCAATCAAAGTGGAACCCTGAAAAGAAAAAGTCCTTAACTCTGCCTTTGTTGAGCTGACACAAAATGGAAGGCAGCTATGCTCACCACTACACCACCTACGCGAGCTGACACAAATGGACAGTCTTTGGATCGACTCTACTTTAACTGGTTATCTGAGATCAAGATACACCATCTTGATCCAGGAAAAAGCTCTAGGGCCTTAAGTGCAGCCAAGCCACGTGGCCACTACAAGGTCCCCATTCAGCTGTAAGAGTCTTATTTTGGACACAAAGGCCTGCTGGCCTTGCTGGCCCAGGAGAGGAACTCAGCCTGCAGCTGAGCCTTGCCCAAGTCCCCCCATTCCGTTGCGGGTGGGGGAACCGCTATGCTCCCAAGAGAATGGCTTTGCCTTTCTGCCCTCATGAACTCCGAGTCCCGTAGGTACTGCTCATTTTCCGTGAGCACAAGGAGGGAGCGCCTCTGCATCATTTAAGTCCCTCCTGTTGCAGGCAGTGTCTCAATTCTTTTACACTAAGCACTGCTGGGTGAAGAACAGCAGCTGCAGTCAGTCCAGCGTGGCACGCTTCTAGAGGTCACTTGGATGGAATCAGTGAAAAGAAAGAAGCCCAAAGCCAGCAGACACCTAGCAGACCAGTAATTATTCCTGGGGTAGGACCTCACAATTGCAATGCTTAGATGTGCCGTAAACACCCTGTGAAGGGGCACACGGTAAGAAGCTGCATACAGAACTGACGAAAAAACCCAAGAACACACAACAGCACAGGGATACTCTCCAGCGGAAACGCCCCTACGTGTAGCAAGGGGCACTCACACGACTGGCACTGACAATCCAGAGGAGCTAGCGTCCAGGACAAGGACACGATGTCCACAAAGGTGAAGGGGAAGAGCCGGAAAAGTGCCCTGGGAAACCTGAGTGGGGAACAAATCTAATCAGCATGTGAAATTACACTCCATGAAACAGTATATGGAAGTTGAACTAAATTCATATCACTCTAAATGGACATCTGACCCAAAGAGCTGGCTTGTGCCATTTGGGACAGAATTATTTTGGATCTTCTCTTTGAGGAAATGAGAGCTCACGCTGTATCTGGGGTTGCCTTATTTTCGGCCATGTGCGTATTTCTCTATGTTTCGTACATCTAGAGGCCACCTTTCAGGCCACAAGTGTCTCTAGTGATCACCAAGTCCAAGGTCTCAGCTGACATACGTTTGGTCTTCAGACATTACTAAGCACCCATGAAGGCAGGCCTGGGCGCGGTGCTGCATTTAACAGTGGGCAAGATGGCCGCGCCTGCCCTCCGGCTGCTCCCTGACAGGGAGCCTGGCCCAGCTGCTCAGACAAGAGTCGAGTCTCAAACCAGTGCTCCTTCCCACTGCAGCTGGCTCAGCCCCATCTCTTATCTCACACATTTTCCAAAATGTTTCTCAAATTTTGCTTAAGCAGAATCTTGAACACCCAACAAAGTGCTTCACACAGTGGAATTCCATTGTGTGAGCATACATGGATTTCACTGCACCCAGGACAAAAGGAGAAACAAGTGAAGTGAGCTGACCAGTCCCTCCCTTTCTCCTGGAACAGAAGGAGGGCTCCTGCATGCCTCCCCTGGTGCCACCCAAGGCCTCCACAGGGCACCAGGACCGGAGGCCTCTGCCCTGCTGGCTGACTGCAGTCCTGACCACTGCACATTCACTAGGGAATTCAACTCTACGCAGATCTGTGTTCCCCACTCCAGGGAGGATGGAGCACACACAGACCACGGGCCCTACACCTCAAGGCTTTACCAGCCAGTAGAGAGATGGGACAGCTGAAGGGCAGACACATACATGATTTTATTCAACACACAAACAGCCAGCACGCATCTAGGCCCTGAAGATGGGGGAAACAGTTTTCATGTCACAATCCAGTGGGAGAGGGGCTGTAAAACACAGAAACTAGTAAAATACATTGTATGTCAGCTAGTGAGGCGTACCATGGAGGAAGGAGGAGCAGGGAAGCAAGGGCTTCTCTGAGTGGGGAACCTTCAGGCAAAAACAGGACGGAGGTGAGGCGAGAGCCACGAGCCATGTACACGGCTGGGGAAAGGCCCTGGGGAAGTGCAGTTCCGCGCAGAGGCCTGGAGCATGTCCACACGCCCGTGGCTGGGCAGGCAGCTGGGCAGAGTTGGGGCAGGAGTGAGATGGAGGGCTTCCCGTGCTGTGCCTGGGCACTAATGTGGGTCCCCGAGAGTCCTGAACCCTACAGTGCTTGGCCCCCACCTCCGGCGGGCACAGGTTCTTTTTGGCCAGTGTGACTGGGACCACAGAGAAATGGGCCCCCGTGTGGCCCCCACACTCCCCAGGCAAAGCAGGTAGACAGGTGACCCGAGCTCACCTAAGCTTGCCTCCATGGGGACAGAAACCGAGGCCTGCCCCAAGTGCCAGAGCTGAGAAGTGGTCACGTGAGCAACACAGAATTCCTTTAGCTCTGGGATTAGCCAATTTTATTCAGCAGAGCCATCACTACCCAAGTTTGTTTGCTTATTCTTTCTTTCAAGTGACTACCTGTTTGAAAAGACTTGATTTCTGACTCTTTAATTCAGCCAACATTTCATAGGCCCTCTATAGAGGCCACTCACCTCCCTGGTCCCTGCCCTCAGGCAGCTGCAGATCCAGCTGGAAAGCCAGCTCACACTTGAAAAAATTTTGCAAAAGATACTCAGCAAAACCCAAATGAGAATATGTGACAGCAGGTGCTCCAGGTGAGAGAGGGGGTGGTCTGTGGGTGGGGGGGCCCTGGGAAGGCTTCAGGGACCAGGTGGGCCCTAGGTAGGCCCTGCAAGGAGGTGGGCAGGGGTTCCAGGACTGGAGCAAGAGTCACTAGGAGAAAGGGGGAAAGAACTGTGGTCAAAGGCCCAGCCTCCCCAGGCAGACTGGCAGCTCCCAGAGGGCAGGGGTGGTGTTTGGGGCCAGTCTCTCCACAGCCCCAGGCAGTACATCAAATATCAGCTGACCAGTTGGATGATAACACAGCCTGGCTGATATTCCCTGGCAGGAGCTCTGTCCCCCAGCCCACAGGCCCTGCTTCAGTTAGCAGTACCCCTGTCCCCAAGATGGACGTCTGAGAGATGTTCCAGAACTGTCTCTGCCCCTTAAAACCTGACCTGTCAGCAAGCCTTGCAAATGCCATGGTTCACAAAGCTCTCAGAACTCATCTACTGGTCAAGGTTCAAGGTCAAGGTTTACTGGTCAAGGTTCAAGGGGAAAAGTCTGGACTTGGCCATGTGTTCCAGATCTCTCTACCCAAGAGTGTAACTCGCCCTTTCCCAAACAAACCAAATCCCGCCCCAACCAAAGAACCTGTCCACCGACCCTTCCTTCAGCCTCCAAACCCTCTTTCCAGAAGATGGAGCCTCTCCTGTAATTCCCTGCGGTGGGGATCCTCTGTCCCTCACTCTTGTCACCCCACTGGAGAACACTGGGACTCTCCCCCTCATTTTCCTGGGACCCAGCTCAGTCCCTGGCACAGGTGTGTTGAATAAGCAGGTCGGTGAGGGAAGGCTTCCCATGCTGTCCCTAACCCGCAGCCACTGGCCCAGAGCACAGCCTCAGCCGAGCAGCAGTGTGCGGGCTTCCCGATGAGAGTGCCAAAAATCCAGACAAGAAGAGAAACCCTTTCTTGAGTCACTGTCGAGTCCAGGGAGCAGTTTGCACAAGGGGGCCGGGGGAGCCCCCATTTCCCTTCAACCCTGCTGTCTCAGGAGAGCTGGGTTTGGGGCTCTGCTCTGCCATTATTTGGCAACCCTGGACACGTCATTTGGTATTCTGGCTGCTTCCTCAGCCGTGAGACTCAGAGGTGCCTGAGCTGCATCTGCAGAGCTGACACTGCATGCAATGACAAAACACAGGTGAGAGTTCTGTCCGGTGGGAACAAAGCACATACAAAAGGCACACACTGCAGACAAAACTTCATTCCCTGCTGTTTCCCCAACTTGTAAGACTATTGCTCTTAATGTTAATTAGAACTGTGACAACCGTTTCACGTCTTCCTGAAGTAATAACAGGTTAGAATTCTCCTCAAGCTCCACCCAGGGAGACCCTTCCACCATTCCCTACCTACTTCCACCTTTCCTGGCCTCTGTTTCTCCTTGAAGGAAAAGCACAGACACTGAAACAGATCTGAGTTTAGACTGAATCAACACTTATTGAACACATTATGTATCCAGCACCTTCACAATTTTTACTGGACACCTCCTCGTGGTAAGAATTGATGGTCTGGATCACCCAGCGGACAGACCACGCAGGAGCTCACAGCACCCACAGATCAGGAGTACCAAAAAGGTGATGAGAAATGTTTTCTAGAAAAATGATCAAACATTACCAAAAACACATCACAACTGCTTTCATGGAAAGAATCACAACGTCATTGGCCTTCCTTACCCTGCACTGCATGGTTTCGGGCTGTCTTCCGCCTAATATTAGGGGCCCCTAATCTTCTCAGTGCTTACAGCAGAGACAGACCTTCATCTGGGTGTTGCTCCTCACCTACCACAGATGCAGCAATTGAGGGTCTGGAAGGGCAAATGACTTGTCACACAGCTTGGAAGCGACAAAAAGGCCTCTAGCGTGGTCTGCAGGGCCCTCTCAGGGCGAGAGGCTCTGCCTGCCACAGGTCCCAGGCCAGGTGCCCCCTGTCCCCTGCAGCACTAAGTTGCATTGCAGCCTCTACCACCTCCAGGGGAGATGTGTCTGGGAGAGTCCTGACTATGCAGAGAAGAGAGAACGAAGACCTTTGTGGGATCCTAGAAACTGGCACATTTCCATTCTGTGCACTCCACTTCCAAGTCCCTTTGTGGGGCACAATAAGCCTCATGCCACCACTGCCAGCCTGGCTCTCCTCCTCTCTCCTCCCCACTAAGGGCCAAGCTCCCACTGCATGCTGCTTTCTCACTGGCACAACTGCCTTCCTCCTTGTAAGGGTAGAGACATCAATATAAGATGCCATGACTTTAACTGCCACACTTCCCTGACTGTGTCCTATATGAGTACAAATACGTTTGTGCCCTTTGAACAGTGTTTCTGAAAGTGGAGACGAATTTTCACAGGACCTGTCTCTTCGCTCCCTTTCAGACCACTGAAGAGGGTCAGGGTTGGTATCTCTGCCTATGGAATAAAGTACCTGGGCCCAAGGGACTCAGAGCTTGTTCACTGGGCTAGAAGCCCTGTGCCCCTAGGGCTTTAGAAAACACACCAAACCAGCAGATTCAAACCGGGAAAGCTTATAGTGTAAAGAGCAGGAATTGGCTTGCAAGCTGACGACTTACATCAGTCCCTGCCAACGCAATATGTGGGGCGACCTGGCCATCGGGACACATCCCATCAGTTCCCCCCTCAAAACAATTTTATCCCCGGAAGTAACATTCTATGTCACACAGTCCATGTTTTTGCTCTTAGGGTGATTCTAGAACCATGGCCTGCTGTTTTCAAATCTTTGCAAGAGCACATATAAAGCTCTTTCTTGGTTCCAGAGGCCCATCCTATAGAAAAACCTCCAAAGTCCTCAGCTCCTCAGGGATAAGAGACAGAGAGAATGACTCTCAAATATGCAGCCAGTTAAAAAACAAGAATTCTAAGACTAATTAATAATATGCATGTTTAACTATTTAGGGGGGGATAGACCGATATCTGCAACTTACTCTGACACACATAAAAACAAAATAATCAGATGGACTGCTGGATGGTTAGATTTGTGATAAAGTACAATAAAATGTTGGACTTTCTAGGTGGCATTCACTGTAGAATTTCTTCAACTTTCCTGTACGTTTGAAACTTTTCATAATTAAACGTTTGGCAGAGGGCAAGGCAAAGCTGGCGTGCCTCTCCCCACCAGACTCTTAGATCAGCCCTGGGGGAAGAAACAAAGCACGGAGGAGCAAGGTCACACTTGCTAGGCACTGCCCTGCCCAGCAGCCCACAGGACACACACGAAACTGGTATAAACGCTATGCTCAAGGTTTTCCATCCTCCTCACACTAAGACCAAGGTTCTCAACCCCAAATGAGCCCGAGAACTATCTGTGGAACTTATTAAGTAAACTCCTGGGGCACATCTCATAACTGCTACATCTGAACCTCTGGGGGTGGGTCCCCGGAATCGGCCCTTTTAACGAGGGCCCCGATGTCTCTGATGCAGAGGATCTTAGGCCCATACTGGAGAAACTTATAGCCTCTTGCTCCTTACCTGACACCTGTTGAAAGGCCTCCTGGGAACATTTAGAGGAAAGCAAAAACACGCATACCCTTAAATAAGTCAAGTGCCCAAACCCGGGCTCGCATGACGCCGTGAGTTCAACTACACCAAAGTCCTCGATGGTATGAGGTTGGGCCCAAAGATAGGCCAGGTCACTGCCTCCACCCCCGGTACCGGCGTGTGCGGTCGAGAGCGGGCGCAGAGATTTACAGATGTAGGCAAACCAGGGCGGGCGGGGGAGGGAGAGCCGCGCGGGGCCCGCCTGGCCTGCCAAGGTCACCACGGAGCTCAGCAGAAGCTTCTTTGTCGCCGGGACCCTCCTCCCGACCCCCCCCCCTTGAGGAAACAGCCCCTGCGGAAAACCGGGGATGGTACTTCCCCAACCTTCCCTGCAGAGGATGTGGGAGGCGTGATAGCGGGATCCGAGGAGCGGACCGGCAGCCCTCGGGGCACCGAGCACGCCGCCTGCCGAAGCCTGGCTAAGCTGTCACCGCAGCCCCGCGGGTGGCCGGCCAACCCAGCGACGGTACGACGTCAAAACCCCAAGGCTGCTTTGGATCGCATCAGCATCCTGGGAGGAGGCGACCGGCCCGCTGCGCCGCCCCCGTGGTCCCTTTACCTCGAGAAGCCAGCAGCCCAAAGCCGAGCGAACGCCGAGACAGCCCGGGTCCAAGCGCTCGGAGGACAAGACCCTCAGCCCCGCGGGGCTTTGCGCGCACACCACCCCCCCCCGTCCGCCCAAACGCCTCTGGGAGATGTAGTCCGTCCGGGTGCCCGAAACGCGCTCCGCGGGCCAGCGGGACCACAGTGCCCGGCGTGCACCGCGCGGGCGCCGCAGGCGGGGGCAGGGAGGGGACTGCGCGGTACGAGGTCTTACCAGTCCCCGCACTGGCCGCGAGTACCCAGCCCTGCTCCCAGCAGTCTCCGCGGGAAGCCGTCTAGAATGGTCGAGGCGACTCACCGTCGCCGCGGCGGCCGCGGCGGCCGCAGCAGCAAGAACAGCCGCCTCCGCAGCTCGCAGTCGCGCGTCTGTCAGAAGGAGGCGGGTAGACTTTGGAGCAGGGCCGAGGCCCGTGGCGTCACAGCGAGGGGTGGAACCATGCGGTCAGAGGAGGGGCCATGAGGTCAGTGCAGGGGCGGGGCCTCGAGGCGGCACGTGACTAGCCCTGGTGACTTCACGAGAGCGGGAGCCCTTCGGCCCACGCGAGGCACGTGACAGGGCGTGGGGTCTTTGTCAGGTGAGGGAGCAATCAAGGGAGGCCCTGCTAGGTCTCCCTCCCGGCTCGCCAGACCCCAGGTATCCACCAGAGCTAGGCGCACCTTTCTTCCTTTCAGGCGCATTTGTTCGTTTATTCCACAAATATCTGTTGGGTTTAGGCGCTGGACATTATGTGGACATGACCAGGTGGAAAGATTTTAGTTGCCTGATGTGGCGGTTCCAAGCAGAGCTTAAATGAGACAACACTCCGCCTTTTCCTTTCAGCTCTCATACTGTTAACAAGTGTTAGTGGGCATTTTTTTTTTTTTTTTTTTTTTTTAGTGGGCATTTTTAATGCCATGTTTTTTGCAGTTTTTTTCCTTTGGTTGGTTTTGCTGTTTAAAATGGCCCCCAAGCATGGTGTTGAAGCGCTGTCCAGTGTTCAGTGAGCATGAGAAAGCTGTGATGTGCCTTACACAGAAACTACCTGTGTTAGATCAACTGTGCCTGTGTGAGTTATAGTGCCCTTGGCCTTGAGTTCAATGTTACTGAACCAATAATATATATTAAATAAGTTGTTTTTAAACAGAAACACTCAAATATGGTTATGTATTAATTAGTTGATACAAATGTTATGACCAGTGGCTGGCAGGAACCTTACCCTGCATTTCCCCTGGAGCAGTGAGTGGTTCACTGTTCACTATTTCAGTGTTTGCAGTGACTTTTTTTAAAAAATAATTTTTATTTTATTTTTTCTTAATCAGCCTAGTAAGGGATTTAGTTATAGTTTATTGTTAACCTTTAAGCCTTTGGTCATTTTTTAATTTATCCAAATGATATTCCTCCTTTCCTTTTTTTTTTTTTTTTTAGGCCACAACATGTGGCTCGCAGGATCTTAGTTTCCCGACCAAGGATTGAACCCAGGCCACCACAGTGAAAGCGCTGAATCCTAACCACTGGACCGCCGTGGGCCTCTCACTGCTGTGGCCTCTCCCGTTGCGGAGCACAGGCTCCGGACGCGCAGGCTCAGCGGCCATGGCTCACGGGCCCAGCCGCTCCACGGCATGTGGGATCTTCCCGGACTGGGGCACAAACCCGCGTACCCTGCATCGGCAGGCGGACTCTAAACCGCTGTGCCACCAGGGAAGCCCACAACTTTTTTTTTTTTTTTAATTGAAGTGTACTTGATTTATAATCTTGTGTTTGTTTCTGGTGTACGACAAAGTGATTTAGTTATACATATATATTTTTTCTTTTTCACGTTCTTTCCCATTATGGTTTATTACAAGATATTGAATATAGTTCCCTGTGCTATAGAACCTTGTTATCTGTTTTATTCAATATATATAGTAGTTTTTATATGCTAATCCCAAGCTCCTAATTTATCCTCCCCACTCCTTTACCCTTTAGTAACCATGAGTCTGTGAGTTATCTATGTCTGTAAGTCTGTTTCTGTTTTGTAAGTTCATTTGTGTCATATTTTATTTTTTAACTATTTATTTACTTATTTTTGGCCGTGCCATGCGGCTTGCAGGATCTTAGTTCCCTGGCCAGTGATTGAAACCACGCCCTTGGCAGTGAAAGCACGGAGTCCTAACCCCTGCACCGCCAGGGAGTTCCCGATTTGTGTCATAATTTAGATTCCACATATAAGTGATATCATCTATTTGGTTTTCTCTTTCTGACTTACTTCACTTAATATGACAATCTCTAGGTCCATCCATGTTGCTGCAAATGGCAATATTTCATTCTTTTTTATGGCTGAGAAGTTGCAGCGACTTTATAGAACATATATACCACTAATAATGAGACTCAACTGCGTGTGATTCGATTTTATGCGGTGCAGGGGCTTCTCACTGCGATGGCTTCTCTTGTTGCAGAGCACAGCCCCCAGGCGTGTGGGCTTCAGCAGTTGTGGCTCGCGGGCTCTAGAGCACAGGCAAAGTAGTTGTGGCACACGGGCTTAGTCGCTCCGTGGCATGTGGGATCTTCCTGGACCAGGGCTTGAACCCGTGTCCCATGTATTAGCAGGCGGACTCCCAACCACTGCACCAGCAGGGCAGTCTCTCTATTGACCTTTTTTTTTTTTTTTTTTTTGCGGTACACGGGCCTCTCACTGTTGTGGCCTCTCCCGTTGCGGAGCACAGGCTCCGGACGTGCAGGCTCAGTGGCCATGGCTCACGGGCCAAGCCGCTCCGCGGCATGTGGGATCTTCCCAGTCCGGAGCACGAACCCGTGTCCCCTGCATCGGTAGGCGGACTCTCAACCACTGCGCCACCAGGGAAGCCCTCGATTGACATTTTAAAGAATCATTCTGATTGCTGTGTAGAACGTGGTTTAGACCAAGAGAAGCAATTAGGAAGCTGGGAAACCAGCACACATGCAGTTTTTAAAGTTTCTACTAATCATATTAAAAAAGTAAAAAGAAACAGGTGAGATTAATTTGTACTGATTAACCCAATATATGCAAAATATTATTGTTTCAATATTTAATCAGTATAAAAAATTATCAATGAGATATTTTACATTCTTATTTTTCCCACACCAAGTCTTCAAAATCCAGTGTGTATTTTATACTTACAGCACATCTCAGTTTGGTTCAGCTACATCTCATGGGCTCAAGAGCCACATGTGTCTTGTAGCTATTATATGAGACAGTGCAGATATTGAACATTTATCCATTTACTCATTCAACCAAGCAAGATCTTGTTGTAGGCCTGGAAATATACAGAATGTAATAAAGCCCAATCTCTGTTCTTGAAGTGCACACTCCAGCTAGGGAGACTAATGTAACAGCTTGTGTTGAAGACCGCAAGACAAAGTGCTTTGAGAGGTCAGGGAGGGAGCACCCAGATAGGGAAAGCTTCAGAGAGGAGATAGACATTGAAGTTGGGACTTGAAGGATGTGTAGGAGATCCCCAGGTGGAAGAAGTAGGGAAGGGCACTCCTATCAGTGAGAACTGCTTATGCGAAGTCCCAGAGAAATGATGCCGAGCATCTCTGGGGAAATGCAAGCAGTTCTTTATGGCTGGAGTGTAGGGTATGAAATGTGAGGGTGGTGGGTAAGGAAACAAGAGGGTCTTATAGACCAATATATGGAATGTAGAACTTACCCTGTTAAGTAGTAATGGGGAATGGTGAGAATTTTAAGCTAAGTGATGTGATCAGATCTGTGCTTTAGACAGATCATTCTGGCAACGGGGAAGGGGTGGAAACCGGAGACAGGAAGACCCATTAGGAAGGGAAAGGACCCTAGGATGGATGGAGAAGAAAGCCCCGTGGAGACTGAGAAGGGTCAGAGAGGAGGGAGGGCAAAGGGTGGTCCAGAGTGTTCTGTGCAGTAGAAAATAACAGGCAAACCTTACTATGCCAGAGGCTGGTGGGGATTTGCTGACCCTCCAGAGTCCTTGAAATGGCAGAGGAATTGAGCACCAGTGAGAACCTACAATTTAGTAAGATGGAACTGGGTTCAAGTCTTGGACTATACCACTGTGTGGCCTTATTCAAAGTACTAAGTTTTTCTTTCTTTATTTTTGGCTGTGTTGGGTCTTCGTTGCTGTGCGCGGGCTTTCTCTAGTTGCGGCAAGCGGGGGCTACTCTTCGTTGCGGTGCACGGGCTTCTTATTGCGGTGGCTTCTTTTGTTGCGGAGCATGGACCCTAGGGTGCGCGGGCTTCAGTAGTTGTGGCACACAGGCTCAGTAGTTGTGGCTTACAGGCTCTGGAGCGCAGGCTCAGTTGTGGTGCACGGGCTTAGTTGCTCCGTGGCATGTGGGATCTTCCCGGACCAGGGCTTGAACCTGTGTCCTCTGCATTAGCAGGGGGATTCTTAACCACTGCGCCACCAGGGAAGTCCTCAAAGTACTAAGTTTTTCTAACCACAAAATGAGATTAAATATAAAACCAGCTTTGGGAATTCCCTGGCAGTCCAGTGGTTAGGACTTGGCGCTTTCACTGCTGTGGCCCAGGTTCAATCCCTTGTCGGGGAACTAAGATGCTGCAAGCCGTGTGGCATGGCCAAAAAAAAAAAAGACCAGCTTCAGGGGGCTGTTGTGAGGATGGATTGGCTTACTGCAGTTAGGTCACTTTACACGGATCTTGGCACTTACTGACACTCGATACAAATAGTAGCTGTTACTATTTGCTATCCTTTCAATGCCCTGGGCCTCAGTTCCCTCACTTAACAAAAATGGAATTGCCATCTACCACTTGCTGTTAAAGGAATCAAGGAATAAATGAGATGATTGAGTTGTATTTGCACTTAAAACTAAGGGTAGGACTTCCCTGGTAGTCCAGTGGTTAAGAATCCGCCTTCCAATGCAGGGGACACGGGTTCGATCCCTGGTTGGGGAACTAAGATCCCACATGCTGCAGGACAACTAAACCTGTGCGCCACATCTACTGAGCCCGTGTGCCACAACCAGAAAGCCCCCATGCCACAACTAGAGAGAAGCCCTCGTGCTGCAACGAAAAGATCCCGCATGCCACAACTAAGACCCGACGCAGCCAAAAATAAATAAATATTTTAAAAAATAAATAAAAACAAAGGCAAATGTTCATCAAAAGATGAAACATGGGGTCACTAGCAATTCTACTCCTAAGAATACACCCAAGAGAAATGAAAACATATGTCCACACGGAAACGCATACACTAATGTCCACAGCATTTGTTCATATTCATAGCATGAATGTTCACATTCACTATAGCCAAGAGAGTGGAAACAACCCATCAACTAATAAGTAGATCAACAGAATGTGTTCTGTTCATACAATGCATTATTATTCGGCCATAAAAAGGACTGAAATTCAGACTACAACATGGATAAACCTTGAAAACATCATGCGAGTTGAAAGAAGTCAATCACACAGGACCCAATATATGCAAAATATTATTGCATAATATCACGTATTTTATGATTCCGTTGATGTAAAATGTTCGGAATAGGCAGATCTGTAGAGACGGAAAGATTAGCAATTGCCTAGGGCTGGGAGAGTTCAGGGGAAGTGGAGGTGACTGCTAATGGGTACAGGTTTTATCTTGGGGGGTGATAAGAACGTTCTAAAATTGTTTGTCATGATGGTTGCGCAACTCTGTGGGTGTACTGAAAGCCATTGAATTGTACACTTAAATGGGTGAATGTGAATTATACGTTAAAGCAGTTACCAGACAGAGAGAGAGAGAGAGAGAGAGAGAGAGAAAGACACTACCCAAAGCAACTCAGAAGAATTCAGACACATAATGAAACAACAAAATAAAGGCAAGCCCCCACCCCCTCTGTGCAGAGAGAGAGATGTTTTCCGTGTTATTTACTATAGAATCCATAGGGGCGTATGTGAGACCAGGAGCCCATGACCAGCCATCCCAGGAGGTGGCAGGAGTCATTGGCCATCCTGCAGGATAACTGCTTGTCTCACCTTTTCCTGGGGAGCATTCACTTTCTGCAGACACCTCCATCCTCATGAACACACACCCACGGCTCCTTCCGTGTCACCTGCCTTCTCCTCTGCCCACCGACCTGTATTGCAAAGCCAGCCGCCCTTTATTTTCAGTGCAGATTTGACCCTAACTGGGCCAGCTGGAGCACCTCAGGCCCAGCACGCCTTTGGTGACGGGTGCCTTTGGGCCCCTGCCACTAGATCATCCTCCTGCCGCTGGATGAACACATGTTGGCCTTCAATGGGGCTGGCCCACTGGATTCCCAACAACTTTCATCCAACCGTTTGCCTCCCAGGTTGTGCAGAAAATGGCCCAGAGTGGGAAAAGTCAGAATTCCTCCATCCTCTCTAAACCAGTGCCATCTGCTGGCAAAACGATGGCGCACATGTGGAGGTGGCCTCCCCGCTGGCCTTTCCTTCCTGACTTGGAGCCTGCATTACAGAACATGGGGGCCGGGGTAATATTCAGCCTTCTTTGTTTAGTTCTGTCAGGCCAGAGCTAAAATTGGGCCTGATTCTTACATTGAGACCCAAAGGAAAAGTGCATGTCTTAAGTGTTGAGCTTGATGCATTTGCATGAACCTCACTCGTTAATGCACCAGGTCAAGACACAGAGTGAGACCTCCTCTCCCCAGCAACCTCCTCTGTGCCCCCTTCCACTCACTGTCCCCCCACGAGGAAGCCACTAGCCCGACTTCTACGAATAGATTTGTTTTGCCTGTTTTTGTATCTTCTATTACAAGCTGGAGCCAGTTGGAGCCAGTTGGAGCATAACGTGTATAGCTCTGTAATGCAACACTCCAGGTAACTAAAGGGTTCTGCCCATTGGAGCAGAGCCTGAGCCCCTCTGGGTGCCGCTCTCCTCCCACAGTCCTCTGTGTCCTCCTTAACCCCCTTCCACCCACCAGGCTGATGCGTTACTGGCTTGAAAGACTCAAACACAGCCTTGTGATCATTTTGGGAGTTGCAGCTAACATCACTGAGCACTTGCTTTGTGCCAGGTGCCATGCTAAGCTCTTTACACTCACCCCTCTCTGCATTCCCACAAGGAGTCTGTGTGCATTTACCTAAAGCTGAGCAGAGAAGTAATGTGCTAGGAGTTGCAGAGCCAGCGGCCGGCAGACCCAGCTCCTGTGACCCTGGACTGATTCCTCACCACCCACACTGCTCTCCAGAGGCGGCGCTAGCCAGCACGAACGAGGTAAGAGAGGAAGCTGTCAGACTCAGGCCCTCACGTTGCACAGGACAGGAGGGAAGCCTGCCACCCCTGCAGAATCCACATGATTGGATGATTGATTTGTTTGAATTGTTGCAGATTCTCAGACCTTTGACACAGAAAAGAGCAGCTACAGCATGATGCATTTTCACAAACCGAACACTCTGTTGTACCCACCTCCCAGCAACCTGCCTCATGCTCCCTTCCAAGCATGAGGTCACCCTGGGGTCACCACACTCCTGACGTCTAGCAACAAAGATTAGTTTTCTCCCTTTTTGTAATTTTTACAGAAATGGAATCATATAGTATGAGTTCTTTTGTATATGACTTCTTTGGCTCAATCTTACACCTACGAAAGTCATCCAGGGACTTCCCTAGCTGTCCAGTGGTTAAGGCTCTGCGCTCCCAATTCAGGGGGCATGGGTTCGATCCCTGGTCAGGGAACTAAGATCCCACATGTTGCGTGGCACAGCCTAAAAAATAAAAAAAATTTTTTTAATTTTAAAAAAGAAAGGAATCCACATTGTTGTATATAGTTGTCAGTGTTCATTCTCATTGTCATGTGATAGTCCATTTTGTGAACAGACCACAGTTTGTCTGTTTTGCTGTTCATGGGCATCTGGGTAATTCCCAGGTAGGAATTTTTAGCTATTCTGATATTGCTGTCACAGACTTTCTGGTGTATGGCATGAGCATATTTCTGTCAGGTGCCCTCCAAGGGGTGGAGTGGCTGGGTCACAGGGTGCTCCTGTGTTCAGCTTTGTAGACTGTGCCACAAAGTTTCCCAATGTGCTTCTGCCAACTCACACTCCACCAAAGCATATGAGAGTTCTGTAGTCGCATCCTTGCCAACACTTGGTATTACCAAACCTTCAAATCTAAATGCTGAATGATTCTAAATGGAAACATGAATGATTTCAATGTTAACATTTCTCTATCATTAATATGGCCCATGAGAGTTAACAACTCCTTTGCACCTGTCATCCAGTTTAGCAAACATTTACTGAGTCCTTCCTATGTGCTGGGCTGTGTGTTCTGGGGACAGAGACACAGAGAAGGAGGAGAAAGGTCTCTGTCAAAGGAACCCCAGGAACTTCCTCTCTTCAGGTCTCAGCTCAGATGTCACCTCTGCAAACAGGCCTCCCTGAGCACCTACCCCCATTATCTCATTGCCTGCTTCACTTTCTTCATAGCACATACATCATCTGTTACCTTATTTATCTGTTTACTTGTTGCTATCTCCATGAGGGCAGGAATCTTGTCTTTTTGGTATTCTTCAGCCCTGGGAATAGTTTCTGGCACATAGTTGACTTTCAGTAAATATTATTTATTGAAAGAAATGATTGAATGAATGATTGAATAAGTGATTGGCAGGATGAGAGCTGAGATCTTAGATTCAAGTCCTGGCCCTGCCACTTATTAGCTATGTGTGACCTTTAGTAAATTAAGTTTTCTGATCCTCTTTTCCTCATCTATAAAACAGAAGTGCTTTGAACTGGCAGAAGAAAGAACTAGTGAGCTTGAAGCTAGATCGATAGAGATTTGTATCTATACAATCTGAAAAATAGAAAATAAAATGAAAATTGAACAAAGCCTCAGAGAAATGTGCACCAACATACATGTAATGGAAGTATCAGAAGGAGAGGAGAGAGAGAAAGGAACAGGAAAGATAGTCAAAGAAATAATGCCTGAAAACTTCCCAAATATACTTTAAAAAAAAAAAACATTAGGGACTTCCCTGGTGGCACAGTGGTTAAGAATCCACCTGCCAGTGCAGGGGATACATGTTTGAGCCCTGGTCCGGGAAGATCCCACATGCTGCGGAGCAACTAAGCCTGTGTGCCACAACTACTGAGCCTGCGTGCTACAACTACTGAAGTCCATGCACCTAGAGCCCGTGCTCCACAACAAAAGAAGCCACCGCAATGAGAAGCCTGTGCACCGCAACGAAGAGTAGCCCCCGCTCGCTGCAACTAGGGAAAGCCCATGCACAGCAACAAAGACCCAATGCAGTTAAAAACAAAATAATAAATAAAAAAAAGAAAAAAGAGGTGAGAAGGTATCCAGCCATGCACCCTGTAGACCACGTCAAGTGCTTTGGTCTTTGTCCTAAGCACGGGGCTGCAGGGCTGGCCGTGGACAAGGAGGGAAGTAGATGGAATTTGGAGATACTTAGGAAGAAAAGTCAGTAGGAACTGATGAAGGTTGTGATGTGGATGATTGCTGGGAGTAAGGCATCTAGAAGATCCCTGGGCATCTCTCACGAGTCCCTGGAAATCTGTGGTCTGAGGTCTTTTTAAGGGAGCTGGACAGTGCCTTGTCCGGGTCCCAGTACAAATGTAAACTTATATTTTATCCCTCCCCCTGGAGAAATGTGGGCCCTGCAGCTCCTACTCCCACCTGGACACGCTCTCCTGAGAGGTGGGCATCAAGGAACCCAACAAGTGCAGGCTTTAATTGGCTGTAGCCTCCCCAGAACACCCAGCTGCCCCTCACCACTTGTAAGGGTTCTGTTTGCATTTTCCTTTCGTTTAGCCAGCCTCACAAATGAGCATTTCGGACTGGTTGGAGGTTCTTGGGTGCAAGCAACAGAAACTGACTCAGGTTACCTGAGCAGAAAAAGACTTGATTGGAAGGTCACAGTAGCTCACAGAATTATGTTCCTGGCTGGGAAACCCAGCTTGGATGGGAACCAGGAAGCTGGGCCTGGCCAAGATGCCACCCCAGACAGCCTGGCAGGGAAGCTTAGTGCGCCATTACCCAGTGATCTAGTCACTGGACCTTCAACTGCACTGCTCTCGTCCTGAAAATTCCCTTCCCTTTCCATCTGCCCTTCATCCTAGTGAGATAAGGATGGGGTGAGAAAGCTGAGGCTCAGGGAGGTAAGTAGCCTCCCTAAGATCAGGTATCTTGCCCAACATGGTAAGAAGGGGCTGAGTCACTGCAATTCCACAGACCATCCCAGACTAATGCTTACCCCACAGCCCCACAGCTTCCTGTGGGTTAGTCCAGAGCTGATTTGTGTTGAAACAGGTTCTTAAAAATATCGGTCTTGAAATTCAGAACCAGGGACAGCAGTTGCCTTGTTGAATTTTCACATCTAACTACAAACGAGTCCTTGGTGGGAGGGTGGGATCTTCAGCTTCTTGTTCTTTTTTTTTTTTTTTTTGGCCATACCGCGTGGCTTGCGGGATCTTCTCAGTTCTCCATCCAGGAATTGAACCTGGGCCACGGCAGTGACAGCCCAAATCCTAACCACTAGCCCACCAAGGAACTCCCAGACCTTCAGCTTCTGAGGAGTGGACAGGTCGCCTGCACCTGCTGTGAGATCCCTCACCTCTACCCCCACCCTGGATGAGCAGAAAGTCCAGATACTGGGCAGCCAGAAAGTGCAGACATTCACCACAAGCTCTAATCCTCCACCAGCTGCCTGAGCCTTCCACCTCTCAGTTCTTCCCAGAGCAAGAGAGGAAAGGTTGCCTGGTTATCATTCTTAGCTACTTATCCAGCGAGAAAAATGGTTTGTCTGGGTGAAGCAGAAGAATGGCACTTTACAGAACTGATTTAATCGTTGACCTCAATTTATTTGGGAGGAAAAAAAATGCTACTGCTTGTTTCCAATCATGTTAATTGGCTTCTGGCTCTGACCAGCCATTCAAAGAAGTTCCCAGTGACAAGTTTGTCCTGAAATTGTCTGAATTAGGGTTCTGCCATCAGAACTGAGTGGTGCCAGCTCACAGCTGCTCTCTGCCGACCTAAGGGCAGGGTCCCTCCCCAGCGACAGCAGGCCCTCCAGGAAGCTGGGAAAACCCTGTGAGGTGACCTCTTCCATACAAGCAGCCAGCTCTTTGGGTCTTTCATTTTTATAACATACATTTTATTTTAAGACCTAAAGTGACACAATTAAAAAAAATTTTTTTTGAAGTATAGTTGATTTACAATGTTGTGTTAATTTCTGCTGTACAGCAAAGTGTTCAGTTATACATACATATATATTCTTTTTCATATTCTTTTGCATTATGGATAATCACAGGATATTGAATATAGTTCCCTGTGCTATATATCCTATATATAATAGTTTGCATTTGCTAATCCAAAACTCCCAGTCCTTCCCTCCCCCACCCCCCCTTGGCAACCACGAGTTTGTTCTCTATATCTGTGAGTCTGTTTCTGTTTTGTAGATAAGTTAATTTGTGTCATATTTTACATTCCACATATAAGTGATATCATATAGTATTTGTCTTTCTCTTTCCGACTTACTTCACCTAGTATGATAGTCTCTAGGTCCATCCACGTTGATGCAAATGGCATTATTTCATTCTTTTTTATGGCTGAGTAGTATTCCATTGTATATATAGACTACATCTTCTTTACCCATTCCTCTGTCGATGGACATGTAGGTTGTTTCCATGTCTTGGCTATTGTAAATAGTGCTACTGTGAACACAGGGGTGCATGTATCTTTTCGAATTAGAGTTTTGTCTGGATGTATGCCTAGGAGTGGGATTGCTGGATCATATGGCAACTCTTTTTTTAGTTTTTTGAGGAACCTCCATGCTGGTTTCCATAGTGGTTACACCAATGTACATTCCCACCAGCAGTGTAGGAGAGTTCTCTTTTCTCCACAACCTCCCCAGCATTTATTATTTGTAGACTTTTTGATGATAGCCATTCTGACTGGTGTGAGGTGGTACCTCACTGTAGTTTTGATTTGCATTTCTCTAATAATTAGCAATGTTGAGCATCTTTTCATGTGCCTATTGGCCGTCTGTGTGTTTTCTTTGGAGAAATATCTATTTAGGTCTTCTGCCCATTTTTCGATGGGGTTGTTTGTTTTATGTTCTTGAGTTGTAGGAACTGTTTGTATGTTTTGTATAAGCCCTTGTCGGTTGCATCATTTGCAAATATTTTCTCCCAGTCCATAAGTTGTCTTTTTGTTTTGTTTATAGTTTCCTTTGCTTTGTAAAAGCTTGTAAGTTTGATTAGGTTCCATTTGTTTATTTTTCTTATTTCTATTGCCTTGGGAGACTGACCTGAGAAAACACTGCTACAGTTTATGCTAGAGAGCGTTTTGCCTACATTCTCTTCTAGGAGTTTTATGGTGAACGACACAATTTTTAAAGTTTATGGATCCTTTCAAGTCTAACACATTGACTTTTTTTTGCATTTTCATCATCAGTGTTTCGATTTAGCAGCATCAAATCACCTGTAACATACACGGCTTTCCCAGGTCTTGCCATTCTGCAATGTGAAATGAGCAAATGCATGTGTGTACAAGATGCAGGCTGGTGGGACCAGGACCAGGTTAGCTGGTACAGTGCTTGGGGAGACCACTGGGTGTGAATCCCAGGGGCTATCTTTGGAGTATATGTTGGAGACTGGCTACTCCAATAAGCCTACTAATGCCCATCCCCCACTCTCATTTTTCCCTCTTTTATTGTATTTTTATAGATTTAGTTATTTATTTGTTTGTTTATGGCTGCATTGGGTCTTTGTTGTTGGGTCTTCATTGCTGCAAGCAGGCTTTCTCTAGTTGCGGTGAGCGGGGGCTACTCTTCGTTGTGGTGTGTGGGTTTCTCATTGCGGTGGCTTCTCTTGTTGCAGAGCTCGGGCTCTAGGCGCGTGGGCTTCAGTAGTTGTGGCGCGTGGGCTCAGTAGTTGTGGCTCACGGGCTCTAGAGCACAGGCTCAGTAGTTGTGGCGCACAGGCTTAGGTGCTCCGTGGCATGTGGGATCTTCCCGGACCAGGGCTCGAACCCATGTCCCCTGCGTTTGCAGGCGGATTCTCAACCACTGCGCCACCAGGGAAGTCCCTTTTTTTTTTAATTAAAAAAATTTTTTTTTTGGCTGTGCTGTGCATCTTGTGGGATCTTAGTTCTCCGACCAGGGATTAAACCCAGGCCATATTAGTGAAAGTGCCAAGTCCTAACCACTGGACCACCAGGGAATTCCCTGCCCTGTTTTATTATGTTTATAACTCTTTTCACTACCTGAAGTTATTTCTTTGTTGTAAAATAAGTGTCCATCTCCCCCACTAACCTGTACGCTCTGTGAGATCAGAGACCTCCTCAGGCCTCACTGAGGTCTCCTCCATGATTAAGAGCAGCATCTGGCACACAGTAGGTGCTCAATAAATATTGGTTGAAGGAGAGAAGGAAGAATCAGTGTCAGGTCCAGTGCCGGGTTCTGGGAAGTATATCAGCATCTCTGTGGTGGGCTTGCAGCCCTTATCTTGAAGGTCTGAGACCAGATTGGGCTCTGTGAGGTGAGTTTCTTTGAGATTGCAGGAGCTGCCAGCACCGACTGTGACGTTTCCCTAAATGCTGGTGTCCTAGCCTCAGAGTAAGCTGGGGCCTAGTAACACTCCACTGCCCACCAGGACTCCTACAGTGGAGACTTCCCCAGACACAGGAATGGTTTCATATGCCAGGCATCCCCCCCAAAATGACAAAGAGCCACTTTGTCATTACACCAGCTTGCCCAGCCTGGCCCCCAGTGACTGAGAATTGCTTCAGATTCTGTCTCTCACATTTCTTTGTAAGGCCTGTGGGGCGTGTAGTCTGGCCCTATGCTCTCCCCTCCAGCCTTGCTGCTACACTAAGCAGCCCATTTCACTCACCCCCCCTTACCTTCCCTCACCCACCTGGGCAGGTCTTGCTTCTGGTTCCGTAATAATACAGCGCCACAGTCCCCAGTGTGCTGGTCGGAAGTCCAAAAAGCTCCAACCACTGAAGGTTTTCTCTAAGGTCTTGTCCTTCCAGCCGAGACCACCAGGAACCCAGCTGTAGTTGAGCAAAGTTGGCCTCATGGACTTGTTGCCATAAGGGAGAACATACAGCGTGCCTGTTCTGATCACCTCCCGCTCACCCCTTGGTAGGAAGGGACCCCACCCTCAATAGTACCACACCTGGCACTGGACAGGTGACATCCACGCATATACTCACAGCTGGGGGAAGAGGACACCGAGGGCCACCTGGTGGAAGCCTCTAGAATCAGGACAGAAGACAGAGTTCTTGGAGTTAGGAAGCAGAGGGAACCAGCAAAGGCTGTGGGTGCAGTCTTTGTAGTAGTGGGGGGTGGGGGTCTCCCCTGGTTCCCACAGGAGGATATGATGGGCTTGCTTGAATAATTTCACAGGCTGGCAGGGAACCGAAGCCCCTCAGGATGAGGACGGGGTGGAGTGCAGCTGGTCTGGCTGCTGGGGGAACTAGCAGGGTGGGGGGCCTTCCCTGCTGGGTGGGGGGCACCTCTGACAAGAGCAGGGGAAACCAAGGGGGCCTATGAGACCCAAAGATGTCAAGGCAGCAGTTGAAATTTTAGTCTATGGGGAGTTCCCTGGTGGTCTAGTGGTTAGAATTCGGTGCTTTCACTGCCAGGGCCTGGGTTTAGTCCCTGGTCAGGGAACTGAGATCCAGTAAGCCACACAGTGCACCAAAAGAAAAAGAAAAAGGAAATTTTAGTCTAACAACACAGTGGGGATCCCAGGGACATCTCACAAGAGGGTTAAGGTAGAAGGACTTGTTCTGGGATTTGGCCCTTGTCAGGCGATGCGGGGAGCATTCTGGGTTGGTGCTGTCAGGAAGCAGGGGTAGTTCTATGGTATTTTAACCAGTCTTATCTCGAAGGCCGGAGGAATGAAGCAAAGCTAACGGTCTAGCTGGTCGAGAAGCAGCAGTCACTCGGCTCAGCCAGGACAGGGGCCACATGGTCATATTTGTAGTTTGGATGACGTTCTGTTCTTGTCTGAGTTCAGACATGACTGTTACCGGCCTTGTTTGGTCTTGAGCCCATCACAGGCAGAGCCCCCTGTCGGTTGGGGCTTCTGGGAAGTCACCTTCACTGAAGTGGACCAAGGCCCCCCCAGCTGGGCCAGTTTCCCGTCCACACTGCCTCTCTCCTCCCCCGTGCCCCTTCTAGCTGAGGGCAGACGAGGTCAGCCCTCAGGCCGCTCATCTCGATACCCAGAACTCTGCCCTTGACAAAGCAAGCAGGTCAGGAGGTTTGTAGCTGGACTGTGTGTGATTAGACCTCCCACTTTTGTGCATGTGAGCTGTCCAGCCCTCTCATGGGGCAGTCGCTGCACTTAAGGCTCTGGACAGCAGACATCAGCCACCACAACACAGGCAGATGTCAGAAACAAAACTGGCTGTTGGTTGTGGTACCAGATCCTGAAGACAGAGACCTCGACTGCCAAACCCAGGCCCTGAAAACCGCCCCAGAGTCGGGCTCATCTTTCCCTAGAGACCCCATTGACTTTTTTTTGGAGGCCGGTCATGAGCTGTGTACTTGACCCCATTGACTTTTTTTTGGAGGTCAGTTATGAGCTGTGTACTTGACCCGTGGTATTTATGTGGTATTTACACTGATGCTGCAAGAAGTGTCTGTTCCAATACAAATTTCTGTTGGTTAGACAAGGAGAAATTCAGGGCTTTGGGATCCGCTGGCAAATTTACATCCGCCCGGTTCATTGGGCTTCCATTATGGGAAGCTGGGGTTTCCTAACTCCGAGAACTCTGTCTTCTGTCCCGATTCTGGAGGCTTCCAAGGAGCGAGCTGCCTCTCCATCACGCCCCCTGCACGCTTCTTGGAAGGGGTCATTGGTCTTACAAAACTGAAGGGCTTGAATTAAAAGGCAGCCTGTTGGTCTGTTGGAACATTCCTCAACAATTAACTGGGCCGCTGCTCTGCCCACCCCAGGCTCTCAGAAGCTTGCCCGCTCGCCCACGTTCTCTGGTGTCCTAGCAACCGGAAACTCATCTGAGCTCCAGCCGGGACAGAGGCCATTTTCTCCCTGACCACTGTGACTTGCAGGCTCCCCGGGCCCCTGAGAACCTGTCTGTACAGCTTGCGGGTCCACTGAAAGCCACCGTTTGTCCCCATGGACTCCCAGAAGGCCAGCCCAGCCTGCCCCTAACCCCGGCAGAATGAGCTTCTCGCTCACGTTCTCAGAGCTGGTCAACATCGCCATCCCACAGTGCAGGGTGGTGAACTTCAAGGCCCTGCACCTCCTACTCCAGGGTATCCTGGAGCACATCCACATGGCTGACCTTGAGAAGGTCCTCTCGGCGGATGAGGACTTCCTCCACACCTCGCCAGCCATGTTCATGCCCCGGGAAGGAGACTTCCAGCCCATCCTTAACCCCATGAAGAGGCTCGGCAACGTCTTTGACCACCTGGTGAGCCATGTGGACAAGATGGAGAGCCAGCTGGCCGTGCTGCAGGAACTGCCCTCCACCTCCCAGCTGCTGGAGGGCAGCCAGGGCACTGGCCAGCCCGCCCAGGACTTATGGAACCTGATAAAGCTCCAGATAGTGAAGGGCAACGAGGAAGCCATGGCCAAGGTAAGCCGCCTGGACTCCAGAAGCTGCCGTCCCCCTTGGCTCTCCTGCCAGGCTGTTCACCCCTACCTGGTGCCCCTGATGAAGGGCCCTGCCCTTAACCAGGAGAGGAATTCGGCTTTGGACTCAGGCAGAACCGAAGCTCCAAGTTTCCATCCTTCATCAGTGTAGAGGAAAGAAGGCCATACACTGTGTGAAATGTCCAGAGTGGGCACATTCGTAGAGACAGAAAGCAGATGGGTGGTTGCCAGGGGCTGGAGGGAGAGGAAATGGGGAAGGACTGCTTAGTGGTTACAGGGTTTCCTTTTGGGGTGGTGATGAGGTTTTAGAACTAAATAGAGCACAACACTATGAAAGCAGTAAATGCTACTGAACTATACACTTTCAAATGGTATTTTTTTTTTTTTTTGCTGTACGTGGGCCTCTCACTGTTGTGGCCTCTCCCGTTGCGGAGCACAGGCTCCGGATGCGCAGGCTCAGCGGCCATGGCTCACGGGCCTAGCCGCTCCACGGCATGTGGGATCTTCCCAGACCGGGGCATGAACCCGTGTCCCCTGCATCAGCAGGCGGACTCTCAACCACTGCACCACCAGGGAAGCCCTCAAATGGTATGTTATGTGAATCTCACCTCAATGAAAAAAATTCAAAAAGGCACATGCATACCAATGTTCACTGCAGCACTATTTACAGTAGCCAGGATGTGGTAGCAACCTAAATGTCCATCGACAGGTGAATGGATAAAGAAGATGTTGTACATATATACAAAGGAATATTACTCATCCATAAAAAGGAACGAAATTGGGTCATTTGTAGAGATGTGGATGGACCTAGACTCTGTCATACAGAGTGAAGTAAGAAAGAGAAAAAAAAAAATAAAAAAATAAAAAAAAAAAGAGAAAAATATCACATCTTAACACATATATGTGGAATCTAGAAAAATGGTACAGACAAACTTATTTGCAGGGCAGGAATAGAGACGCAGATGTAGAGAACGGACATGTGGACATGGGGGGAAGGGGAGGGTGGGACGAAGTGGGAGATTAGGATTGACATAAGTACACTACCATGTGTAAAATAGCTAGCTAGTGGGAACCTGCTGTATAGCACAGGGAGCTCAGCTCAGTGCTCTGTGATGACCTAGATGGGTGGGATGGGGGGGGTCCAAGAGGGAGGGGATATATGTATACATATAGCTGATTTACTTTATTGTACAGCAGAAACTAACACAACATTGTAAAGCAACTATACTCCAATTTTAAAAAAATAAAAGAAAAGAAATATCATTGATTTGCTGCGGGTGCAGCAGCCAGTGACCGGGGAACAGGGATGAGCTGAGGCCTTCTGATTCAGGACCCACCTTGGAACTCTTGCTCCCCTGCCTCCCCACCCAACACACAGTTATCCATCAGGAGCTGTAGCCTTGGGGAAGAGTTGGATTTTGAAGAATAAATACCCCAGCCTCTCTCTCCTCCCTTCCTCCCATTGGCCAAATAAGAGGGCCAGAAGTCAGAGCGCCAGGGGTGTGGAGAGCGCAGTGCCTGTGGGTCAGCCTCTGAGAGCACTTGAGTAGGGGCAGAGGATGGATGTGCGGGGGCAACAGAGAACATCCATCACATGGAGGAGTCATTCCAGGATGTCTTAGGTTAACACTCCTCTTATTTAAATTGAGGTGCGAGTCACATAACATAAAGTGAACAGCTGGGTGGCATTTGGTACATTGATAGTTAGTGCAAGCACCACCTCTATCCCCTTCTAAACCATTTCCATGGCTCGAAAAGGAAACCCTGTGTCCTCGTCACTCCCCACTCCTCCTCCCTCCACCCCAACAATGCTAATCTGCTTTCTGGCTCTAAAGATTTACCAATTCTGGGCATTTCATATAAATAGAATCATACAATATATGGCTTTTTGTGTCTGGCTTCTCACTGAGCGTCATGTTTCCCAGGTTCATCCACATTGTAGCCTGTGTCTGTGCTTCACTCCCTTTTATGGCTGAATAGTATTCTGTTGTAGGGACAGACCACATTGGGTTTAACCATTCACCTGTTGCTGGGCATTTGGCTTGAGACTCTTTTTTTTGGCCTCATCGTGCAGCTTGCAGGATTGTAGTTCCCAAACTAGGGATTGAACCCGGGCTCCCTGCAGTGAAAGCACCCAGTCTTAACCACTGGACCACTAGGGAATTCCTGGGTTGAGACTCTTTTTAAACAAAAGCAGTGTATTATTTGAAGGACGCTGGGGTTTCTCATTGGCACCAAGGAAGAAGTGGGTGGACAGGCCTCAAAGGGAGGAAGTGTTCGTAGATCTCCTGCATCTTAAAAACAGCCCTTAACTTGTCTCAGCTTCCAGCTGCCAGTCTCCGGGTCTTCTGGTTATAATTTTTGGGTAAGAGAATGAGATGGCACACCTGGGGTCAGGTGTCCACTCCTGGCCAGGCAGGCAGGGTCGTGCCTAAGAATTAGAGCTCCTGGGGGCCCATTCCCACTGCCTGGACTGGCAGGCACCCCAAAGCTATCAGTACACAGGGACCACCAGGCTTTACGTCCAACCTGGGGGCTGAAAAAGGTGGGAGCCCTGGTGCAGGTGTTTGTAGAGGTGACAAACAGACAATGCAAGATCCCTTCCTAGAACTCAGAGACTCTATAGGCCATGAGAAGCACACAGCAGAGTCCACCAGCCTGACTTTCCTGGGCCTTGTGTCTCTTCTCCTCACTGTCCCCTTCACCCTCACTCCTCCACTTGCTCCCTCCCCAGGGGAATGATCTTGAGAACAAGCGCTCACTGCATGCCAGGTGAGCTGGATGCTCCATCTGTTCACTCCTTTAATCTTCTTAACGACTCTAAGAGGAAAGTGCTGTCATTATCCCGTGCTTACAGATGAGGAAATGGAGGCACAGAGAGGTTAAGTAACCCACTCGAGGTCACAGAGTTAGAAAATGGGGAGCCAGTGCCAACTTGAGCCGAGTGGGTAGTTGGAAGGCATAGGATTGTGGGTGCTGAGATGCCACTTACCCCCTGGAAGGGGTGAGGGATGGCCACGGCCGCCTCCTCTCAGGATTGCTACAACAATTAAAACCAAACAAGATAAAGCATGGGAACTGCTTAGCACAGAGCTGGACGTCCGTTCTGGCCGAGATGGGCTGATGCAGGCGAGAGGCAAAGCGACATGGTGTGAGCCATAAATCTTCGTGCTCAGTGGAAGCAGCCGGGCACAGAGAAGCACACTGCATGATTCTGTTCATAGACAACGCCCAGAATAGGAAAGTCCGTAGCAACAGAAAATGTCAGTTGCCGGGGGCTGGGAGTTGAGTGCTGGTGGGTATGGGTTTTTTTCTGGGGCGATGAAAATGTTCTGGAACTAGATAGTGGTGACGGCTGCACAAACCTGTGAATGTACCAACTGCCACCGAATTGTTCACTTTAGTATTGTTATGTGTGTTTTACCACACGCACAAAAAGCAGAGATCATCTAACTATATGCTGTCTCCAAGAGACACACTGATTCAAAGACAAATAGGTTGGAAGTTAAAGGATAGAAAAAGATATTCCACACAAGCAGTAGCCAGAAGAGAGCTGGAGTTACTGTACTAACATCAGAACAGGATAGACTTTAAGACAAGAAGTGTTACTAGAGACACAGAAGGCTGCAGGGGTGGCTGAGGGCAGGTTACAGGGACCTCAAAGCTGGAGAGGTGGACACGATGTCCGAGGTGCCAGCCCCTCCGGAGCAGCCTGCCCCCGGCCTGCCTTGATGGATGAAGTCTCCTAGAATGCACGAGTACCCAGAGTGGCCCAGCCAGCTCACACAGGGGGCTGGTGGACAGGTTCGGAACTGGTCATGCCGCCCTCAGAGGACTGTTTGTGCACCTAGGAATGTCCCCACCACCGTTAGAGAATGTCGCCAAGTCCCAGTCTGGCTGAGGTTGCCAGGGTTACCACGCTGACCCATTGTCGGGGTTGCCATGGTAGCTGGTTCTAGGGCGGTGCAAGCTGCTTAGCTAAGAATCTACAACCCACTCCCACCGTCCCCCCAACTCTGGCCCACGTCAGCCAGGCTGGCAGACCAAATGCCACCCTTCATGGGGAAAGACAAGCCTCCCAGCCCCAGCACCTACCCCAGATGGGGTGAATGGTGCCCTGGAAACTAGGACAGGCACCAAGGGGGCTTCTGGAGAGGTTTGGGAGGACCCACAGGTGCAGCACACCGCTGGATTTGGGGGCTCGGGTAGGGCAGCAGGTCCTCACTAAGCAAGCTTAGATTGCAGTTTCTAACCCTCAGCATGACTGACATTTGGGGCCGGATAATTCTTTGTGGTGGAGACTGTCCTGTGCACTGAGGGATGCTGAGCAGCATCCTTGGCCTCTACCCACTAGATGCCAGGAACACCCCATAGTTATGACAACCAGAAATGTCTCCAGACTTGCCAAAAGCCCACTGGGGGCCAAATCGCCCCATTGAGAACTGCTTAGAAAACCTGGGCTCCCTGCTTGCTGTGCAACCTCCAGGGGGGCACCCACCCAGGCTCCCGGCGCCAGGGAGCATTTCCAGAATTGCAGGTTCCCAGGCCCTGCCTGCATCTCCCAGGCAGCCCTGAACAGGAGTTTTAGAAAGCTGCTCAGAAGCCCCTGGCTGTCTCTTCGAGGCCTCGGTTATCTCAGGTTATCTCATCTGTTATGATAACCCCTGCTGGCGTCACAGGGGAAAATCAGGGGCCATGTCCACTGTCTGTTATTAAGATTGTTCTGGCTAACCCCGTTTCCATAAGTAAACTTGTGTGTCCCACTAGGGGATTGTAACAACCTGTTGCTGCATTTTTTTTTGAAATTTCAAAACTCCCTCCCCATTTTACTCCCCCAACCAAAATCTCCTGCTGTGTATCCCACAATTAAAATGATTTTAAATTTAAATTGGTTTTTGAGAATTCCAAAGCAAAGCTGAAGGGCACGGAAGACCCTTTGGGGTTTTAGAGAATCAAGGTGAAAGTCATTGCAGTAATAGTAATGAACTTCCTGCGTTGGCAGTGTTCTTCCCAGGGTGCCGGGAAGAGCTATTGCATTCCTCCTTCCCTGGGAAGGAAGTGATGTTAGCATTCCCATTTCCCAAGTTCTGGCTCTGAGGCCTTGTAGACCAGTCTAGCTGATTGTTCAAGGGGATGTTTGTCTTGGACCCCCTTATCAGCCCTTGAAAGCTTCTGGAAGCACTTGGACCCCAGGTCGAACCTACATTCTTGAAGCCATCTTCAGACAGAGAGAAAGAGACAGAAAGACAGAGGGAGAATGAATGTCTGGACATTCTGCTTCCAAGAAGGGCAGCTTTCTAGAATTCGCTTCCCTGAACTTGGCTCCATCCCAGCCCTGATTGTGGCCTGAGGGGCCAAGTGGGATCTTCCTGGCTGTTCTCCCACCAACACAGTCCAGAGTTCGGGGCGTGACCCCCCTGGTGAGAAGCAGGCTAGATCTGCTGTGGGAAACCTTTAACTGCATGTCCTAGGAGACCCACAAGAAAAGCGTCTTCCTCCTCTCCTGTGCAGCCCCTACCCATGGAGCAGCCCACCAGGCCATCGTTTCTGGGTTTGCCCTGTAGTTACCCATGGGAGAGGGGTATGATTCCTGCTCAGGTGATTTGGTCCCCTGGTTACACCCAGAGATATAAGGGGAGGGGGAAGCATCCCTGCATACGTGGGGGATCTGGACCTTGTAGATTTCTCTGAAAAGCATTTTTCTATCTACAGCAGATAAGGCCTTGGAAAACTGGTCTCTTAATACTATTATCACTCCCAGAAAACTTAACAGTAACTTGTGAATACCATCCAATAGACAGTGTTGCAGTTTCCCCCAGTTAAAACAAAAATGCTATTGTTTAAAGCTTTATTGAGATATATTCCACATACCAGGAAGTTCATCCATTTAAAGTGTACTGGGGGCTTCCCTGGTGGCACAGTGGTTAAGAATCCACCTCCCAATGTAGGGGACACAGGTTCGATCCCTGATCGGGGAACTAAGATCCCACATGCCACAGGGCAACTAAGCTTGCATGCCGCAACTACTGAGCTTGTGCATCTCAACGAGAGAGCCCACATGCCGCAAACTACAGAGCCCATGCGCCCTGGAGCCTGCAGGCCACAACTACAGAGCCCATGCACCCTGGAGCCTGGGCTCCACAACTAGAAAGAGAAAATCCATATGCCACAACTAGGGAGAAGCCCGCGCACCACAGTGAAGAGCCCACGCTGCAATGAAAGATCCCGTGTGCCTCAACGGGATCCCTGGACCACCAGGGAAGTCCCTTACCATAATGTCTTCAGGCTTATCTGTAGCATGTATCAGTACTTTATTTTTTGGCCATATAATATTCCATTGTATGGGTAGACCAGATTTTGTTTATCAGTTGATGGGTATTTGGGTTGTTTCCACCTTTTGGCTATTAGGAATAATGCCACTATGAACATTGCTGTACAAGATTTTCTGTGAACATAGGCTTTCATTTCTATATACCTAAAGGTGGAATTGCTGGACCACATGGTAACTCTGTGTTTCAATCTTGGGGAACTGTCAGCCTGTTTTCCAAAGAGGTGCACCATTTTATATTCCTGCCAGCAGTGTATAAGGATTCCAATTTCTCCACATCCTCACCAACACTTCTTATTTTGTCTTTTTGATGATAGCCATCCTAGCATATCTCACTGTGGTTTTGATTTTTATTTTCCTGGTGACTAATGATGTTGAGCATCTTTTCTTGTGCTTATTGCCCATTTGTATATCATCTTTGGAGAAATGTCTGTTCAGATCTTTGCCCATTTTTAAAACTATTTATTTATTTTGGCCACTCTGGGTCTTAGTTGTGGCATGCAGGATCTTCCTTGAGGCACACAGGATCTTTTAGTTGTGACATGTGGACTCTTTAGTTGCGGCATGCGAACTCTTAGTTGTGGCATGCATGCAGGATCTAGTTCCCTGGCCAGGGATCGAACCCAGGCCCCCTGCATTGGGAGTGCGGAGTCTTATCCACTGGACCCCCAGGGAAGTCCTTGCTCATTTTTAATTGGATTATTTTTCTTATATGTAGCTGGATTCAGTTTGGTAGTATTTTGTTGAGGATTTTTGCATCCATATTCTAGTTTTCCTGTGATATCTTTGATTTTTATCAGGGCAATATTGGTCTCATAGAATGAGTTAGGAATTCTTCTGGTTTTTGGAAAAGTTTGTTAAGAATTGGTATTAATTGTCCTTTAAATTTTTGATAAAAGTCATTGGTGAAGCCATCTGGGCTTGGGCCTTTTTTCACGTGTTGTTTTTGTTTTTGTTTTGCTAATTCAGTCATTTTACTTGTTTTAGGTCTATTCAGATTATTTTGTCTTGAGTCAGTCTTGGCAGTTTATGTCTTTCTAGGAATTTGTCCATTTCATCCACCTTATCTGATTTGTTGGCATACAACTGTTCATAGTATTCCTTTATAATTCTTTTTATTTCTGTAGGGTCAATAGCAATGTTCCCTCTTTGATTTCTCATTCTAGTAATTTGAGTCTTCTCTTTTTTTCTTGGTCAATCCAGCTAAAGGTTTGCTAATTTTGTTGATCTTTTCAAAGAACCAGCTTTTAGTTTCATTGATTTCCTCTATTATTTTTCTGTTCTTTATTTCAGTGGTCCCTAACCTTTTTGGCACCAGGGACTGGTTTCGTGGAAGACAATTTTTCCACGAACCAGGGGGTGGGGTGGTTTCAGGATGATTCAAGAGCATTATATTTATCGTGCACTTTATTTCTATTATTATTACATTGTAGTATATAATTAAATAACTGTACAACTCACCATAATGATGACAGGAGGTGGAGCTCAGGTGGTAATGTGAGCAATGGGGAGCGGCTATAAATACATATGAAGCTTGCTTGCTTGCCCGCTGCTCATCTCCTGCTGTCCGTGGACCAGGAGTTGGGGACCCCTGCTCTATTTCATTAGTTTCCACTCTAATCTTTATTGTTTCAGTTTTTCTACCTTCTTTAGTTTTATTTTGATCTGTCTTTTCCAGTGTCTTCAGGTAGAAGATTAGGCTATTGATTTGAGATCTTTCTTCTTTATTAATATTGTCACTTCCAGCTAAAATTTCTCTCTAAGCACTGCTTTAGCTGCATCCTGTAAGTTTTGGTGTGTTTGTGTTTTCATTTTAATTCATCTCAAAGTGTTTCTAATTTCCTTTGCAATTTCTTCTTTGACCCATTGGTTATTTAGGAGAATGTTGTTTAATTTCCATATATTTGTGAACTTCCAAAAGTTTCTTCTGTTATTGATTTTTTTTAAATAAATTTTATTTATTTATTTTTGGCTGCATTGGGTCTTCATTGCTGCGTGTGGGCTTTCTCTAGTTGCGGTGAGCAGGGGCTACTCTTCGTTGCCGTGCGTGGGCTTCTCATTGCGGTGGCTTCTCTTGTTGCAGAGCACGGGCTCTAGGAGCCCAGGCTTCAGTAGTTGTGGCTCGCAGGCTCTAGAGCACAGGCTCAGTAGTTGTGGCACACGGGCTTAGTTGCTCAGCGGCATGTGGGATCTTCCTGGACCAGGGCTTGAACCCTTGTCCCCTGCGTTGGCAAGCAGATTCTTAACCACTGTGCCACCAGGGAAGCCCCTGTTATTGATTTCTAATTTAACTCCATTGTGGTTGAGAATACACATTTTGTATGATTTCAGTCCTTTTTAAATTTATTGAGTCTTGTCTTATGGCCTAACATATGGTCTATCTGGTAGAATGTTCTATTGGGTTGGCCAAGAAGTTTGTTCAGTTTTTCCGTAACATCTTATGGAAAAACCCGAACGAACTTCTTGGCCAACCCAATATGTATATTCTGACATTGTTGAGTGGAGTGTTCTATAGATGTCTGTTATATCCATTTGGTTTATAGTGATCTTCATATCTTCTGTTTCCTTGATGATCTTCTATCTAGCTGTTTTATCCATTATTGAAAATCGGGTATTGAAGTCTTCAACTATTTCTCCTTTCAGTTATTTCAGTTTTTGCTTCATTTAGTTTTGGTACTTCATTGCTAGGTGCATGTTTGTTTATAATTATCATATTTTCCTGATGGATTGACCCTCTTATCATTATAAATGTACCTCTGTGTTTTAGTAATAATTTTTATCTTAAAGTCTATTTTGTCTGATATTAGTGTAGCCACTCTGCTTCTCTGTTGGTTACTGCTTGCATAGTATATCTTTTTCTACCCTTTTGTTTTCAACCTATTTGTATCTTTGAATCTAATATGTGTCTCCTATAGACAGCATGAGGTTGGATCATGTTTTCTTATCTATTCTGCCAATCTCTGCCTTTTAACTGAAATTTCAGCCATTTACATTTAATGTAATTACAGGTAAGAAGGACTTCTGCCATTTCACTATTTGTTATTTTTGTTACCTGAATGCCTAACTATGCACTAGCCCCTTTATATAAATTATCACTGTTTTTTCATACCCATTTAATTAACTGAGGAGTCTAAAATCTAGGAAGATGCAGTAACAGCCCCAGTCATTGGTGGAGCTGAGCTATGAGACCAACATTGCACCCATCAGCTCTTGCCTTGAAGTTTCCTCCCTGCTCCTCTGGCTTCCCCCTTACCCTCCAAGGGCCAATCTGCACATGCGGCCAGAAGTACCCTTTAAAAATATAAATCCAATAAATTCCTTGTTGATCTTCCAGTGGCTCCTACCAAAGGGCATGAGATGCTTCATGATGAGTGACTCCTGCTTACTGAACACATTCAAACCGAGGGTTGCCTGCTTCCCACTTAGGCCACCTGAGAGCTCAGAGCACGATTCACTTCAGTGTCATTTTCTGGCCTCTGAATATGTTCCAGCCTAGGCCTTGGAAGAGCCCAAAAGACTTCTTGAACCATGGCCATCACCAGAGAACTTCCACACTTTACTTGCCTTTTCCCCCAGCTGCACCTAACTTCACACTTTCCTTTCCTTTCTCCCTCTTCAGTCCATGAAGACCCTGCAGGATGTGCTCACCGACATTTATGCACTCAAGGTCACTGTTGAAACCCTCAGGAAGGATGTGGCCATGCTGAAGGACATGTTTGACAAGGTAGACCCTCCCCAGCATCCTTCATACTGGCCATGCTGCTTGGACATCTGGTGGTTGGGGTAACAGGGTAAATCCAAGAAGCCTGTTCTTCGTCAAAGAACACAGCTATGGGGGCAGGAGAAGGGGTCTGACATGGCTGAGCCACTTGGTCCATCCCACTGAACTCTCTGCAGCTTACACAATGATCCTCACCCTGCTGTGTTAAGACATCATTTGTAAGTGACAGAAACCTAGTTCACCCTGGCTTAGGCAAAAGAAGAGAATTTATTGTCTCATTTACTAAAAAGTCAGGAATGCTTTCAGTTACAGCCAGATCAAGATGTTCATACCACATACCAAGGTGCTCAACATCTCTCCCTCAGTGATGCTTTCCTCTGGGTTGGCTTCATTCTCACTCAGATACTCCCCAAGTCCTGGTAACTCCAGGCTTATAGTCCATCAACTTATCAGAAAGAGAATACTTATTCCTTGTCTAGAAAACGTTGTTCACACTGAAAAGTGGAGTAAACCTAGCATAGGCATACCTTCTAGCTCCCTCTGTAGCCACAAGAATATCAACCCAGACATGTTCTAACTCCTTACCGTGATGGGAAAGGATATGGAATCCCTGAAGTGTAAGGTCACAGCTGGTGAGTCAGAGCTGGGCTCCAAAGCCAGGCCTCAACACCCCAGGCTGGTGTTATGGCTGAGGTTTTACAACTTGTCCCCAAATAACATGATTTACTGTATCATCCCTAATACACAGGTCAGTGTACGTATTTGATCATGATGGCAACTGTGAGAACTTCAGTCTTGGGCTGTGTAGCTCCCATCTGAGCAGAAAGGGCACTGCCAGGAAACTGTCATGAAACACTAAAACAGACAGTTGGCCAAATCTGTTTGGGAAACAATGCCTTCTCAGCTTACCTCTTGGAGATTCTTAAGGTACTTTGGCCCATTAAAGGCTCTGAGAAGTCCTTCGGTATAGAAACCCATTGAATGTTTTTTTGGGTTTTTTTTTTACGGTACGCGGGCCTCTCACTGTTGTGGCCTCTCCCGTTGCAGAGCACAGGCTCCGGACGCGCAGGCTCAGTGGCCATGGCTCATGGGCCCAGACACTCCGTGGCATGTGGGATCTTCCTGGACCGGGGCACGAACCCGCATCCGCTGCATCAGCAGGTGGACTCTCAACCACTGCACCACCAGGGAAGCCCTGAATGTTTTTTAAGCCTAGCATTTCCCAAACTTATTTGCCCAGGGAACCCTTTCCCACTCAGTGGGAAACAGTTGTTTTGGAATCTGTTCTTCCTTCTCCATCTCTTAGTTACCTAGAGCTAAGGCTTTGCATTTGAGCTGGGGGAGAAGCAGGGCTGGGACCAGAACCTGCACCCACTGGCTCACAGGCTCGGCTCATTTGACAGATGCATCTGGAAAGAATAGATGCTTTCTCTGAAGATTTGAAAGGGTAGAACTGGAAGATGAGTGCACTGCAGTGGGAAGTGGTGAGGGTCTGGGGCCCATCCTACCACGCCAGACCCCCGCCCTCCAGGCCCAGGGGTGCTGGGGGCAAGGAGGGGTAGGAGGAGAACACAATCTGGAAAGGCCCATTTATTTGCAAGTGTGGAGGGCAGCATGGAGGAGGGAGCCACTGAGGGTACCACACCCTCTGGGTTCATGACCCTTATTCCCAATCTCCTTCCCACCCCCCCAGATTTCTCTCCAGAACAAGATAACCACCATGCCCAAAACTGAGGACATGGTGCTCTGGAGCAGCCTCCATGAGGCCATGTTCACCCTGGTAAGTGAAGGAGGAAGCGGAGAGGCAGCATCTGAGCATCGGGGAAGGCGGAGTGAGGAGTGGACAGGGTGATCGCTGAGCTGGTCTGGAGCAGCCCTGGCCAGCCCAGCCCCCTCTTCCGCAGGGAACTGCTCCACAACTGCTGGATGATTCCAAGCGGTGGCAGATTGCGAAACATGTTGCAGAGATCGACCTTCCTCAGACGGCTGAGTACCACGAAGAAGTTAGCCACGGCCAGGTCGTGGAGGCCATCCAGCGCCCCAGTTCCTGGAGACCATCTGGCATTACCAAGTCCAGGGCAGCTACAGGAGGAGGAGTCTGCCCAAGCAGCTCTGCTTCCCAGGGCCCAGGGGCCGGACCAGGCCCAAGTGCTCGAACCTGGGCCTGCACCTGGACCTGGGCCTGCGTTTGGACCTGGGCCTGCCCCTGGACTGGGGCCTGCCCCAGGTCCTCAGCCCACACAATCAGGATCCTGGCCTGTACCACCACGAGGCTGGCCTCCTCCCAGAGGCTTGCCCGGGACTAGCTTGGGCTGTTTCCAGCCTGGCCTAGGCCCGTCGGGCTCCCTGTCTGCCCAGCTCTGGGGCTCTAGGACCCTACCCCCAGCCACGGAACTAGGCTTAGCTTAGCCTCATTTACTGCAGTCATGGTCTCGCCAGGGAGACACATCCAAGCTCTCAGCTCTCTCAGAAAAGGAGGAGGAATATTCCTCCGTGGAAGTGGGAGTCCCTCAGGATGGAGCCCCAAGGGCTGAGGCCTCCACGGAAGTACTCCCTAAGGGATCCCCGTCTGCGGTTCAGCAGATAAAATCCAATGCTGCCATTGCAGCTGCTGCCGCAGCCACCTTCGCAGCTGCAGCGACATCGGCAGCCCGGGCAGCTAAAGCGGCTGCCAGGCTGGTCAAGGACACCCTGGCCACCAAATTGGCCACCATAGCAACAGCCGTGGCCGCATCCGGGCCCTTAGGGGTCCTTGCAGACATCCTGGGCACAGGGACCTCCCGTGGGGCCTTCACCGAGGACGGCGAGATGGAAGACTTGCAAGAGGTGGACTGTGAGGACGTCCTCTCTCCTTCATTCTCTTCTGCCCGTGTCCCTCCCAACGTGGCCCTGTCGCAGGCCATGCTGGCTGCCGAACAGGCCATGACCCCTGAAGACAAGAAGAAGGCCGTCAGGTGTTCCATGAGCCACATAGCCCAGATGCCCATTAGACATGACTCCCTGAAAGAAGAGTTTGCCCAGCTGTCATCCAACCTGCATCAGCGTATGACTTATCTAGGTAGGCCCGGCCTGGCTTCTGGAAGGGTAACAAGGGCTCAGGCCCTCCCTGTGGCCTTTACAAAGCACCTCCTCTCCTTCATTTAGCTGCCCCAACAAAATGTGCATTCAACCATTAGCCATTCATTCCTTTGGCTTAAGCATTAGCCTCTTACTAGTCTATTATTTTACAATGTACAGTGAGGTCTTATCTTAGGGAAGAAGGGTGGTTAGGTTCTAAAGTTGGTGCTCAAGAAGGAAAATCAAGTCAAAATTACTCTTGGAAATTCCCTTTCAATAGCCCATAAAATAGTACTGCTGTACAGTATTTTGATAAGTCCAGATCAACCAGAGTGTCTAATAGCACTGAATAGACCCCAGATGAAGTGGTCAATTTGGGATTAGGAACAACAGCTGGGCAAACATATGTTTTCTTAAAGACTACAGTCAGGCTTCCCTGGTGGCGCAGTGGTTGAGAGTCCGCCTGCCGATGCAGGGGACATGGGTTCATGCCCCGGTCCGGGAAGATCCCACATGCCGTGGAGTGGCTGGGCCTGTGAGCCATGGCTGCTGAGCCTGCGCATCCAGAGCCTGTGCTCCGCAACAGGAGAGGCCACAACAGTCAGAGGCCCACATACCGCAAAAAAAAAAAAAAAAAAAGACCACAGTCATGTTCTAGGTGGCAGTAGTACCAATAGACTTATGATCCCAGTTCATGCCCATGATGGGCATATGTTCACTGTGGGGAGTGGAGAGGAGAATGGCCTACCCTAGTGGTTCTCAACCTTAAGCTCACCTCAGCATCCCTGGGGCGCTTGGTAAGGCACAGGCTGATGGGCCCAGCCCCAGATCTGACCTGTTGGTGTGAGTGGGGCCCTAGAATTTCTCTTTCTAACCCATTCTGGGGGACGCTGCTTATGCTGCTGTTGGCTCAGGGAACCCACTTTCAGATCCACTGTCCTCCCCTCTTTGAATCATTATCTTGCTTTTTCGCTCTCTGCCAGGTGTAATAGTTGAATTAGCCTAAGTCAAATCCATTCATGGTGCCACCCCTGATGGGCAGTGCCATTCCACAGATCTTGAAAAAGAACTTTGAGCAGCTAAAAAGAACCACATCGATCTCTGTGAATTCTGGGGCACAGCTTAGGTCATGATAGTCATGAATTTAAATATAAAACATAAAGCCATAATAGCCCAAACTCTACTTCTGACTAGTTGCCATTTTTGTTAAGAAAACTAAAAATAGGTTGTGAATGTGTCTTGGCTACAGTGTTTCCTATCCTCCTAGCTGTGTCATGTACATCACTTTTTGGCCTCTCATCCAAAACTGGATATAGGGCACTTTTTTTTTCACCCCTCTCCTTTTATGTTAAATCCCCCTTTGCATCTTGTTTTGAGATAATACATTTCATAAACTCTCACAAGTAAATACTCCATAGTTTTTCTCAGGACCATTTCTGGGAGGGCAATAAATTCCAGAGAGGTTTCCCTAATAGGATAACCACGAGGCTGTCAAACATCTGAAATGGGGCAAGTTCAAGTTCTCATATGGTCCAAGCACAAAATGCACACCAGATATTGAGGGCTTAATACGAAAACAAGAATGTGAAATATCTCGTTAATCATTTTGTTGATCACATATTAAAATGATGCTTTTTTTTTTTTTTTGGCTGCGCAGCTTGTGGGATCTTAGTTCCCTGACCAGGGATTGAACCCGGGCCCTCGTCAGTGAAAACGTGGAGTCCCAACCACTGGACTGCCAGGGAATTCCCAAAATGATGCTATTTTGGATTATATTGGGTTATGGACTTCCCTGGCGGTCCAGTGGTTGACTCCAAGCTCCCGATGCAGGGGGCACGGGTTCAGTCCCTGGTTGGGGAACTAAGATACTGCATGCCCCACAGTGTGCCCCCCCCAAAACCCACATAGATTATATTGGGTTAAACAAAATATTTTCTTAAAATTAATTTCACCTGGGACTTCCCTGGTGGTCGAGTGGTTAAGACTTCACCTTCCAATGCAGGGGGTGTGGGTTTGATCCCTGATCAGGGAGCTAAGCTCCCACCTGCCTCGGGGTCAAAAAACCAAAACATAAAACAGAGGCTATATTGTAACAAATTCAATAAAGACTTTAAAAATGGTCCACATCAAAAAAAATCTTTAAAAAAATTAATTTCACCTGCTTATTTTTAGATTTTTTTTTTTTTAAATTTTCACCAGAAAATTTTAGATGGTCTCAAAGGTCCCCAAGCTCACAGCATCTCTCTGTTGAAAAGCACTGCCTTAAATATAACAGAAGCAGGTGGAACTCTAGATGAAGCATCTTCCCCCATCCCTGCCCCCAACAGCCACCCCCTCCTTTGCTTTCAGCTAATATGGGAGCCTCTTCCAAGCTTGGGACAACGGCGGACGTATTGCAAGAAAAGATTGGCAGCCTCCAGAAATCCAGGATGAGGGTCAGTGTCCCGGGCAGAAAAGGCATTTGAGAAGACGATGGCTTGAGGTGATGGCAGACTCCATGGCCACAGCCAGGTGGAGGCCCTGCCCTTCTGGATGCAGCGTTTGTCCTGGAGCTGAAAGGAGCCCTGGGGAGGGAGTGGGGCCCAGAAGGGAGGTGCAGCCCCGCGGAGGCAGGTCTGCCCTGGCTGGTGCAAGGCTCCCAGTGGTGGGCGGCCACATGGTTCCCTCTGACAAGTGTCTAAAGTGGCAGTTGGCTGGCAGGCTGGGGACGCCCTGGTCTGGTACTCTCTTGAAGTCCCTTCCCAGCTGTGGCGACCTCAGAAGCAGAGGCCTCTTGTGTCTATGTCTCCCCCTTGTAGGAGGAGGAACTTGAGAGAATTTGGGGCCACCAGATAGAGATGATAAAGGACCACCACCTCGTGCTGGACAGGGCAGTGGACAAGCTCCAGATTCGCCTGGATGAGTTTAAGGTTCGGAGGTCCGGAAGGGCCCAGAGGAGGGAGGATTCCTCATTGGGACATTCAGATTCTCCCCAAAGATTTTACAGACACCCTGAAGGCAGGGGAACCAGGGACACTTTCCTGGCATTTTACTGTGTGTAAGTTATACTTCCATGAAAAGCAAACAAATCCCGCCACCTGCACCCCCAACACATAAACAAGAGGGCCTGAACAGGATCTGTCTCGTTCACCGCTTGGGTCACCCACGCCAGAAGGGTGCCTGGCACAAAGTGAAGGTTCAGAATGTGCTGAATGAATCGGTGAGTGGATAAGAGGATTTCTTGGGCCAGCTGTTCATGTTCATAACCTTTCCCCTAAACTGGCTTGTTCCCGAGTTCTCACACCATGGGGCCTGTCCGGAACAGCAGAGTCTGACCTGAGAAATGTGAGGACGATGCAGAGCACCTCCCAGGGGTCGTTCAACCAGACACCTTCTCCCTTGGGCTCACTGAGCTGGCCTGATGACCCTGCCCTGATGACCTCGGGACCAGTCCCATCTGTGCCTTGTCCCAGAGGCATCCCAGACCCTTGGGGAAAGGATCAAAGTTATTCCCGGTGGGAGGAGATGACCCCAGGGTATAAAGAGACAAAATCCCAAACAGATCCACCTGAGGTGATTTCCATAGAGGGCTTCTGATTCCAAGTCAGGGGGCTGTTGGTGGGATGCACTAGGGTGTGGGGAGCGAAAGGCAAGGGCACAGCTCCCCCTCCCAAGGCGGTCACACAGAGTGACCAGGCTAGTGTGCACAGGGCAACTTGGACGGGAGAGGAGTTCATTGAAGGTGAGCCGATGCCCAGCCCAAGTGGGGAAAGAAGGGAGTGCCTGGGCCGTGTGTGGGCTCCCAATACACGGTTTCAGGCCCAGACTTTTGTGAGCACCAGGATCAGGAACTACATAGTCTCCTGCCAACTCTGTGCCCTCATTTAGCCACTGCTTTTCAGAGAGACTGGGATGCCATGTCCTAGGGACCTATTGGTGTCCTTCCTGGTCGGAGACTGGGGCCAGTTCTTTCAGCACTTCTGATGTGTGTCCAGCACCATGTCCTGCCCTGCTCGGGGTGGCGGGGGTGGGCGTAGGATCTGCCTCCAAGGAGCTGTCACTCGTCACTCGTTGAGAGAAAGTCAAGAGGAGTTTGGCCAAACAGACCAAATGGATCACATCAGCCTTTGTCCAGACTTCCTTCCTGCCCGTTGTGCCAGCAAGAACTAATTGCTTATAAAAGTGAACCCTGGAAAGATCAGGAGCTGGGCTTTGTACCCAGCACGCTTCATTAAATAGTTCTTAAATGAACATGGGCTGCAAGAGATCAGCAGCCTCGTGGAGCCCTTCCAGTAGAGGAAGGAGGGAGGGCAGACACCTCTGCCCTGGTTCTGTCGCAACATGGGGACTAGAGAGGAAACACCGCTGTTACTGTGTTACCTGGATGCCTGGGAGAAAATGTTCTGGATGTAACAGGTGGCACGAGAAATCCCCATTCATTCCCTGAGTCATTCAGCCAACGTCATTGAGCCTTCACTGTGTGCCAGGTGCCCTTCCAGGGCCCAGCAATACAGCAGTCAACAAGATGGACAGCGCCAAAGCCCTTACGTGTTTTTTGCAGGGGAGCGGTAGTATCTGTTTGCTTTCAATGAAAGTATGCTTTACGCACAGTAAAATGCCCAGGCCTGAAGTGTAAGAGCTAGATTAATTTTTGCCTCTTGGTACACCCATGTCAGCACCACCCAATCAAGATGGAAATGTTCCCATCAC
Source organism: Aethalodelphis obliquidens (assembly GCF_003676395.1). NCBI lineage: Eukaryota > Metazoa > Chordata > Mammalia > Artiodactyla > Delphinidae > Aethalodelphis > Aethalodelphis obliquidens. The sequence goes on along the minus strand of NW_020837962.1, from coordinate 9,821,970 downwards.
CTTAGAGTGCTCCTCTTGGAGTGTTTCCCACTAAGAACCCAGCAGGAAAATAAGTGAGGATAGAACTCTTTCTTACTGACCCAAATAATGTGAAAACATTATTTGCCCTTTGCAAGTGGACAGGTGTCTTTTATAAGCCAGAGGCTGCATTCCAAAGCCATTCTTGGAACAAACTATTATATCCAAGGCTCTGGCTTGGTGCAGGAGGGGACGGATAAGACAGCTGATGTGTATCAAATGCCAACTCTCCTAGGAAAGTGCCATTTCTAGTCCCCTCAGCATCTTTGGGACAGGAGTGGTATTAATGCCACTTGAACTAGGAGTAAACAGATTCAGGCAGAGTAACCAGCCACTTGGGAGGCAGCCTGCTATTGTGGTTGGATAGGCCTGGGTTTCAATCCCGATTCTGCCACTTAGTGGGTGTACCAGTTTCCTGCGGCTGCTGTCACAGATGACCGCAAACTGGATGGCTTAAAACAAGACATGTACTCGTTCACAGTTCTGGAGTCTAAAAGCCCCAAATCAGGGTGCTGGCAGGGCCTTGCTCTGTCTGAAGCCTCTAGGGGAGGATCCTTCCTGGCCTCTCCCAGCTTCTGGTGGCTCCAGGTGTTCCTTGGCTTATAGACGCATCACTCCAATCTCTGCCTCCGTTGTCACGTGGCCTTCTTCTCTGTGTGTATATCTGTGTCTTCACGTGGCCTCCTCATCCATGTGGGCTGCCCTAATCCAGTATGACCTCATCTTAACTAATTACATCTGCAAAGATCTATTTCCAAATAAGACCATGTCCACAGGTTCTGGGCCGGCATGAATTCTGGGGAGGACATTAGTCAACCCAGTACGCAGGTTACTGTGGCAGTGGAAGTTAGAGGCTCCCGGCTCCTCTTTATTTCTAGATTTTAACTAGGAAGAGCCAAGTGGGGATCTAAGTGTTAATGTTGGGCCTGATGACTCCAAAAGGTCAGCTCCCTGCTAATGTGGTGTTGGAGGAAGCAGCCTGACACGAGGCTGAAGCAGGATCTCCCTTCCATTACCTCCGCCATCCATCCTAGACCTTGAGACCCATCTGGGGCAAGGTGGATGTGAAGGAGCTTTGCATTAATTAGAATTAGGTTCATCTTGGGACCTCCGTGGTGGTCCAGTGGGTAAAGACTCCACGCTCCCAATGCAGGGGAACTGGGTTCGATCCCTGGTCAGGGAACTAGATCCTGCATGCATGCTGCAACTAAGAAGTCCTCATGCCGCAACTGAGACCCTGTGCAGCCAAAATAAATAAATAAATATTAAAAAAAAATAGGTTCATCTTTGAATAACATAAAACTTCCAAATAACTGACTTAAGGCGTAAGTGTATCTCTCTTTTACATTCAAGAAACTCAGAGCTGGTATTGAACTCCATGGTGTGTCACTTCCATTCACAAGGTCACCACATGGTCCAAGACAGCTGCTGGCACTCCAGTCATTAACTCTGCTTCCAAGCCAGCAGTGAAGAGGACACTGACCCACTTCCATTTACACCTCAGTGGTCACATCAAGCTATATGGGAGGCTGCGAAATATAGTCATGATTCTGGTCTGCCAGATGCCAGCTAAATGTTGGGGGTTCTGTTTCTGAGGGTAAAAGGGAGACCAGATATGTAGGGAGAAGTAGAAGCCTGCTGCCAGCTTTGGAGGAGGAGTGACCCTACCCTCTGGGGACATGGCCCATTGGATGTGAGGCTCTTCCCAAGCAGGTTAGCTGGTTGCTGCTGTCATAGGGAGGGCCCAATAAGTGGAGAGAGGGCAGAATTAATGCAGGGAGTTGTTTTTTCATGGAGTCATGGGGATGGGAAATAAGGTTTTCCCCTGACCCTGGGGCACAGCATGTGTGGCATATAAGTGCTTGGTGGATGAATTGACTCTCATTTTCACGGGGATCCCATTACAGATCAGAAGAGATGCACTTGTCTTAAACATCTAGGGACCCAAAGCATCAGCGTTTGTTTATGCTTTCCTTCCTCAGGTCTTCCTTCCTTTCCTGTGTAGCCACCTGTAGTTCTGTGAGGCCACCTCCAAGGGGACTTCTTGTGCCAAGTCCCACGTTCCTTCCCTTCTGATCTGGGCACCTGGAGCCCAAGCCTTCCAATGTGCCACCCGCCTGCTGTCCACCTGGCCCCATTGTCCCTTCCTAGGGTGGATGTGGGAGGTAGAGGCTATCCTCAGGACTTCCGAGGATAGCTGACATGCCCTCTGCTTCTGTTCTTAGGTTGTCCATTCTCGGATTAAAAACCTAGAAATGTACAAGGCAGACAACAGTGTGATGGAGCAGGAGCTGAAAGAGGTGAGTGAGCAGAGATTCCTCTCCCTACCCCCTCCCCTATCCTGAGCCCAGCTTTCCCACCAGGATAATGGAATCATCCAGCCAAGACAAAGGCAGGCAGACTTCCGGAGTCTCCTTCCACCTTTATCATGTAGAAAGTTTGGGGGAAGTTCTCAAAAGTTGTTCCATCAAGTCCTATTTTCAGTTAACTCAGGATTAGTGACAATTTTTTAAAATTGAAGTATAGTCGATTTACAATGTTATGTTAATTACTGTTGTACAGCAAAGTGATTCAGTTATACATATACGTATACATTCTTTTTTAACATTGTTTCCCATTATAGTTTATCATAGGATATTGAATATAGTTCTCTGTGCTATACAGTAGGACCTTCTTGTTTATCCATCCTATATATAATAGTTACAACCCATTCCATCCGTCCCCCAACCCCCTCCCCCTTCGCAACCACTAGTCTGTTCTCTGTGTCCATGATTCTGTTTCTGTTTCATATATAGGTTCATTTGTGTCATATTTTAGATTTCACATATAAATGATATCATATGGTATTTGTCTTTCTCTTTCTGGCTTCACTTAGTATGATAATCTCTAGTTGCATCCATGTTGCTGCAAATGGCATTATTTTGTTCTTTTTAATGCTGAGTAATATTCCATTGTATATATGTACCACATCTTCTTTATCCATTCATCTGTTGATGGACATTTAGGTTGTTTCCATGTCTTGGCTATTGTGAGTAGTGCTGCTATGAACATAGAGTGCATGTATCTTTTTGAATTAGAGTTTGTGACAATTTATGTGAATTTAAAAACCATGCCCCAACTTCTCCATCACAGAAAACCTTTGCTTCAATCTAATGGTTGTGTTTGAGCCAACAGAGACCCCAAGGTTGAATTTAAGCCAAGGCTGGGTATCTAGGGTCCCAAACTAGAAAAACTGACCAAAGTGGTCTGATCTCCCCCAGCCTCTTCCTGCTCCCACCCCAGCAGCCCTGCCTCCCTGAGTCCCATCTCTCTCTAGAAAGCCGACAGGCGCTCCCTGGCAGGCAAGGGAAGCCGGGCTGACCTGGACGCAGTGGCGATGGAGCTGAATGAGACGATTCAGGGCATGCTCTTCAGGGTTATGGCCAATGAGGATGACTGGAAGAAGACTGTGGAGCAGCTGGACAAAGACCTACGCACCAAGGTGAGGACCCCTGTATTAGTCACCACCTTCTGCGTAACAAACTACCCTGAAATTTAGTCCCTTAAGACAGCAAACGTTCAGAGTTTCTGAGGGTTAAGAATTTGGGAACAGCTTAGCTGAGTAGCTCAGGGTCTCCCACGAGGCTGTAGTCAGGATGTCATCCAGGGCTGCTGTCATATGAAGGCTTGACTAGAGCTGGAAGAGCTGCTTCCAAGATGGCGCCCTCACATGGCTGTGGGCAAGACTCCTCACTTCCTTATCACACGGATCCTCCTTAGGGCTGCTTGACTGGCTTCACAACATGGCAGCCAGTGGGCCACCCAGAGCACATGGTCCAAGAGAGCAAGACAGAAGCTGCAACATCTTTGATGACTTAGCCACAGAAGTCACACTCCATCATTTCTGTAGTATCCTGTTGGTTACACAGGTCAGCCCTGTTCAGTGCGAGAGGGGACCATATGGGGGTGTGAATACCAAGAGGTATAGTTGTGGAGCATCTTGGAGGCTGACCACCATAACGCAAGCAAAGGGACATGGCGGGCAGAGGGGGTGTCCTGCTGGTCATTCGTTTATTCATCATTTAATGATCACCTGTATTGAGCCAGATCCTGGGGAAATGTTGATAAGAAGTCATAGCCTTAATGTGTACCATCCAATAGAGAGACAGGAACAGTCAGGCCAGCCATATCAGCATTGTGTGGTTCCTGCAGCTGGGGTGGCTGGTGAGGACAAAAGAGCTTGGGTTTAGAATCAGACAGCTCTGGGTCCGAGTTGCAGCCCCACCATGATTGGCAGTATGCCTTGAGTTATAGAACCTCTTCGAGCCTCAGTTTTCTCATCTGTAAAATGAGGATTTATTCACTCATCATCCACCTATTGGGTACCTCTGATGCTGGTTAGCGAGGATATGACGATAAGCAAAACAGATATGGAACACACTTGTCATAGAAATCATACAAATCAATGCAGGATTACAGCCGGGGTAACTCAGTTATCTACAGAACAACTAACCTGTTTTTCTTCCATAATTCAATGGCAGGGTGAAAAAAAGTAGGACAGAGACTGTTCTAGATTAAGAGAGTCTCAAGGGGCACAACAACCAAATGCAACACACGAGGAGACTTACTTTGTTTCCTGGTTCAGTTGCTCCAACTCTGAAAATGGGCTGGGAATTAGATCAACGTCAAGAATGACTGCTCATTATGTTAGATGGGATAATGGTATTGCAGGCATGTAAGTAAATAACTAAAGTATTTGAGTGAAATGTTATGATTTCTGTAACTTTTTAAAAAAACACTCCATCAATTCCCTGGCGGTCCAGTGGTTAGGAGTCTGTGCTTCCACTGCAGGGGGCACGGGTTCGATCCCTGGTTGGGGAACTAAGATCCCACAAGCTGCATGGCATGGAAAAAAAAAAAGAAACAAAGAAAAAAAGGCAAATGTAGCAACATGTTAATAATGATTAAATCTACATGGTGGGTATATCAGGGTTCATGATTCTAGTCTTTTCTCCTCTCTATGTGTCTGAATTTTTTTCCTGATTGAAAGCTTTTTTGTTGTTTGTTGGTTGAAGTGATCCTATCCTCATTGCTCTTCTTTTCTTTGTGTATTTTAATTGTGGTAAAATTCACATGACATAAAATTAACCATTAACTATTATAAAGTGACTAATTCTGTGGCATTTGTTACATTCACAGTGTTGTGTGGGCACCATTTCTATCTAGTTCCAGAGCATTTCCATCCCCCCAAAGGAAACCCCAGGTCCATCAAGCAGTCACTCCTCACTCCCCCCTCCCCCAGCCCCTGGCAACCACTAATCTACTCTCTGTCTCTGGATTACCCTATTTTGGACATTTCATATAAATGAATCACAGTATGTGACCTTTTGTGTCTGGCTTCTTGCACTCAGCATCATGTTTTCAAGGTTTATTCATGTTGTAACATGAACCAGAACTTCTTTTCTTTTCTTTTCTTTTTTTAATTTTTTTGGCCACACTGCATGGCGTGTGGGATCTTAGTTCTCCAGTCAGGAATTGAACCTGTGCCCCCTGCATTGGAAGGCAGAGTCTTAACCACTGGACCACCAGGGAAGTCCCAGAACTTCATTTCTTTCTAGGCTGAATAATATTCCATCAAATGGATAGACCACATTTTGTTTGTTTGTTCTCTGTTGATGGACACTTGGGTTATTTCCACCTTTTGAATAATGCTGCTATGAGCATTCACATACAAATTTCTGTTTGAACACCTGTTTTCAGCTACTTTGGGTAGTTACCCAGGAGTGGAATTGCTGGGTCGTATGGTAATTCTGTGTTTAAGTTTTTGTGGGGGTGATATATAGTGATGTCTGCAATTAACTCTCAAATGGCTCAGAAAAAAACAAAAACACACATACATATGTATAGAAAAAGAAAACATGACAAAATGTTAAAAATTGGTGAATTTCAGTGGATATAGGAGTGTCCTTTGGACTATTCTTGCAACTTTTCTGTAGGTTTAAAAGTTTTTGAGGGGGGGCTTCCCTGGTGGCGCAGTAGTTAAGAATCCACCTGCCAATGCAGGGGACACGGGTTTGATCCCTGGTCCAGGAAGATCCCATGTGCTGCGGAGCAACTAAGCCCGTGTGCCACAACTACTGAGCCTGCGCTCTAGAGCCCACGAGCCACAGCTACTGAAGCCTGCGTGGCTAGAGCCCGTGCTCCACAACAAGAGAAGCCACCGCAATGAGAAGCCCGTGCACCGCAACGAAGAGTAGCCCCCGCTTGCCACAACTAGAGAAAGTCCGTGCGCAGCAACGAAGACCCAATGCAGCAAAAAATAGATAAATAAAATAAATTAATTAAAAAAAAAGTTTTTGAGGGACTTCCCTGGTGGTCCACTGGTTAAGAATCCGCCTTCCAATGCAGGGGACGCGGGTTCAATCCCTGGTCTGGGAACTAAGGTCCCACATGCCGCGGGGCAACTAAACCTGTGTGCCACAAATACTGAGCCTGCATGCCACAACTAGAGAGCTCACGTGCCACAGCTACAGAGCCCGTGTGCTCTGGAGCCCATATGCCACAACTACAGAGAAGTCCGCATGCCACAACGAAGAGCCCGTGCCCTGCAATGAAAGATCCCTCATGCTGCAACTAAGAGCCAACGCAGCCAAAAATAAATAATTTTTTTTAAGTTTTTGAGTTTTTTTAAGTTTAGAATGTTGGGGAAAAGAATCTTCTTGGTATGCCATGCGCTTCCTGTAGTGTTTGATTAGCAGGTAAGTCGATGCTGGCAGGTGGTCCCTTCCGGAGTGAAGATTCGTCAGGGCCCAGCGGTGCTAGCCCAGCTGATACCACCAGTGTAAACGTATATTCTCCCCTTATAAGCAGCAAGTAATTTGGGGGTAACTCTCTGTCACTCTGGGAATGGCCATTGCCTCGTTGGCCATTCTCCTGGTATTGATAGTTTCCTCCTAAGTTAAGGATTGTTGCCTGAACCCATTATTTCATTAAGGGTTACAAAATGGTGATTTTTCTAATCCTAGCATTGCTTCTATATCAGCTATAAATCTGTAAAGAAGAGCTTTCCCTCATCAACTTGAGCTGATAACCCTGAAATAGGGTTCTTGCAGGAAAGACAGATAATGGTGAATTATTTCCTTTAATTACCAGTTTTCAGGGTAAAATATTGGTGCGGTAGCCACCTCCGATACATGGCGGCAAATGAGGGTTTCTATTTTTTTTCTTTTTTGTGGGTGTCACTATGAATCATGAGTTTTTAAATATTCACTTTGTTCAATCAGTTAAGTTACTGTTTTGTCGCTCACATGGTCTCATCTTAGGCTTGCAAGCTGGCCCCTGAGCCCCTTGACGTGACCCTCTGTCTTGGATAGCTGTCCTGCTTTCTTATGACAAGATGTTCCAGGCTCATCTTCTACATTCCCTTCCTCAGACCTGAATCAGCCATTTCTCTGTGGAGTCTTGGTGCCTTTAGGGGGAATGCTGTTTAGGGACCAAAATCTGGGCACTGGAAGGAACACTTTAAAAATTCAAAATTCCCGCCATGGAAAAGAGTCTGGCAGTTTCTTAAAAGTTAGGCATAGAGTCGCCATACGACCCAGCACTCCCACTCCTAGGTAGATATACCCAAGAGAAATGAAAACAGCCCACAAAAAAAACTTGCACACCAATGTTCACAGCAGCATTTTCCACAATAGCTAAAAGGTGGAAACAACCCAAATGTCCATCAACAGATGAACGGATAAACACAATGTGGTATATACATATAATGAACATTATTCAGCCATAAAAAGGAATGAAGTACAGCTACACACTATAACATGGATGAACCTTGAAAACATGATGCTGAATGAAAGAACCCAGACACAAAAGGACACAGATTGTGTGGTTCCATTTATCTGGAGTGTCCAGAATAGGCAAATCCATAGAGACAGAAAGTAGATTAGTGGTTGCCTACGCCTGGGGGTTTGGGATGAAAAGAAAGGTGACTGCTAAGGGGTATGAGATTTCTTTTGCGATGATGAAAACATTTTAAAACTTATTGTGGTGATAGTTGCACAGCTCTGTGAATGTACTAAAAGCCATTGAATATACACTTCACACTCATTAAATAGGTGTTGAATGCGTGAAGGTCAGGTGTCTTGGAGCCATCAGGAGAATGTTTCTCGGGCCTGCACTCAGAATAGCAGTGGGGTTGGTTTGTCTTTTGGAGGCAGTAACTGACGGTGTTTCCTTGCCTTGGCTGCCGGGAAGCTCACTTTGCAGCTCCCCTCCAGGAAAAGCATGCATTACGGGTCTGAGCCTTAACCCAAGCGTTGTCATTTTCCCTTTCCTTCACTACTTCACTTTTCTTGATTAATCTTGTTACACTCTACATAACTTTGCAAGTTGCTGCAAATCCTTTTCTGGAGCAAGGCAGAGTGTGAATTAATTGACTAAAGTCTCTTTTCTTTGGCTGTTCACAGCTGGTTCCCAGTGATTTGGACGATCTGAAGAAAGACATGGATGAGGTCTGGAAAGTAGTCAGGAAGCTGCTGATTGAAGGCTTCTGGTTTGACCCCAACAGTGCTGCCGGCTTTAGGAAGTGAGCCTCTCCCGGATAGGGGTGCAGCTCCCAGAGGCTAGGAGTCTCTCTTTCCAGAGAGGAAACAAGAGGGGTATCCCAGTGGATTCTGAACTCTGGGAGGAAGGATTTCAGACCTGTGGACCCAGAGAGAGGGGGCGGGGCTTCCCAGCTGCTGGGTTGGGCGATGGGGCTGCGAGCACCCAGGGGCTCAGAGGTGGGCAGGCCTGCCCTTGAGTGCAGAGGGGGCTCCAGGTGCTCATGTGAAGAAACCTAGGCTCAGAGAGGGAAGGGGCTCCCCAGAGGGAGCCTGGGCAGATCTGGGACTAGAGCCAGGCCCCCACCCGCTCCAGACAGAGCCCCAGGCAGAGGGACTTGATGTTCCTGGGGGTGCTCCTGTCCTCAGATCACCCCTCATGCTCCCAAATGTCCACTGTGAAGAGTTGCTTTCCCTGGTTTTAAAGACCTCCTTTGTGTTTGGGGCAAGGAGAGAAACTAAACACACTTTTACGCCTGCTGCTGCCCCAAGTGGCCGCACATGGGGGTCAGCAGGGGCCAGTAGAGCTGAGCTGAGCGCAGGGGCTGGGCCAGTGGGAGTAGGATGTGGGGGAAGCCCTGGCCCTGAGGCACAGATGGACCTGCAGCTTCCGCCGCAAGCACTGCCTGGGACAGGCGTGGCCTCGTAGGGCCTGGTTTGGCGCAGCAGCTGACGGAGCTGGGTGTCTTCCAGGAAACTGTTTGAGCGGGTGAAATCTATCTCCGGCCACCGGCCCGTGAACATGATGACCTGCCCGTGAGTACCGCCGGGGATCATCTGTGACGTGTACATCGTGTACACCATTCTATACACATCATTTCATTAGCCTCTGACCTGGGCAAGGTGCTAGCATCCCTCCCTTCACCAGCCCTGTCTGGTGCCCGCTGTGTCCAGGGGCAGGGTCAACTCCAAGAGGAAAAGGATGAAAGGAAACTCTGGGGAAAAGCTGAACTTTGTGGGACTTCCTTGCACATATTTTTATAGTCTAATACTTTTGTTTATTTATCAAGGTGAAATTCACTTATAAAATCAACCATTTTAAAGTGAACAGTTCAGTGGGATTTAGTGCACATTCACCTCTAATTCAAAAATATTTCCATCTCCCCCAGGAAATCCTGACCCGTCAGCACTTACTCCCATTCCCCTCCCCCAGCCCCTGATAACCACCAATCTACTCACTCTCTCTACGGATCGGCCTGTTCTAGACGTTTTGTATAAATGGAATCATACAGTATGTGGCCTTGTGTGTCTGGCTTCTTTCACTGAGCATGATGTTTTCAAGGTTCATTTGCATTGTAGCCTGTGTCAGTGATTCATTCCATTTTATGGCTGAATAATATCCCACTGTGTGGACACACCTAGGATCTTGCAGTACCCATGGCCTCTGCGCTGCTAGGCTGTTCCTGGTGACCCGTGAAGCTCACCACCCCACACCTGGCCATGTTGGGAGATACAGCCAGAATTTTTCTTTCAAAATCGCAGCATTATTTATAATATTTTTATTGAAGTGTAGTTGATTTACAATGTTGTGTTAGTTTCAGGTGTACAGCAAGGTGATTCAGAGATAGATATAGATATATAGATATATAGATATATAGATATACACACACACACACACACACACACACACACACACACTTTTTCAGATTATTTTCCCTTATAGGTTATTACAAGTTATTGAGTAGAGTTCCCTGTGCTATACAGTAGGTCCTTGTTGGTTATCTGTTTTATATATAGTGGTGTGTATATGTTAATCCCAAACTCCTAATTTATCCCTGCCTAACCCATATTTTTTTTTTCAAAAAAAGAGGAAAGGAAACAACCTGAAGTGGTGAGTGAGTCACGGTACGTTCACATCAGCCAGTAAGGCAAGTCGTAGAGGAAGGCCTTACGTAGAACCTTCTGAGATGTGGGGGGGTATGTTCCATAGCTGTGCTGTCCAGTGAAGTAGCCACTGGCCACATTTGACTGTGGAGCACTTGAAAGATGGCTAATGAGATAGAGAAACTTAATTTTTAATTTTATTTAAATTTAGTTAATATGGGGAATTCCCTGGTGGTCCATTGGTTAGTACTGTGTGCTTCCACTGCAGGGGGCACGGGTTCTATTCCTGGTTGGGGAACTAAGATCCCACATGCCACACGGCGTGGCCAAAAATAAATTAATTAATTAATTAAAATTTAAAATAAATTTAGTTAATTTAAATAGCCACATGTGGCCAGTGGCTGCCATATTGGATGGCACAGTCACAAAAGAATGTTTAATGACCTGGAAAAACGTTTGCAGTAACTTAAATGAGAAAAACAAGTAGGATGTGTGTTATGATCCTATTTTTGTTAAAAAAAAAACAAACATGGAAAAATACTGGAAGGACACATATCAAAATATTTGATTACAGTGGTTACAGTGATTTCTTTGTGTTTTTCTATACTTTCTAAAATGCTGACAATATGCATGACTTTAAATTTTTATTGAGGCTTAACATGCATACAGTAAAGTATGTAAACGTTTGTTTTACAACTTGATGGGTTTTAACATGTGTACACACCTTGGTAACCACCACTCAGATCAAGAAGTAGAACAGTTCCAGCTCCTCAGAAGGCTGATGTTTTTACTATTTTTATTTCTTGTACTGAGGTCAGATACACATAATATAAATTAACCATTTTAAAGTTAACAGTTCAGGGGCATTTAGTACATTGACAATATTGTGCCGCCACCACCTCGGACAATCTACTGCCAGAACCTTTCCACCCACCGGAAGGAAACCCCGTGCCCATAAGCAATCATTCCCCATCCCCCTCCACCCACCCCTGCCAACCTCCAACCTGCATCCCACTTCTAGGACTCACCTGTTCGGGGGTTTTCCTTTTATTATCAGAACAGCTGTTCTTTATGATTTATGAAGAGGGTGGTGGCCCCATGCTGTGGATCTTTCTAGAGGGAAGGCTGTGTTTGAGGGCGAGCTTCCTGGAAGAGGTGGAAGCTGGGCCCTCTGCTGGCCATGTGCGCCTCCCACTTAGCTCTTGTCCTCCACAGGCAACTCATCACCATCCACAGTGCCCGCCTGCTGTCGCGGCTGCGGCCGGCCAGTGCCAACAGCTACGAGTACCTGCAGCGGCAACAGGTGAGGTGAGCAGGTGGGGGTCCAGGCGCCAACAGAGACGCAAACTCCAGTTCCAAGATGCAAAAGCTGCCTGGGGCACTGTAGCCGTCTGCAGGGTAGCCGTCCTGGGTGGTGGGGCTGCAGACGGGCACGTGAGGTGCTCATGGGGAGAGGAACGGACAGGTTATTGGGCATCTGTCATGGGCCAAGAACTGTTAAGGGAGGGAGCTCACACCCCCCATTTAAAGCTCACACCCCCCTGTGAGCTAGGGTTGATGGGCCTGCTTCCCGCTGGAAGAAGTGACTCATGACCCTGGGTCCTCTGTGGGGCTTGCTGCGGCCAGGCAGGCACTGTGCCAACCTCTGTGACAGACCTGACCTCGTTGAATCCTTACACATTATCTCTGAGGTCATTCTGCTATCATCCCATTTCACAGTTGAAACCGAGGCTCAAAGAGCTTGAGCAACCCACCTGAGGTCTCACAGTTAGTGAGTGGCGGGCTCTGGCACCTAAACCTGCAGGTTTCCTCTGCCCACGGCTAGCTCCCTGGGCCCCAGCCCTGCCCCTCATCCCCTGACACCCCACAGCTTCATGGGTGCTTCTGGCTCCCAGGCCCCCAGGCCCGAGGGTACGTCTGGCCAGGTGGGGAGTGATGGCTGAATAGCAGCCACAGCCACATGAAGGGGAGGGACATGGGGGCCTGTGCCCGGTGCCCCCACCCTCACTCGCCTGACTCCCTCTTGGGATGAGAGGTTAAGAGGGACTTCCCTGGCGGTCCAGTGGTTAAGACTCTGCGCTTCCACTGCAGGGGGCGCCGGTTTGATCCCTGGTCAGGGAACTAAGATCCCACATGCCACACAGTGCGGCCAAAAAAAAAAAAAGAAAGAGGTTAAGAGCCTGCATTTGGCAAGCCAGACCAGGGCTCCAGGTCTGGGAGAACATGGGTCTCAATTGCCCTCTGCCCCGACGGTGCCTGTCTGTATCCACACACCAGGCCCCAGGCCTGCCCGGCTGCATTACCCAAGCTGAAGCTGGAAGAAATTCCAGTCTTCCCTCGCTACTGGCCAGGGCCTCGGACCCAACCTGAGGCTCCTCTGGGGCGGAGGGGTCTCCAAGTGGCTGCTGACCCCCCTGCCCTGCCCTGGGGAACAGCAGCAGCTGCAGAAGCTCCAGAACCTTGCAGCCCTGGAGGGGAGCCTGGACTCGCTGGGCTCCCAGCAGGACTGGGGTGATGGCCCCGGAAATGATGCCAACCTTGATTTCAAATCATGTAACTTGTCGACAATCTCCCCCTACAGGGACCCTGAGTTGTTGGACTATGATTCCATGAGTCAGGCTGCAGCCCCTGGCTGTGGGCAACCCTGGGGTAAGCCAGGCCCTGCTGTCTCTGTGAACACTCCCTTACCCGGGGCCCCGGGCTGCCCAACAGGCCGAGGTGGACATCCTGGGAGTGGACGGGATCCTGTACAAGGGCTGAATGAACAGCAAGGACAGGGCGCGGCCTCTGACCGACACAGAGAAGGAGCTGGCAGGTGAGGAGCATCAGGCCTTCCTGGGCACCCCTGACCCGTGCCTTGCCTTTGCTGGGCATTGTGAGGCCCAGTGTGATGCAGGTGGGGCCCAGAGCCAGCAACATCCGAGACTGGGGGTTCCTCACACAGCCACTCGCAAACACGGGATCCTGCTGTATGCCAGGTACTGTACTGGGACAGCTTGTGACAAGGGATGCTGGGGAGGGGTACTGGATGGCCTCCCCAAAGAAGAATGCTTTGTGGTGATGGGAGAGTTGTGACAAGGGACACTGGTTCAAGGAGGAGGTCCTAGACTGCTGTCCTGAGGCCTCTGAAAAGGGAATAAGGCTTAGCTGGATAAAGGGATCAGGTGGGAGGAGAGTGATCTGGGGGAAGGGAATAGCAGTGCAAAGGCCCTGTGGTGGGTGGAAGGCAGGCACACTTAGGAACTCGGGAATGTGAGTCTCCCTGGAGTGGGAAGATCGGGCTGGGGTTGAGCATGATGAGGAGGACGCCAGGACAGACTGGAGGCCTGTGTCCTAATTGTCACGGGTTGGGGAGGGTTGGGCCAGAGGGAGACATGGAATGAATTGCTCTGGTTACTGCAGTGTCGAGGCCCTGGCTCCAGCTGGCTCCGACCAGGGACCCTGGGACTCAGCTCCTGCACTGGGCCAGCAATACCTTCTCTGCCTGCCCCTGTGAGGTTACCCTGCTCTGGGAAGAGGGGTTCCACACACTGCCCTACTGGGGCTGGTCCAGGAGCCACAAAGTGGTCAGCAGGTTAAATTCCGCCCATGGTGTCCCTCCTCACCCCACTTTGCCTCCATTGACTTGAGAACAACCACCAGACCCCTAAGCAAAGGAAAGGGTACTCTTTTCCTGGGTGTGCTGGACAGAGAGGACAGCACCCTGCTTTAGTGTCCCGGGGCTGCAACAAATGACCACCAATTGGGCGGCTTAAGACAATAGAAATTGTCTTAAATTGTCTCTCACAGTACAGGAGGCCAGAAATCCAAAATCAAGGTGTTGGCAGAGCCGTGCTCCCTCTGAAGGCCCTAGTGGAGGATCCTTTCTGCCTCTTCCAACTTCTGGGAGCTCCAGGCATTTCTGGGTTTGTGGCTGCATCACCCCCGTCTCTGCCTCCTTCTTCGTGTGGCTTCTCCCTGTGTCTTCTTCTCATCTGTCTCTTAACTCAGATACCCTCATCTGAAGATCCTTCACTTAATTACATCTGCAGAGACCTTTTCTTTAAACAAGGTCACATTCACAGGTTCCAGGGGGACACATCTTTTGGGCAGCTGCCATTCAACCCACTACAGGCCCCTGCCCTGGTCCAGGGAGCAGGTCACCATCTTGAACCCTGCATTCCCCCTGGGGCACAGATGTGGCCCTTACAGTGTTAATGGCTCCACCTGGACGATGCCCCCGGACGCAGATGCTGTCGAGAAGAAACTCAGGCTGGGCCCCTGGGATCACCAGGCAGGATAACAGCAATGGTGGCCAATATTTAATGAGCTCAACTTCTTGCCAGGTCCTGCACTGCCTCCTCTCACCCTGCACCAGCTGGTGAGGCATTACACAAATGAGCGGGTGAGGGTCTCTTGCCAGGAGCCCACCCTTGGTGGAGGGGTCAGGGTCATCTACAGACCCGCCCTTCGTCTCCAGTCATCCATCGGATGGCATCCCCACCCAGCTCCCCAGGGCTGTCATCAAGAGCGAGGGGCTCTTCTCCCCAGGGCTTGTTTGTTCTCCAGACCCATGCAGCAAAGCAGGAGTGGATCAGGATGCCTCAATTGCTTTATCCTGCTTGGGGGCCACAAAGTCTAACTAGAAATTGGAATCAATTCGAAACCCACCTGTGGCTGGATCTTTTGACCAGTTTGTCTCATTGCACATTTTTTTACTCAAAAGAAAATTCTAATCCAAAACACACTCAATATCTAAACCTAAACTAGCTGATGTGAGCCCCCCTCCCAGGTCCAGCCTGATCCCAGATGCATCCATCCATCCTTTGCCCACAGGGCCATCAAGGGCCGTCCAGCCAGCCTGTGCCCTCCTGATGCCTGCGCAGTGGTCAGGATCTCAGGCCAGGCAGAGGAACGCTTGAGCCCTAGTAAGCAGTGCCCCCAGCATGAGGCTGGACTTCCAGAGAGGTCTCAGTGGAAGGGGGGCTAAGTACAGGCAGGGCTCAGGTAGGCAGAGGCAGCAGGGGAGCAGATGGAGGGGGAGATGCCTCACCAGCCTCACCGTCCTCACCAGCATTGAGTGAATGGTCTCAAACCTGCTCCTGACCAGGCCCCTCCCCGCTCAGAACCCGGCAGGGTGAGTGTCCTATGGCTGCTGTAACATTACCACAAACAGGGGCTTAAAACTATCCAAGTTTGTTTTATCTTAGTTCTGGAGATTAGATCAGAAGTGAATCTTACAGGGCTAAGATCGAGGTGTCTGCAGGGCTGGTTCCTTCTGAGGCTCAAGGGGAGACTCCGTGTCCTTCCAGAGGCCTCCCACATTCCTTGGCTCGTGGCCCCTTCTGCCATCTTCAAAGTGCATCTCTCTGACCTCAGTGTCTGTCCTCACATCTCCTTCTCTGACTCTGACCCTCTGGCCTCCCCTCATAAGAATCTTATAATTACATTGGACCCATCCAGTTAATCCAAGATCATTTCCCCATCTCAAGATCCTTAACTTGATAACATTTACAAAGCCCCCTCTGCCATGTAAGGTGACATAGTCACAGGTTCTGGGGATTAGGACAGGATGTCCTAAGGATGTCTTGAGGTGCATTGTCCCCAGAGTCCGATCTCCTTGGCTGGTCTGCAGGGCCCCTTGGCCACTCCCCGCCCCAGCCTCATCTGCTCCCTGCCTCCAGCCTCCCAGAACTGCTTGCTTGGGCTTCCCGGGTGGCACAGTGGTTGAGAGTCCGCCTGCCGATGCAGGGGACACGGGTTCGTGCCCCGGTCTGGCAAGATCCCACATGCCGTGGAGCGGCTGGGCCCGTGAGCCATGGCCGCTGAGCCTGCGCGTCCGGAGCCTGTGCTCTGCAACGGGAGAGGCCTCTCACAACAGTGAGAGGCCCGCGTACCGCAAAAACAAAAAACAAAACAAAACAAAACTGCTTGCTTGCTCTCTCAACGATCCAGGCTGTTACCCCCGTCTGAGCCCCTGCATGTGCCATGAGCTCTGCCTGGAATCCCTGAGGAACATTTCTCATCTGCCAGGGCTCAAATGTCCCCTCCCGTCAGGAACCTCCCAGCTGCTTGGCTTTTGGCTCTTGCAGAGGTGGGAAAGCCGTGGAGGAGATTGTGGGAGAAGCAGATATTGGGGTCAGGTGGCAAGTTCCGGTTTGGGCCTCTGCATCCAAGGTGTCTGTGGGCCTTCAGGGAGAGTGCAGGCTCAGAGCTGGGTTCCCAGGCCTCAATGGGTCTTGGTTCTGTATCTGTATCCCAGGCTCATGTGCTTCACCTTGGAGGGAAGCAGTATGACCGTCTCACTGGTTGGCTGGTTGGCAGGTCCTACCTCTGGCGCGGGTTCAATCCCTGGTCGGGGAACTAAGATCCCACAAGCCGTGCAGTGTGGCCAAAAAAAAAAAAGATGAAACATGGAAATAAGGGAGAGAATGACTGGGGTCGGGAGGTTGTCCCTGTGGAGCATGTGGTCTGAAGGACTCTCTGAAAATGAAGGTCAGGAGACAGCCAGGGAAGGACACAGTCGTCCAAGCAGAAGGAACCGTCAGGGTCCTGCATGGGAAGGAGCTTCGTGCCCCTGTAATTCGTCCCAGGTGGGAGGCCTGGCCCATCCCCTCCAGACTTGGTGCCCTGCTCAGCCGTCTGCGACCCCCCAACACCACCACCACCCCCGTCCTTCCTGCATATTCGCTCTCATGGCCTCTTTTCCCTGCACGTTCCCACCTCGTACAGCGGTCTCTGGTCCGGATGGCCGGTCATGGTGACTCTTGGCTGGACGGGGAGAGGGGGACGCCTTGGGTTCAAAAGTGAAGGATGGAGCCAGACTCCAAAGGCCACATATTGTGTGATCCCCCCCGCCATGATGTGTCCAGAACAGGCAAATTACGGAGACGGAAAACAGATTAGCGGTTGCTGGGTGCTCGGGGGAGGGGTGAATGGGGGTGTGTGTGACTGCCTCATGGGTACAGGTTTCTTTTGGGCATGATGAAGTATTCTGGAACCAGATGGAGATGGCAGTTGCAAAGCCTTGTGAATACACTTAATGCCACTGAATTGTTCACTTTGAATGGTTAATTTTATGTGAAGTTTACCTCAGAAAAATATGCATGCACAGAAGATGAAGGCCAGGAAGGTGGGGTGGGGCACTGTGGTGGCCTGGTCCTGGTGGGAACAGCTGAAGAACTGTCAGGCTGGCCAGCACGTCACCTGTATCTTTTCATGCTAAAATAATGTCTCTCTCCTCCTTGGCCTTGAGTTACTTTCAAAAAGCCTTTTTCTGACATCTCAGCTTTTAGAAGCGCTAGACTTACGAAGGTGGGGAGGGAGGAAGGGTCTTCCTTGCATGACTGGGTAGGGATTGGGTATGTGAAGAGGCGGCAGCGGGTAGTGGGGCGGGGGGCAGCAGGGCAGGTCCTACCAGAGCGAAAGGGCCTCCAGGGTGGGGCAGAGCCCTGGAAGCGCCCCCCACCAGCTCCTGTCTCTTCCCCTTTCTTTTCCACCAAGCTGTTAAGGTTCCGCATCCCCCAGCTCGAAGCCCATATGAGGGTGTGCGCCCGAGTGCCTTATTCGGTGCCATCTACCCCTGTGAGTACCTGCCCCCCAACTCCCTGGCCCAGCTGGGATTCTTGCAGGGTCTCTGGGCCCCCCAGTCCCAGCCTGGGGCTCTCCTACCCCACCTCATCCATATCTCACCTGCCCTGCCCAGACCTGGGCCAGAGAAGATCCCTCGAGTGGCCCCCACCTGGCACCCAGCACCCTGGCCAGGGCCTCCAGCCATCCTGGGCTCCACCTTTACCCTTCAGCCAGGTTTCCTGGCCCAGAAGCCATCCCTGGGGTCCAAGCCAGGTGTCTGTGCCCTGGGGTCCAGCCGGCTGCAGAGCTGGGATGAGGGAGCCTGTTCATTCCCTCGGGCCTCTCTGCTGAGGGCCCGTGAGCCAAGTTGGGGGCAACTGAGCTCATGACTCCTCTGGTCACATCACCACGTACCAGGCATCTGAGAGCACTTTACAGCATACAAAGCACTTCCTCCCTTCTCATCTCACCCAGTCCTTATCTCGTTAACCAGGATGCTGAGGTGAGCACAGCTAGCCCATTTTAAAGTGGGGGAGCTGAGGCGCACGACCGTGAACTGGGGAATGCAAGAGCTGGGCCAAAGTCCATATCCTGGACTCCAAGTCCTGTGTCCTCTCGGCTGCCCTGCTCCACTTCTGTGTCCACCTCTGGTTTCATTTATCTTGGGCCGCCCCCCAAACCCAGGAAGTGTCAGGTGCCTGGACTGGGTGAGCAGAGGTGGAGCACTTCCAGTCTTGGGGCTTCTCTTCTCCTTAGTGGAGAAGATGACCCCATCGGGCCAGCCTCTCTCCAGAATATTCCTGGGACACATCATGGGTCTCACCTGCCCCCCAGCAGCCTGCCCCCCCCAAACCAGCATGGGCTCAGCCACCTCAGGCCCCCAGCCGACATGCCAGCTCAGCCTCCGTCTCTGCCTCCCCTGCCACTGCTGCCACAGCTGATGCCATCCCTGCAGGATCCCCAGCCGGCCCCAGGGCCTGCCGGGCACCCAAGGCCTCTGCGCCTTGAGTCCCAAGCCGGCATGCAGTCCACCAAGGAGCCCACCAAGCTGTGAGCCTGCAGTGCCAGCGTCGCCCCCTCCCCCGAGCAGGTGGAGACCCTGCCCTGAGCCTAGTCTGGGGAAGGTGCAGGGGCCCTGGACTTAGGGGAGGGTCTCCGTAAGGAGCTCATTTTGATCCAGTAGCTGTTTTAACTGTCATATAAATACCTGTAATACAATCCTTCTCATGCTACGTGTCATGGAGAACACAGCTTTCTAGATTGAATTTCCCACTAAACCAATTTAATTCCTTGACCAATTTTCAATACAACACAAAGTGGTTTTAAAAACAATCACTTTCCTTTTTATTTTGCTGAAATGATTTTATCAGAATCAGTTCCAATTACAGCTAACGCCACTGTCCATTTTCTTTGGGGACCATTATTTCTACCAGGACCAATTTTCTCATGGGAACCAAATTTTATTGCGTGCATGGTTTTTTATTGTCTGTTGATTGTTCCCACCAGTAATTAGTTATGAGTTGGATATTTAAAGAACCTGACTGTTTGTATTTACTTCTGGCTAATCCATGAGGCACTTGGAGCAATGGCCCTGGAATCCTCCAGGACCGCTCTGTCCTGTTTGGCATCTTTCTGCCTCTTTGGTTCCCGCGCTCACTGCCTATGCACTTGGTGGAGGGGGCGGGGGTGTCAAAGCGTCCTGATTTGGGGTTCAGAGCCCGGCCTACTCACGCCTGCCTGGCGGGTCCTGCAGCCTGGCGTGGTTTCTGCCCCTTGGACGGTTTACTGGTCCCTCCTTCTCCGTTTCGCGTTTTCTCCCTTTCCACCCCCTAGGTTGTCCAGTTGCGCCCTCTACCCTTTCTGTGCTTCTGATACTTGTATCACATTCCACAAAGACTAAAAAAAAAAAAAATTTCCCTCTGAATAGTTTTGGGGCATGGCTCCCCCAAACATCCACCAGAGGCTCCTGGAGCGAGTCAGGGAGTGGGGTGCGCAAGCTGCCCGGGGGTCCGCCTGGGGGAGCCAGGGTGCTGGCATGGAGGAGGGTTCTCTGGACGGGCGGCCAAAGGAGTCCTGGATGCTGCGTGCCTGCCCCTCCCCACCAGTTGTCCCCCAGCCCTGCCTCCCCCTCCCCCTGCTCCTTACCTGCAACCACTCCTGACTTCTCTTTTCTTTCTCCAAGGACTGTGTCCAAATGAGGCCGAGCTCTTCCTGACCCAGGTGACCTACACCGCCTTGGGGGATACTGGCCAGTGCATCCCTGGCCCCACCCCCATATCACAGATGAGTGTTTTTGTCAGCTTCTCCCCAGAGTAAAATCTTTCACTTTTCTGATTGTGGATAACGGTGACTGGCCCCATGCCCTCTGCGAGGGGAGGCCTTGCCAGTCCCACATGGGTGGGTGGACCTGCCAGTCCTTCCTCGGGCCATCAGCCCAGGGTCAGCCTCCCAGAACCACTGAACAGAACCACCATGGCTGAGTCTCAGCAGAGAATCACAACAAACCGCCCCTACCCCGTCACGTTGGTCGCCCCGTGGCAAAGCGCCCCGTGTGGCCCTGGTCCTGTGTGGTGGGCAGATCACGGGCCTGTGGGAGGGGCAGTGGTATGACTTGCCCAGGGTCACACAGTGAGGCCTTAGCTCTCCGGCCACCTGCCCAGAAGGCTGTACTTCTTGGGCGGGTGCTGTACACAGGTATGAGGGGTCCAACTTTCAGGAAAAGGAGGTGTGGCCTGGGCTCGGGCAGATGGAGAGGTGGGGGCTCTTAGGGACACGCCCATGCCAGGTGTGGTCAGGCTTGTCTCCTGCACTGCAGCCTTGACATGTGTGGAACCACAGGCATCCAAGCCCTGCTCTTTCAGCCCCTTGTAGCTGCCTTCCCAGCCCATTTCTCAGATTTACCAATGGAATCAGTGCTTGAGTGGGTTCCTGCAGCCCAGGGAGCGAGGAGCAAGACCCAGGTAGGTCACTGTGTAACCATTTTCATACTGACAGGCCTACTGGGTGCTTTGAAAGGTGGGGAACCATGAACCCAACTGCAGCCAGCCAGGAGCCATCTTGAAGATGACAGTTCTATCTCCCGTGGGGGTTGGTAGGGAAGCCAACCTTTGACCTGATCCCAGGTGGAAGGTGCAGGCAGGATCTTTGCCAAGGACAAGGCTTGCCTATTCTAGCCCCACCCCTGGGGGTGGGACCTGCAGGTCTTGGCAGCTGGGAGGGAGGTACTGCACCTACTCCTGGGGCTGCTGCTCAGAAGGGTGGCCCACCCCATCCCAGCAGGGGAAGGTGCTTGGGGAGCAGACAGAACTGGGGATGGGGTCAGTAGAGTGGAAATTTTTGGAGGCCCTGGGTCCAGCTTCCTCTTCTGCAGGGGGGACCACAGCTCCTAGCCTGGGACACAGTGGCAGGGCCAAGCTGGACAAGGAGTAGGGTGACCAACCATCCTGGTCTGCCTGGGAGTGAAGGGGATCCCTGGAACTTTCAGTTTGAAGACCAAGAAGGAATTCCCTGATGGTCCAGTGGATAGGACTCCGGGCTTTCACTGCCAAGGGCCCAGGTTCGATCCCTGGTTGGGGAACTAAGATCCCACAAACCATGTGGTGCAGCCAAAACAAAAGAAACAAAAGACTGAGATGAATCAGTCATGTGGAGAGGGAAGCATGTGGGCTGGCCTGGTATGAGGGGCACGAATGAGATGCCTGCTGCCGAGCAGAGGGTCCTGCCTCGAGGTGCAGCGTGGTGATTGCTCTGCACCCCCAAACCCAGCCCCATAACCTACCGATGCAAGTAAAAGGGTCACTGAACATTTTCTTTCTTTCAAAGACCACAAACTCATTAACCCTAAGGTATAAACAACAGCAAACATGTCCCAAACAAGATGATCTGCCTTGGTAAAAGGCACCACCAGTACCCAAAAGCAGGCCACCAGGAGGCACTGGAGGGAGGACATTCTGTGCAGGGACTTCTTAGGGACACACAGGTCCCCCTGGCACCACCGTCTTGGCTGGCTTGACCCCTGACTTTCCACAGATTTGGGAGCTCTAGGCAGAGACCCTCCACACACACACACACACACACACAACCTCCAGAGAGGGGCTTCTCTTCTCTCTCCCCTTTCTTCCTCTTGCTCATGGCTTCCCCAGGATCCATAGAAAATGAGATCCCCAGTATTTACACCTCATATTCCCCAGATGAGAAACGGCCCCAGAAAGCAGAGCAGGACTCTGCCAACAGGCTCCCAGCACCTCGTGCTGCGCCACTGACAGGCCTCCAGGAAGTGGGCCCTCCCCTCCCCTCCCGCGGCGGGGGCTGGAGTCAAAACCCTCATCTGTCCTCAGATGAGTCCTGCTATAAAAAGCCCCTCAGAGACCTCCAGGGCCACAACAGCCCTGCCCGCCACTGGGCTGGGGGGCCAGTCTCCAGAGCGGTGTGGTTTTCTGCAGCGGCCACAATGTGTTCCCAGAGAGCCCTGGGGGCTCTCAGCGGCCCTGGGAGAATCCACCTTCATCCAAGGGAATCTCAGAACAAGCCCTTCTCTTTAAAGCTCTGAAGGAGGAGCCCTGCCTGCCCACAGAAAGCATTTCAGAGCCTCCATTCACCCCCCACACACACCCAGGTCCCCACCCCCCACCCTGCCACGCCACAGAGCAGGACATTTACTTCCACAGATGCTCCTGATGAAGAGCAAATCCCCTTCAGAGATTCCAGCAGATGCAAGACAGACGCTGGACACGCACATGTCCATGGTGGGCAGAGGAGTGGCTGGCTGGCCAGGGACACGCTGAGCTATGTCCCCACCGTGGTGGTCAGCTTCAACCATTTGTGGCCTTAAGGGAACTTGGTCCAGATATTACAAATTTTCCAAGGTAAGCCAGAAGTGAGGCTTTTCTTGTAAACTCTCCTGATTTTTTTTTTTTAATTTTTTTTATTTAACTCTCCTGATTTTAAAGTGCTGGCCGACAAATCAAGCCCAACAGCACATATCAGAGGCCTGTGAATCTGCAAACCCCTAAGACAGCCACGCCCTGATCATTTAACATCAGACCTGAAGGGCTCACCCACCACTTGTCACCTGGGGAGGCCGGGCCTCCATTCCACATGCTGCCATGTACCCTCTTCAGAAATGAGAGCTCCAATCACATTCTTTCCAGCAACCTCATGGATGCAAATGGTGTTTTCACAATGGAATCTTGGAAAGAGAGCGATCTGGAGCTCAAGTCTAGTGGTGACGAAGCCCAGAGGCTGGACTTTTGAGGTGACAAGGCTGGTCTCTGTGTGCTGCTGAGGCAGCTCCTAGGAGGTGCCCGAGGTGGACAGCTGAGGATGGCTGTAAATGTGAGTCTCTTCCGTTCCTACATCAGCAGCTTTGCTTTTTAGCCAGTTTACACTTGAACGTGTAGTAGGTGGTTACTGACTCCTTCAGTTTTGCTTCTGAGACTCAAGGTTTGGGGAAATTGAAGTTCCTGGTTCTGTGCTGCCCTTGAGTTCTGGGTCACGTGGCATCTATGTTGTCCCACCTCTAGCTCCCCTTGAGTGAGTTTTCCTGACCCCTTTGCTTGCCTGAGAGATGCTCAGAGGCTCACACCTGGCAGGGCCTCAGCATTGCTGGAAAGCTCCAGCCCTGCCCTCTGCCCCCTCCTGCTCCAGTTTCCGCTGTGCCTGGGGCCCTTGTTAGAAATCAGATTCCTAACCAGTTTGCAGGGCAGAAATAGAGACACAGATGTAGACAACAAACATATGGACACCTAGGGGAGAAAGTGGTGGTGGTGGGATGAATTGGGATATTGGGATTGACATATACACACTAATATGTATAAAACAGATAACTAATAAGAACCTGCTATATAAAAAATAAAATAAAATTCAAAAACAGAATTAAAAAAACCAAAACTGCTTTAAAAAATAAAGTCCATTAAAAAAATTTTTTAAAAGAGAGAAATCAGATTCCTGGGCCCTCCTCCAGAACAGTTGCCTCAAGGACCCAAGGGACCCTTGTGCTCTGCATGCTGGAGGGTCACAAGTCTGGTGGCTCCCAGCTGCCACGAGGGGCTTGTGTTGCATCAGAATCACCCGGGAACCATTCTACTTTTAATAACAGCTATGACACATAAGTGTCATGCCATACAGTTTTTTATAAATTTATTTATTTTATTTATTTTTGACTGTGTTGGGTCTTTGTTGCTGCATGCGGGCTTTCTCTAATTGTGGTGAGCGGGGGCTACTCTTCGTTGCAGCGCGCAGGCTTCTCGTTGCGGTGGTTTCTCTCGTTGTGGAGCACAGGCTCTAGGCGCGTGGGCTTCAGTAGTTGCGGCACACAGGCTCAGTAGTTGTGGCTCACGGGCTCTAGAGTACAGGCTCAGTAGTTGTGGCGCACGGGCTTAGTTGCTCTACGGCATGTGGGATCTTCCCAGACCAGGGATCGAACCCGTGTCCCCTGCATTGGCAGGTAGATTCTCAACCACTGCGCCACCAGAGAAGCCCCCATACAGTTTTTAAAGTATACGATTGAGTGGTTTTTAGTACATTCACAAGTCGATCACTGATATCCTGGGGAATGTTTAAAACTGTACTGTCAGGGCCTCCCCAGGGATTCTGATGCCGTGGGGCCTGGGAGCTCCCTGGAGGCCATGCTGTGCAGCCAGCTACGGAACCACAGGCAGCGTGGGATCTCTCCACTGGGGTGACTTTGCTTCCAGGGGATGTTTCACTGTGCCTATAGACATTTTTGGTTGCCACAACTGGGGGCTGCTCCTGGCATCTACTCATGGGAAGGGGCCAGGGATACTGCTCAACATCTCACAGCATACAGGATGCGCCCATGGCAGAGAAGGACCCAGCCTCCAATGTCTAGAGTGCCCATGCTAGAAGAGCTGGATCTACAGGAACCTCAAGTCCCTGCCAGCCCTAATGAGACCACCAGGGACCTCCAGGCCCAGCCCGTGGGGGCCTCCAGAAACAGAACTAGGCTTGGTCAGGTTGGGACATTCTCACCCTTGAATGTCCACTGGGCACGTGAGGATCCTGTCAGAAGCAGATTCTGTTTCAGTAGATCTGGGCTGGGGGCTGAGGTCCTGCATCTCTAACAAGTTCCCAGGTTATGCCGCTGGTCTGGGAACCACACTTTGAGTAGCAAGGGTGTGGATCACTTACAGGCCACCCAGGGGCCCACCTGGGGGTAGGCTGAGTGCACATTCTGGACTGTACACTGTCTTGTGTGGCTCCAACGCATACGGCCACCTCAGTAATCTGCACACTGGGGAGCTCAGGCACACTGTTACAGATAACCCCCATGTCACAGATAACCCAGAAATACTTACTTGCCTCTACAAACCATTTTTCCTACACTTGGAGGGAGATGTGGCAGCTCCCTGAGAATTGTCTTCCATCCAAAAGGATGAAAGTAAAGAGGCCTAGGGCAGCCTCCCCCTTCTCATCCTGCCCCATCCCGCAATTCCCTCACCACAGGCACCCCAGACAGAGCTGCGCCCCCTCTGAAGGCCATTAGAAGGGTGGGCTTCAAGGTGAGGACACACTTCCAGAACATAAGCAACAGCTAGAGCAGGGGCGCCGCGGTCAGTCTTCAGTGATAAGCGGGGACAGACAGTGGTCCGCAGAGCCTGTCCAGGCTCCAACAGGGCAGAGGTGAGGCTAAGTGGCAGCACGGCATCCCTGGGGAGCGAGAGCAGAACTGTTGATGGCAGGCGCTGAGACACCTGTCAAGCAGGAGACCTTCCAAAATAGAACTCCCCAACCCAGACGCCGTCCACAGAGGGCTGAGTGCTGGCAGGCTCTCCCAGATTAGGGAGTAAGGTCTGCCAGTGAAGAGCTGCAGAGGCCCCCGCCTCCTTCCTTCCCCACGTTCCAGCTCGTCACGAAGGGGTACAAGGCCAAGGCTACCTTCTCCCAAAGCCGCCCCAGGGATGCCCTCCACTGGTACAGGCTGCCCAGGACAGAGTGGGGCGCCCTGGCTTCTCCCTTGGAGCAAGAACAGGTGCCTGCCCTAGCCTGGCTTGATAGCAGCCGGGGATCCACTGTTGCCCGAGTGGTTCGTCTCCTTAGCAACCAAAGGTTTGAGCTGTGGGTTAGACTCTGCTCAGCCTTGTCCGGTCCCTGCTGCTAGCCCCCACGGGCTCTGCAGCCAAGCCTGCTATCTTACTACGGGTGCTGTGTCCTGTGCCTCCCCAAGGGAGGGCCCTGCCCACACAGCATATTTGCTGGAGGTTGGGCTGAGGGTCCAGCCTGCAGCCAGTCACTGGGGCCCTAAGCCAGGAAGAAAAGTCCTCTGTGAAACCCTGGCAGACCGGAAGGCAGCTGTTAGCCCTGGAGGTCGGGATCTGTCCAGTCGGACGGGGGAAGGGTGAGCAGATGGAGGCAGGGGTTCTGGGAACACAGGGCAGGAACTAACTTCATGGGAAAAGCCTGGGGTGGGCAGGAAGATTCCAGAGCATGTTGTGGTTGAAAACACAGCAACAGACAGGAGCGGTGTGGAGCCAGGCGGGACTGGGGGGTGGGCCCCTGCTCTGGGCTCCGTTGGCTCCCTCCCCCTCCACACAGGGCCAGCTGGCAGCAAAGCTTAGGATACGAGGCAAGACCACAGAGCCTGGTGGTGGTTTGGAACTCTTTCTTCTCCTTTGTTAAAAGGGGGAAAGGAACTGGGGATGGGGTACCCCCGGGCTCTGGGGAGGCATGCAGGCAGCCCCAGCAGGCAGGCGCTGGGGGATGGGTGGGAAGAGTCCTGGAGTTTCCCACAATCCTTTTCTCTGCAGGGAACAGCAAGGCTGACTGCCCAGGGGGCAGGGGAGAGGGGCAAGGCCCTGGGGAGAGGGACGGCGGACAAGGGGAGAGGGGGCTCACTCTAACATGCAAAGTCCAGCTGCCCCATAAACTAGGTTGCTTCTCGAAGAGCGACATACATATAAATACACAGACACAGCGACACGCACACATGCGGAGAAGGCTCTGCATTCCCGAGGGTGGGGATCTAGGCCCACCAGCCCCAGGGAGCTCCGCAGCCCCCTGGGGTGGGGTGGGGCAGGTGAGTCCTCGGGGGAAGGCTGCTTGTTCTCTGAGGTTCTGTCCACCAGCACCCAGACGACTCTGAACCAAATCCATGAAAGCTGGGTGCCGCAGGCCCGCGCTGCTGGGTACGCATGCGGGCAGCCTGCGTACTGGCACAAGGGTCCGGTCTCTCCCCCCCAGGGCTCTGGGGAATGGGGGTGCAGACAGAGGGTGAAGGGGGCCCGCAGAGACGTCCTCTCCCCCGCCCCACGGGGTTCTGGCCTCCGGGAGGGGGGAGGGGCCTCCCTTATCTCTCGGCCTCCATGGCAGGGTGGGCTCTGGGTTCTGAGGCGGCCTGTTGGGGGACCAGGGGCGGCCAGTCTGACACCGGGGAAGGGGGTGCCGGAGTCCACAGGGGCGGCTGCTGCGGCTGGTGGTGCTGTGCCCCCCCTGGGGGCGAGGCCGCAGCCGGCCAGCTGGGTGCCGCGAAGCTGCTGGTGGCGGCGAGTGGGAAGTGCGGCGGGGGCGACGTGGCCGTGGCGGCCATCGGGCTGCCGCTGCCTCCGCTGTGGAAGCTCTCGGAGGCCTTGAGACGGGAGAACATGGTGAGGGCATCGGGGAAGTTGGGGGGCGTGGCGGGGGTGTTGGCTGGAGTGCACATCTGTGGGGGAAGAGGAACAGAGAGGGAGGGGTGAGCACCCCCTTTCTGGAAGGGCCCCGGGCTCCCACGAGGAGACACATGCCCCTTCCCTGGAGGCACCCCACCCTGCAGGCGGTCCACCAGCCAGGAGCTCACAGAGGAAAGGTGTGGTGTCCGAGATGGGCTAGCCCACTGTGCCTGCTGCCAGGCTCCCAGGAGTCCCATCCCAGCGGCTCTTCCGTGGCCAAGAGCCACTGCACCTTCCTTGGCCCTGGGTGGCTTCCCCCTGCCCTGAACTGGGACAGCCCCGCAGGGCTGCCCCTGGGGCTGCAGGGGACACTTACCATCTGGTGGTGATGGTGGCTGTAGGGGATGTTGGTCTCTTGGAAAAAGGCGCTGAGGGCCGTCTGCGGGAAGAAAGGCCCACGCTTACCCTCAGGACCCCTGTGGCCCTGGCCTGGCAAGTTGAGGCAGCATGCCTGTCATCCCTCGACCCTCGCCGCAGCCCAAAGAGGCACTGTGGACCTCTGGGCAGGTCTGGTGGGTGGGGAGGACCCTCATGACACTGCCTGCCACCTGGCTGCCAAGTGCTTCCAGCTCACCTGACATGGGGGCCTGTCTCATGGGGAAAGGCCTCCGGCAGATTCTAGCCCTACTGCCACCAACTCCATGGATGGCAAGTCCCTACTCCTCCCTGAGCCTCAGTTTCCTTGTCTATGAGCCAGAGGACAGCAAAGGCACCCAGATGTTGAATGTGTAACCCACCTGCTCCTCTCCTAGGCTGGCCAAGGGACTCTGCCCTGGTTCTCAGTTTCTCCGTCTGCACCACAGGGTGATGGGACTAGGTGGCTTGCAGGTTCCCCTCCCTAGCCGCAGTGACCTCCGGAGATCCACGGTCCAGCTGGGAGAGCCGGAATTAAGTAGGATGGTCTGGGGTTTGCACCCCTGTCCAGTTACCTGAGCCTTCCTTGGAATGTTCTCAAGGTGGTGGAGCAGGAGGAAGGCTGAAGTGGGGTATGCACCCAGGACTGTGAGAAGTGGGTGAGAAAGGGGGTGGCAGCTGGCCTGGGTCAGACAAGCTCCTCTAGTGACCCTGAGGGGCTGGGAGGAGGGGCCCCAGGGTGGCCTCCGCTGGCATTGGTGTGTCCTGGTTCGACCCCTGCAGGAGAGGCATCCAGGAAAATAAAGGAACCAGCTGCTCTTGCGAAAGTGCTGGGTGAGGGAGCCCGTCAAGTGTGTGAAGGGTCTGCAGGCAGCTCTGCCCTCCATGGCTCCCCCCTCGGGCTCACCACCCCACAGCCCAGCGCTGTCAGCCCCTCCCCCACTCCCAACACACCCAGAAACCCAGCCTGGCTTCTAGGGCTTACCCTAGGGGTTTTATTATTAAATTCAAGTGAATTACTCTGGGAATTTCCTGCTGGAGATGCCCTACCCCAGTGTCCCCAAACATGGGTGTGGGAGCTGGGGGGAGGGCCTTGATCTCTAAGCACCTCCTTGTGACACACACCCCCAGGAGCCCCAAGGGACCCACCAAACCATTCCTCCCCCAACGGCAATTCTGAAGGCCATTGCTGTGTGTGAGGATTCCAGGGAGAAACGGCTGCCCTTTTCCTGCCTTCCTAAAGCACCCCCAACCTTAAAGCACACAGGTCCCCCTCCAGCAGCCTTCTGTCCCCATTAACACCTGAATCACAGAGAGTATGACCCAAAAACAAGGCCTCCTGCTGCGCCAGCCCTCAGTCCAAGTGTGCAGCTAGCCAGGGAAGAGGGCACAGAGGGGAGTTTACCACAAGGAACCCCACTCACTCCCAGGAAGACCTAAAGATTGGATGTTCACAATCCATTTTTACCTTAAGCAGACCTCCCTACTATCCGCCTCCCCATTTTACACATGGTGAAACTGAGATTCAGGGAGCCTGGCGCACAGGGCTCCTACCCTGGGGGCCACCAGAGCTCCCCAGTCTGCAAGCTGCTCCTGCCCCTCCTGAGATCAGAGTTTTTCCCCAGGCATTTCCATTTTCAAAGTTACATTTTCAAGTCCTGTGACCAAGCGACACCAACCAGTGCTGCCTGAGTGACTGCCAGGCTGGTGCCAGGCTCTGTGGGCTGGGCTGAGAGTGCGGACAGGCAGAGCCGCTTCCCACCGGACACCTGCCTGCCCAGCCCCAGGCAGACCGGACACCTACCTGCCTGCCCAGCCCCAGGCAGACGGGGGAGCCGGGTATGCAGATGTGGGACTCAAGCAAACTGCCATGAATGTGGTTTTGCAAGTTTTGCCACATCCAGCTCTTGAGACAAACGGGCTGATTGGGGAGCTTCCTGCAGGGTGGGGCTGCCGGGGTTGGCCATTCACTCCTTAGAGGTCAACTCACATGCCCCAGGTACAGCTGAGGAAACTGAGGCCAGAGAGTGGGACCTGCTCAGAGAGCCAGAGCAGCCTCCCATCTTGTGATGTGAGGACCACCGCAGGGTTAGCAGTCCCCCTGAGATCTCTGGTAGGAAAGTGAGCAAGGATTCCCCTGGGTGGACAGGCCACTGCCTCCCCAGACTGTCCCAACCTTCGGGCAGCAATTCTGATCCCCATCCCACCCCCAGGAAGCTGAATTCCAGAGTACCCTGGCTCCCTGTCCCTCCTACGGCCCAAATACCTTCCCTGAGCTTGCTCCCCATCTAGAAACCAGGCTTTGAAGCCTGGGCTGGGCACAGACTCTACAGACTGGCTGGGGCTGTGACCTTACACTTGTGAGGGGAAGAGCTCAAGGGGCTCTGGCCTCATCCCTAGATACCATCCTGGGTTATTTCTGGGGCGGCAGAGTAGGGAAGGCCAGGTGGCCTCTTGGCAGCACAAGCCCTGGGCACTAGTGCCCTATGGGTCGGGGAGGCCTGGGGAGGTGGGGGCCAGGCTGGGGCAGCCCCACCTCCTGCCCAGCTGGCTGAAAGCTAGAAGCTACTGAACCGTGTATATCATGCCATGCACTGTGCAGGTAGATTCGCCGGCCAGCACAGAGGAGAGCACCTGGACACGCCTCTGGAGCAGGGTACACAGATGCACACGTAGCTGTAGTGTGGGGCTCCGACACAACACCTGTACACATGTGTGCGCACGCGAGAGCACCGTCTGCAAAACGGCGACCTGTGGTGTGGGTACACACCCCGCACCCGCGCCCCGGTGGACTGCGTGTTTACACACACGCGCGCACGCGCGCCAACATGTCCACGCGCAGCGTGGCGCGTGCGTAAATACAAATGCACATGTACGTGGACACGCGCCGCCGAGCTGTCCAGCCCACACGCAGATCCTCAGACCCTGAGACCCACCGGGCGGCTCCAACCGCGGGCTCGGGTCTCCCTTATCTTAAACCCGCAGCTCCCAAGGCGGGGGCGGCGTGGGCCCAGCTCGGCTCAGGCCTGGGGCGTCCTCCTTCCGGCCGCCCGCCAGTCTGTCCGTTTGGGCCTCGGCGCCGCCCCGCCCTGGCCGTTACCCGCACAAAAAGGGGGGCCCCCAAAACCGATCGCCCAGGAATTTGGGGGTTGGGGATTCGGGCCCGGGGGAGGCAGACTGCCCCTTCCGCCCACCCCGAGCGGGCGGCGTTTCCGGGGGCCGCGTAGACGCGGCCGCGCCGCGGGCCTGACCCGCACGCCGCGTGTGCGCTCTGCGGCCCAGCCGCCGGGGCGCGCGACCGCCGGGGCTCCGGGCCGAGTGCGCGGGCCCGACCCCGGCCAAGCGCGCCGCGGCACGTGTCCACACCGGCCCGCACATGCTCCACTGCACGCGTAGCCACGCGGGACGGACACCCGCGCCCCGGCCCCAGCCCGGCCGCGCACCTCGAACTGCCAGTGGGCCGCCTGCAGCAGCTGCTTCGCCTGATCGGCTGCGCAGCCGGCCGTCAGCACGAACTGGTTGATCATGACCTGGTGCTTGAGCTCGTCCATGTTCACGGACATGGCGCCTCCGCCGCCTGCCCGCTCCGGCCTCCCGCCGCCGCGCGCTCCTTCGCCTCACGCGTCCACCATTAGCGAGCCGGCTCCGGCTAATACAAATATTTACTGTGCGGCTCTGACTCACCGAGCCTCGCCTCGCTCCGGGCCGCGGGGGGCATGCTGGGAGATGTAGTCCCGCGCCGCTTCCGCCGCGCTCGGCCGGGAGCTGCGGGCCGGCCCGGGGCCGAAGGTGTGTCTGAGCGTTGGGCGCCTACTGTGTGCAGAAGCTGGACGGGCACGTACCCAGGCCCGTGACTGAACTGACGGGGGTCAGGAGACGGGGGCCATAGACACTGTGCATGGGCGCAAACGCAGCCTCAGGGTATTTACCAAGATCCCAGTATCCCGAACCCCAGTGTGATTGGCATCTCTCTGTGTTGAGTAGGCGCACTATTGGGGAGGGGGATGGGCCAAGAATTTTGGCACAAATCAACAGCACTAGGGCCATAAGGCCCCGAAAGCCTGGCACACAGTAGGCGCCTACAGATACTCGTTCAGTGAATGAATTATTCTGCCCTTTAGGGTTCTGCCTAAAGTCACCGCCTCCAGGAAGCCTTCCGAGTCACCCCAACACCCAGGGCACAAGCTCGCGTCGCCCACTTGTGACACGGGTCCCTCCGCGGCCTGGCGCTCCGCCAAGCACACAGTAGACCCAAGGAACATCAGAGGAAGGGGTGGCGACCGAGACAGGTAGGCGAGACCAGCAGTCTCTGGAGCCTCTGCATACTCTCTGCGGGATGCTTGCACTTTCCCACGCAATATTTCGTGCGCTTTGCCGGAAATCTCAGCTTTTAGTAGGCGGACTCTAGGACCGCGCGGCGCCAGTTCCGGGGCGGCCCCGAACTCCCATTCCCAGAATGCCCTGGTTTATTTGCATCGCTCAGTCCTTGTGACGTCAAGTGAATGAGGCCGCGTCTCAGCCAATGGGCTGTCGGGAGGTGTTAGGACCTGGCCATATAAGGTAAACAAAGCTGGCCGCCCAATGAGGCAACAGCGGGGGCGGGCACTGGGTTGGGGCGGGCGGGGCGCGTCACGTGGAGGGCGGGGGCGGGGCTGAGGAGAGCGCTAGGTAGGGTGTTGAGGGTTGTGTTTACAGCTCCGCACGCGCCGCTTCCGGTTGACGTTGCCGCTCGGCAGTGTAGGGGCCGGGCGGATTCGGAGCTGGGGCCGGGGGCTTCGTCACTGCGGCTCAGAATGACCTTATCCCGGTTCCCCGCGCTCCCTGGACACCAGTTTCATTAGTTGAGCAACTCTTTATTGGGCCCTTACTCTGTTCCTGGCTCTGATCTGGCCAGGGATGCAGAGAACAAACTCTAGAAGGGTCGGCTGGTGCGTGGGGTGGGGGCGTGCATCAAAAATCCCAAGAACAGGGACTTCCCTGGTGGCCCGGTGGTTAAGAATCCTCCTGCCAATGCAGGGGACACGAGTTCGAACCCTGGTCCGGGAAGATCCCACATGCCACAGAGCAACTAAGCCTGTGTGCCACAACTACTGAAGCCCGTGCACCTAGAGCCTGTGCTTCGCAAGGAGAAGCCACCACAATGAGAAGCCTGCGCACTGCAACGAAGAGTAGCCCCCTCTTGCCACAGCTAGAGAGAGCCCGTGCACAGCAACGAGGACCCAATGCAGCCAAATAAATTAAAAAAAGAAAAATCCCAAGAAGAGATGTAGAATTGCAAGTGTGGAAAGTACCCTCAGGAAGCAGGCACAGGCCTTGGAGATGGTGGGCTAAAGGCCATTGAGGGGGTTTACTACATCTGATCCGTTGTGTGCATTAGGATCACTGTGGCTGAGCAGTGTGGAGACCAGATGGTGGCAGAGAGGACCAGTCCGGGTCAGGTGATGTTCTAGGTTTGTCTGGTTCCAGGGGAGTCCGTCCCTGCCCAGGGATTTGTTGCAGAATTAGATTGAATGGAGGGAACTGTCCCACCCTGGGGGGAGGAGGAGGACCTGCAGGGCTCTGGGAGGAGCCCTTCCTGGGTCCCTCAACCCTTCCAGGGGATTCTGGCTTTGACTGGTAAGAGGAGGAGGATGGAAGATGGTGGACAGGACCTGAAGGCTCCCAAGGTTATGGGGGCTCCGGGGAGGCTGGGGCATCGGGATAGCTGGGGGAAGGAGGGGAGCCTGGAGCAGTGGGACTGCTAAAAGGCCTCTGAGGGCTGGAGATGGGAGCTTGGCCCTTTGGCAGGGAGAGGACTCAGTGTCCCCTTCAGGTGGGTGCCTCAACCTTGGCAGAAGTCACCTTGGGACTTATTTCCCAAGTCCACTCAGGAAATAAGGTTTCAGCCCCTTTCTGCCACATGGGGATCACTCAGGCTGCACCATTTTTTGCAAATCTTGATGGTGCCAGGAGAGTTCTGCTCGTATTAAAAATGGCCCCTCACCTTCACAAAGCATCATAAGTGTGAATTAATGTGGACAAAGTGCTCAGCACAGCACGGGGTGGGCAGTTCTGAATGTCATTACCTCTATCACTATTACTACTGGGACAGCAACAGGGTATGGTGGAAGGTGAGCAGGTTCTGGAGCCAGACAGACCTGGCTGTTAGTCTTGACTCTGCCACTTAATGACTCTGATGTTGGGACAAGGTTCTCTGGCCCTGAGTTTCAGTTCCTTCATTTGTAGAACCCAAGGTAGCAGCTTAGAACTCTCCCAGGA
Source organism: Aethalodelphis obliquidens (assembly GCF_003676395.1). NCBI lineage: Eukaryota > Metazoa > Chordata > Mammalia > Artiodactyla > Delphinidae > Aethalodelphis > Aethalodelphis obliquidens. The sequence goes on along the minus strand of NW_020837962.1, from coordinate 9,787,721 downwards.
CTGCTCTGGGGGATTAATGCCTGTGGTGCTCAGAGCACCATTTTAGCACTCACCTCTTTGCCTCCATCTGGACCACTGTAGGGAACCCAAGCCCCATTTTACAGATAAGGAAACCGAGGCTGGAATCCAAACTTCCTTACACTCTTGACAGTGTTCAGAGCCAGTGGAAAAGAGTAGGCACCCAGTGGGCCAGCAGGGTGTGTTTCTGGCCAAGGAGGGTGGGCACTGTCCTGGCAGGGACCACTGGGGGCTTTTCTTGCTTAGGGAGGCAGGAAGTACCTTCACCCCTTCCCTCACTCTCATCTGGGCACTACTCAGTTACCTGCCTAGACTTGCTCAGCCCAGAAGGAGCTCTTCCAGGCCAGCTGGCTGGCTGGGTGGGGCAGGTGGGGCTAGCAGGAGCAAAGGTCACCCCTCTGGCCCCTATGGCCCCCCAGCCAGCTTGTTTTCCCAGGGGCAGCGGGAAGGAAAAAACAACCTTGTTTTCAGCCAGGATCAGCCTGGCTAGAGAGTGGACTTTGGATTTCTTAGCAGGCTCGGATTGGGCCTGACAGCTGGGGCCAGTAGATGGGGGGGGTGGGAATGGAGGTATAAAAGGAATTTATGGCAATGCCTTCATCTTACCTGAGGTCCAGGGAGGTTGAGGACCTTGGCAAAGTTGGGATAGCCAGTTGATGGTAGGCCCAGGACCCCGGGCTCCTCTCCCCCTCCATTCCTTCAATCACTCCACAGATGTGTTTATCAGACATCCACTGGGTGCCTGGCTCTGGGAGCACAAGAATGAATAGGCAGGGATCCTGCCCCCTCAGAAGGCTTGAGAAGTCGACTTGAGGGATTCATACTAGCCATGAAGTATGCCTAGGGTCTTTCTTCATGTTTCAAAGGACCCGATACTGGCTGACTGAGGGGCCTTGAGATCCGGCCACTGCCTCACTCCTGACCTCTGTTCCTGAACTCTCCTGCCTACTTGATTCTAGCCACACTGGCCTTTGAGCTCATTGATCTTACTCAGCTCCTCAGGGCCTTTGCACATGCTGCTCTCCCTGCCTGGAACCTGGGCTGCCTACTCCCTCAGCGTTTGCCTGCTTGGCTCTTACTTGTATTTCAAGTCCTAGCTTAAATGTCACTTCCTCAGAGAAGCCTTCCCTGATTCCCCTATGAATAGTAGGTCTCTCCTAGTATTTCACTGCACCTCAGTCCATTCCCTTATAGCACCCACCACATTTTGTATTTATACACTTGTTCGCCTGTAGTGTCTGTTTCCTCACTAGATGTTTCATATCTGGTGGTTTCACCATTTAATCTCTATTTCCTGGCTCTTTGCCTGTCTCATTGCTTTTCACATTGTAGCTGCATGATAAATATTTGTTGAATAAATAAGTGAACCAGCGAAGATGTTGATAGTAGAACCAGTATCAAATCAAAAAGGGCCTGTCTCCCACCGGGGCATGGATAAGCACAGAAAAATATACCCGAAGTCCAAAGCTCTATTAAGAGGAATGTTTAATTGATCAAACATCAGCCCATGGAAATGACTGCCCTGGCCCACTATCTGTAGGGAGGACATGCTCTTAGGGTTATTTTTCAGTGGGAACATCTAGGCCCTCAGTACTCTCCTTCCCTCCCCACAAGCAGAGAGACCGATAAATTGAATGCTGTGTTGGTATACCTATTTGTGTATATATGATTCAACAGTGTTATGTGATTCAACAGAAAGAAATTTAAAGTAAGGGAAGAAAGGTCACATGGGGTGGGGATGTCTTCAGGCCCATCTGGGAGCAAGAGACAGGGAATCTGGCACTGGAGCATTCCTGTCTCTGGGGTGGTAGGGGCTGGGGGTGGCAGGGGAGTGTGGCATTAAGAGGAGTGGCCTGGTTCAAATTCCAGCTTTATTACCACTTATCTACTATGCAAGCTGAGTGGGGTACTTCACTTCTTCTGGCCTCTTTCCTCTTCTGTAAATTGGGAATGAAAATAGAACCTACAACAGAGAATTAAAAGAGAGAATATGTGCATAGCCTTCAACACCAATGTCTGGCACATAGTAGGTGCTCAGTAAATGGGGATCTTGGTTGCAGGGCAGAGAGGTTAAATCAGGCTCCAAGACCTGGACTCTCCCTTATAATAACACAAGTCCCTCACTTCTTTTATTACTTTTGGCTTCCCAGGTCCCCTGAAAATAGGAAGGTTGTATTCTGGGTTCTGGTGTCTGGAAAGGTGTAGGACTCACTTTAATATGGACTGTGGTGAATTTACCATCTGAGACTCTTAGACAGCCTCTGCCCTCCCTAGCTCCTTTCTGGATAGACAGGCTTGTCTTGGGAAGTCACTTTCTTCCTCAGAACTGCTGTTTCTCAAATGAGAAACAGATCCTCACTTGGCCTTACAGAGTTTTGTGTGAGTCACAAAGCCAAGAAAGTACATTGCAATCTGCGAAGAGGCTTTAACTCTAACCCTGATTCTTGTAAACTTGAGCACCCTTATGTGTGGCCCCCTCCCTTCTTTGTGCCTCAGTTTCCCTATATGTAAAATGGGGAGAGGTCTACTGCCTCCACGGGGGACTTTAAAATTATGTCTTCAAAGAATTATTCTGGACGTGGAGCCAGAGAGATGCCTAGAGTTCCGGAAAAGTTGCTTCCCTTCCCCTGTGTGCACCGCTCCAGGTAATCTTGGGTTCCATCCCAGCTCTTTGCGGGTGGCAGGTAAGGGTCTGCCCTCTGCTGGCCGGGCCAGGAGATTAAACCCAGGGAAGTGGGGAGAACCATGCTCCGGGAGATATTTCAGAGAGGGAGTAAATGGAAGGCGTTGGTTCCTAGCAAGATCTATGTATGAACAGATTATTAAAAGGCTAAAGAGTTACAATGTTAGTCTTGTGCTTGGAATGCAAAGGGAAGGATAGTTTGCAGTGTGGTTTATGGTTCCTCCCCTCTGGACTCAGGTCCATTTGGTTTGTCCCGGACCGTTTGTCAACAACTTCAGCGAGCCCGGGCGAGGAGCTTCCTGGGAAATGTAGTTCCTAGGTGGGTATCCCGCGCCGCCGCCGGGCACCCTCGGCGGCAAGGGGACTCCATTTCCCGAGGTGCCTCGGGCCCGGGGGGCGGAGGGCTGCCGTGGCGTCTGGCCCCGAGCCGAGCCGGGGGTGGGGGCTCGGAGGCCGAGCGCCCGTGGCAGTGGGCGAGCGTCCGTGCGGCCTGGTACCGGCTATGTCCGCGTGAGGACGCCTCCGGCGCCGCCGCCGCCCCCATCCCATACTCGGCCCGGCCCGCCTTGCACCATGGGCTCCATCCTGAGTCGCCGCATCGCGGGCGTGGAGGACATCGACATCCAGGCGAACTCGGCCTATCGCTACCCCCCGAAATCCGGTGAGCGGCCGCCCCGGCCCGGGTCTCGGTCCCGGTTGCGGACAGCGAGGCGCGGGCTGGAGCGCGGGGCGGGCAGGGGGCGGCGGGGCTGGGCGCACGACCCTCCTCGGAGGGTGGGCTGGGGGCTCTGCTCGGCCCGCGGCCCTTCCTGCAGCTTCCCTGCATGGAGCTCCACGCGCCCTCCATCCGGACCCCGGGGCGTGGGTCGGTACGGCGCTGACTGCCTCGTCCCGGCTGGGTGACCTTGGGTCAGTCAGCTCACTCCTGCGCGCCTCAGCTCCCTCGTATGCACACTGGGGTATGCTCAATAGGGATCCCCCAGGGCCGGCGTGAGGTTCCGGGGCGCGACGCTTGGGAGGGCTTAGCACGGTGCCCGATGCTTTTGCTTGTGCTTACAAAGTGGTCATTGTCAAAAGGATTGACATCATTCCATCGCCGGTTTTCCCTTTCTTTGGTGGCTTCTTGTGAAGACCCGGCCAGTGGTTCTGGACACTATCCGTCCCGTCTGGACAGAGGCTTAGCTCTCCTGTGACCTGGCGCTTGTGTTTGGGGGGGGGGGGTCTGGGCCCAAGGAGGCATTACTGTCTGTGGAAGAGGAGCTGGGAGGCCGTGCTAGACAACCAGGGAATGGTTGGAGGGGACCTACCAGGTTCTCCAGTCTCCTTTTTTGTGGCTGAAAGACCTGAACCCCAGGGAGGAAGTGACTTTTCCAAGGTCTCAGAGCTGGATGGAAGCTCATCTGGGTACAGGACCATGAGTCAGACTACCAGACCAGTTGTACCCATCCACACTGTTTTTCTGCCTCTGATGAGGAGTGTGGCCTGCCCTGGAACTTTAGTTTGGGTTCCTCATGCTCCATCTCCTCGTCTGGTCACTTGCCTGGAAAGGAGAGAAGAAAGAGAACAGGGCATTTGGACATCATGGAGACTTTCAGACTGGAGCCTCTGATCCTGGCTTCTGAAATATCTGATCCCATCTTGTGGTCTTCTAGGCCTCACAGTTGGCCTGTGGGCATCCCCTGGGCCAGGTTTCCTCTGAGTATGGTCCAGCACCACCTGCTTCCAACAGTGGGGAAGCTTGTTTAACATGCATTTCCCAGGCCCTGCCTCAGACTTGTTGGGGTCTGCTGTGGCCTAGGAACCTGCATTTAAAACCCACTCCTAGGGTGAGTCAGATGTCCACTCAAGTTTGAGAACTGCTTCACGCTCATTTTGGAAGGTGAAAGAAGGCAAGTGTCTGGGACCACCAGAAATAAAGGGAGTGGAGACTAGCACAGTTCGGGGCAGTCAGAGGGGATGCAGTCAGAGCTGGGCAGAGGGCTCTGTTCCCTACTAGGCACGGGAGATATCCACACCTGCTTTTTCCCAGGCACAAGGACAGGGCAGCCCAGCCTGGTATAGAGATCCCCTGGAGGCTGACATCCCCAGATCTGATGGAGCGGTTGTTTGAAGTCATCCTCTTCCATCTCTGATGTTCTTCCAGCCCGTCTTTGGCTGAGTCATCTTAGGCAAGCTGCTTAGCCCCCTGGGTCATGGTTTCCTCACATGTAAAATGGGCTGATCCTCATACAGTGCTCAGAACAGTGCTTAGCGCCTAAGAGGTCCTTGAAAAATGTTAGCTGCTATAATGGCTCAAAAAATAAATTAAGTGAACAACTTAGACTCTAATAGCAGTTAGCAGTGTCTTGGAAGAGATATCAAAAAGTTTAAGGTGGTACCTCCTGTCGCCTGGGACCAGAGCAAACCTGATGTCCCTCCAGTTGGGCATTTGGACAAAATCACAAATACAAGGCACTTACAGCACTGCTTTTGGATTCTGTTTGGTAGACCTTATTAATCAGTCAGGTCCACTCTGTGGACACCCGAGTCAACCACAATCTATTGGGGCTGGCACCCAGGTGAATACCATGGGCCACCTCGATTTTGCTGCCAGTGATTAGAGTGCTCAGCCTCTCCAGTTCAAAGGCTGTCTTTTCTGCTTCCTGTCCCTCGGGCCACCTTATTCCGGGAGGCAGTCTGGAACCTAAGCAGTACTTGAGTGTGTGTTCCCAAGCATGGACTGGGGACGGAAGGGGGGTTGAGATGATTTTAGGGACCATGGACTGTACAATCAATTTATGAGACAGTTGTTATCTTTTCAGGTCTCTGTCAATTTTGTTGATTATATTAGAAAGAATCATTGGGTGCTAGTATTTTTTTAACACCTCTGTAACACTGTCCAATTTTTTTCCAGCTTTACTGAGATATAATTGACATATAACGTTGCGTAAGTTTAAGGTGTACAGTGTAATGATTTGATATGTGTATATATCGGGAAATGATTATCACAATAAGGTTATTTACACATCCATCATCTCATAGTTACCTCTGTGTGTGTGTGTGTATGTGAGGACTTTTAAAATCTGTCCAATTTTTTTTTTAATTAATTAATTAATTTAATTTATTTATTTGGCTGCGTTGGGTCTTCGTTGCTGCGCGCGGGCTTTCTCTAGTTGCAGTGAGTGGGGGCTACTCTTCGTTGCAGTGTGCGGGCTTCTCATTGCGGTGGCTTCTCTTGCTGCAGAGCACGGTCTCTAGGCACACAGGCTTTAGTAGTTGTGGCTCGCGGGCTCTAGAGCGCAGGCTCGGTAGTTGTGGCGCACGGGGTCAGTTGCTCCGTGACATGTGGGATCTTCCCAGACCAGGGTTAGAACCTGTGTCCCCTGCATTGGCAGGCGGATTCTTAACCACTGTGCCACCAGGGAAGTCCCTGTCCAATTTTCTTTTACTTTGAAGTTTTCAACATGCCCTGCAACAGTACCTAGCTTGAATTTAACAGCATTTGCTTTGTTTTTATTGTACTTATTTACTTTACTCATAACAGCTTTATTGAGGTATCAATCGTGTGCCGTATAACTCATCCTTTGTAAACCTATGATCTGGAGAATTTTAGTAAACTTATAGAATTGTGCAACCATCACCACAATCAGTTTTAGACATTTCCATCATCAGAGTTTCCTTGCCTTGTGCCTGTTTGCAGGCAGTCTCTGCTGTCACCCTCACCCCTACCCCATCACTGATCTCCTTTCTGTCGTTAAAATTTGCCCTTTCTGGACATTTCATACAACTGGAATCGTACAGCATGTAGTCTTTTTTTGTGTCTGGCTTCTTTCACTTAGCATTGTTTTTGAGGTTCATCCATGTTGTACTTTACTGTATGGTTATAGTACACTTTGTTTATCTTTTCACCAGTTAACGAATACTTGGGGTGTTTCCACCTTTTGGCTATTATGAATAATGCTGCTGAACGTTTGTTTGGTGTGTTCAGTTCTCTTTAGTATACACCTAGGAGTGGAATTGTTGGGTCATGTGTTTAACTTTTTGAGGAACTGCCAGACAGTTTTCCATAATGGCTGCACCATTTTACATTTATTCCCACCAGCAGTGTGTGTGGGTTCCAAATTCTCAGCATCCTTGTCAATACTTATTATTGCCTACCTTTTTAATTATAGTCATCCTAGTGGGTGTGAAGAGGTATCTCACTGTGGTTTTGATTTGCATTTTCCTGATGACGTTGAACATCTTTTTTTCTTTTTTTTTTTTGCGGTACACGGGCCTCTCATTGCTGCTGTGGCCTCTCCCGCTGCGGAGCACAGGCTCCAGACGCGCAGGCCCAGCGGCCGCGGCACGTGGGATCCTCCCGGACCGGGGCACCAGCCCGTGTCCCCTGCATCGGCAGGCGGACTCTCAACCACTGCGCCACCAAGGAAGCCCTTGAGCATCTTTTCATGTGCTTATTGGCCGTTGTATATTGTGTGTGTGTGTGTGTGTGTGTGTGTGTGTGTGTGTGTGTGTGTGTTGGGGGGTTGGCTCTTTTAGTCTTGTTCACTTTTTAAAAGTTGGATTGTCTTCTTTTTGAGTTGTAAGAGTTCTTTATGAATTCTGGATACAGTGATACAGTTCATTTATCAGCTCTGTGATTTGCCAATATTTTCTCACAGTCTGTGGTTTGTCTTTTCATTTTCTTAATGGTGTCTCTTGAGGAGCAAAATTTTAAGTTTTGGTGAAGTTTGATTTATCATTTTTCTTTTTTTTTTTTTTTTTGGCCACGCCACATGGCTTGTGGGATCTTAGTTCCCCAACCAGGGATTGAACCCGGGCCCTTGGTGGTGAAAGCACAGAGTCCTAACCACTGAACCACCAGGGAATTCTTATCAATTTTTTTGATGGTTAATGTTTTTGGAGTTATATCTAACAGATCTTTGCCTACCTCAAGGTCACAAAGATTTTCCCCTATTTTTTTTCTTGAAGTTTTATAGTTCTAGCTCATACATTAAGTCTTGTGATCCATTTTGAGTTAATTTTTTAATGTATGGTTTGAGGTAAAGATTTAGGGTTTTGTGTTTTTTTCTGCATATGGATAGTCAGTTATTTCAACATCATTTGATGAAAAGACTATTCTTTTCCCATCACATTGCCTTTTTACCTTCATTAGAGATCAGCTGACCATTAATGTGAGAGTTTATTTCTGCACTCCACTGCCCTGCAGTCCCTTGCCCGGATCACACGGCTGGCTGGTCCCCAGCTGAGGGTCACGCAGGCATTAGGACACCTCGGTCAAGTTCTTAAAGAGAAGATGGCAGACGGAAGCCTGGAGCACAGTAGGTCCCCACAGGAGTGCCTGGTCGTTGTTGTTGGCTGCCACGGTTGGTTGTTCCTCCTCCTGCGTTATTATTGTTACTCATGTGTCTTAAAGCCATGTGGGCTGCCCTGCCCTGGTGTTTGAGGGAGGTCATGGTAGGGACAGGTCACCCAAGAGAAGCATCAGGAGGGGCAGTCAGCCACGTGATCCACTAACCCTGGAGGTGGGGGTGAACTATGCCCCAGACCTAAACCTTTTGTATATCAGTGCATGTACTTTCAGAGCATTTTTACCTCCTTTATCTCACTGGAACTTTGCCATGTCCTTGTGACACTAGACCTTTGTCCTCTTTGGCAGAGGAACTAGAAATCAGGCTGATTTTGTCTCCTAGCACCTGGGCCTGCACACGGTAGGTGTTTAATAGATGCTTGTGCAGCAGGCCTTGCAGAAAACAACTCCCCTCTCCCTAGTGTACAAGCTGCTCAGACTGGGCTGCATCTTATCCCCTGGGGTGTCAGGCGGGGGTCCAGGGCCTGCTGCCATGCGATGAGGGGCCTGAGGTGTGTGCCAGGAGACTTTGGTGTGTACTTTTGTGCTGGTGGCAGTCTAGAGACGTCTGCTCATGAGTGCTGCCGCCTGTGTTGGGTTTGCCCTTTCTGAAGTGGGGCCTTGCTGACTCTGGATAATTGATGCCTGAAGGAAAGAACCGAGGCAGGTGTTGTAAGACGAGGGAGGACTTTTTGTGTCACTGAGGGCGTCCTCTGTCACTGGGGACATTCCGGGTCCCTGGGCCCCATCACTGTCCCTAGGCAGTGAGCTTGTGCTCCGAGCCCCAGGGTCAGTGGCAGAGGGGTGGGGTGTGGGGAAAGGGCTCCACCTGCACACGGGGGTTTCACCTTCGTGCTCAGAGTCCTGCACCATCATCGCTGGCATTGTGCCACCTGTGCCCGTTCACATAGCAGAACTAGTTCTGTGCTTCTGCTCACATGAATTCGGTTTGGATTTTATCATTGTAAGAGCTGTATAAATAAGCTGTATTTTCGGAATTTCAGTTGTTACGTTTTAGGTAAAAACAACAACAGCAGAAACAAAAACCCTTTAAGTTGGCCATGGTGGGTGGGCGTCTGAGGACCTGTCTCCCTGAAGGAGAAGCCAGTTGCTTGGGTTAGAAGCCTGCAGTGGGCACTTGGGCCCTGTGCCCACTGGAGCTGAGGTTTGCTGTGTCGCCTGCCCTTGGTGTTTTGAGCACCCGGAGGTCCCTGCATCCTTCTCCCAGCTCCTGGGCTTTGCTGTACTCTCCTGTTGGTCAGTGGAAGAAGCCAGGCTTGTGCTGGTTAGGCTGGCCAGCCGGCTGGCAGGCCTTTCCTCTGGTGCCAGGAGGTCGGTCGTGGTGCGGAGGGCCCAGCTGTCCAGCATCAAAGGGGGGTGTGTGCGCGTGTGTTTTCATCCTCACTGTTGACGTGGCCTTCGCTGTGCTGACAACACACCCTTCCACCAGCAGGGTGGGCACAGGCAGAGCTTAGCTCAGCACTGTGAGAGTGAGCCCGCCTCGAGGGGTCTTCTGACCCCACCCGCCTGTAGAGCCACGGCGGAGCACTGGATTCAGAGTCCAGCGGCCCCATGCCAGTGACTTGCCCTGTGGCCTTGAGCCGGTCGCTTGTTCCCGGGCCCCTTTCAGTCCTGACTCTGTGAGTCCACGGGAGCTGGCGGGGAGGGACCAAGCCCTGGTCCAGCCGAGCCTGTGTTTTTCAGGGGCCTGGCAGTTTCCTGGGAACGTCCTGCACTTCCTGGATGACCCTGCGGGCAGTGACCACTGCTGCCTGCCTCGCCTCCCAAGTCCGGTGCCGGCGGCCAGACGCTGGCACGGGGCCACGTCCAGTGGGCGTTTCCCATGCATGTTTCCATGTGGTCAGGTACAGCCATCAGGCCTCACGTTTCTGTGTTGTTTCTGTGTTGTCCTGTAAAGGGCAGTGATGCCACACATGCCACCCACACAGCGTCGGACTCAGGCTCAGTGAATAACAGTGGACTTGTTCAGTTCTGCCAACTGTCCCTGCGTCTGCCCAGCTCCCCAGAGCTGGGGGAGCCAGGCCCAGCCGCCGCCTGGCCCGCACCCCTGCTGTTTGCAGACAAGCCAGTGGTGTGGAGCAGCATGGGGGGGCCACTCGCTGTCTAGAAATCATGCACGGCTCTCTCCGAGCTGGGAGGGGAGGTAGAGGCTTGGGAATGACTGACACGGGAACATCTGTCCACCCCTGTGTGTGCAGTGCTTGCAAAGAACCCATTTTCTCATCCTTTCATCCTACTCGGCGTTGGCTTGGTTCTGGGGGCCCGGCACCCGCAGAGCAGGCCTTCTGGGGGGGTCCACTGTTCTGATAACTGCCGCATTCTGTTACCCGGGTCTCCTGCCCCTGTGATAGTCCTGAGTGACCAGATGCCCGCAGTGCTTTAGGGGTGAATCGAAAGAAGGAATTGTATTCAGTTCAGTGCTGTAGAAAACGTGTGGTGTATGCACGTATGTACATGTACAGCCAAAGTGTAACATATTGAGGAGACGTACAGGTCAGGAGCTTCCGCTTGATGAACCATCACCAGGTGGGCGTGTTGAAGGAATAGAAGAGTAGCAGCCCCCAAAGGCCCCGGTGCCCCTCCCCAATCTCTGCCCCCTCCTCCCTGGGAGGCCCCCTCTGGACTCCAGTGGAGGTGAGTTTTGCCTGTTTCTGAACTTGATATAAACAGAAGTGGATGCTCTTGGCTGCACGTTGGGGGATGAGAGGGTGGACGCTGTCAGTGGGGCTGTCTCTGCTGCGTGACATCCCAGTGTCTGCTGGCGCTACCGTGTGTTCATCCACGAGCTCACGTGGAGGGCACTCGGGGAGTTTCCGGTTTGGTCTCTCATGAATGATGCTGGGTGGACACTCTTGTGACTGGCTTTGGTTCCCAGGAGTCTGATTTCTTTGGGTCCATTTTATTTTTTTCACTTTTAAAAGTAATTGTGGTAAATTCCACATAACAATTACCATTTTACCCATTTTAAGTGTGCAGTTCAGAGGCATTAAGTACATTTACACTGCTGTGTAGTCATCTGCACCATCATCCCCATAAGTCTTCCTCTTGTGAAACTGAAACTCTGTCCCCGTTAAACAGTAACTCCCATTGCCCTCTCCCCCAGCCCCTGGCAGCCACCACTCTACTTTCTGTGTCTCGTCTTGACAATCCCAGATACCCATCTCTTTGGGTCTGTTTTCATACCTGGCAGTGGGTCTGGCACCCTCGGGTGCGCGTGTGCGGAGTCCACAGCTTTTACAATGTGGTGGCGGGTTGAGCCCGTTCACGCTTCCATCAGCAGAGCAGACTACTACTCTGTCTGTAGTCTGCAGCCCGTGGTGTTCACCGAGGCCTCGTGTTACAAATGGGGACACTGAGGCTCAGAGAGGTTGGGCTGCGCTGAGTCCCCCAGCCTGAGTGTGGGGAGCAGAGAAGCTATTCTGTGCAATGTGTGAACGCGACCCAGGGGAATCGCTGAGCTGCGTGATTACGGGGGGTGGGCCCCGGGTGTCAGTCTCCTTAGACTGTTTGGGAACAGCCTCTTAGCCCAAGGGGCTGTCTCTCACCTGGCGGAGTGATCTCATGGGCCTGGAGATGCTTCCCCGAGATCGGCCCTCTCTGAGGGCAGTGACATCCTGATTCCCTGTTGTTCAGGCCCAGCTGGGGCTTAGTGGCAGCGGATGTCAGGAAGCTGGTAACCCGGAATATCTGTGCTGTGGTAAAATGAGAAGAATTTTTGGCCAGTGGAATCAATGAACTGTTCCCAGACTTCTCACCTTCCCCGCTCCCCTCCACGCAAGTGGGAATGATGGAGGCAGCTGAGCGAAGCCACACCCGGTGCCCAGGTTCCAGGGCCACCTGTGTTTCTTAGAAGGGGGCCCTAGGGTGTCTTTGTCCATATCACGGTTTACCCGGCGGGGGTATCGTGATTTATAATAAGAAATACAAATTTGGTCTTCATCCGTTTCTGGCACAGAACTCCTCAAACCCTTGGAATTTCCTAAGGGATCAGTGATAATGTGAAATGGGTGTCTTTTGATATTCTTAACAGATCCCTTTCAGCCACACCTGAGTTTATACTAATGAGGTGACTTTTGGAAAGCACCTGAGGTTGGGGGCTAGTTGCCGGTGGAGCCAGCCATGAGCTGAAGAGGGCTGGAGATTGAGATGATGGCCAGTGGCCAATGATGTAATCGGTCTTATCTATGTAATGAAGCCTCCACAAAGACTCAGAGGGGCCAGGTTTGGAGCGCTTCTCAGTTGGTGAACAATGTGGAGGTGCTGGGAGGGTGGCACACTCGGAGGGCATGGAATTTCCGCAGCCCTTCCCACGTGCCTTGCCCTGTGCATCCCTTCCATCCAGCTGTTCCTGAGTTGTATCCTTTTGTAATAAACTGATAATTTAGCAAATGAACTCTTTTCCTGAGTTCTCTGAGACACTCTAGAAAATTAATTGGACCCGAGAAGGGGGTCCTGGGAACCTTTGATTTATAGCTGGTGGGTCAGAAGCATAGGTGATCGATCACCTGAACTTGTGATTGGCGTCTGAAGTGGGGTAGGGGTTTGCAGTCATATCGGCTGAGCCCTTATCTTGTGGGATCTGACAGTGTCAACTGTGTCCAGGTACATGGTGCCAGGATTGAACTAAGTTTGTAGGCCACCCGGGCAGTGTTGGCTGAGAATTGGAAAATTGCCTGGTGGGTTGAAAACACTGGCTGGGCTGGCGTCGTTGAGGACGCAGCTCTGGGTCAGCATGGGTTGTCAATGAGGACACCACCTCTCACTGGTAGTGTGGCTTGAGCAGTTCCTTGACCTCTCTGTTCCTCAGTTTCCATGACTGTCACATAGGAATAAAGGTGTCATTCATCCACCTTCATTGGGCTCCTGCTGTGTCCAGGCCAGGGTAGTGATTACTGGGCTTGTCGGGATCAACACCATGCAGAGAGTTGGGCAGAGGCCTGCCAGGAGGGCACGGGAGGCCTCCGGGGAGTTGCAAGGCAGGAGCAACCCATTGGGCCAGAGGGGATGGAGAGAGCTCTGGGATCCGGGACAGGGCGGGGAGATGGTGCGGTGAGGTGGGCAGCGCAGAGCAGAATAAGAGTCTGCAGAGTGATGAGCCGGAGCCTAGCCCGTGGGTTGAGCAAGGCATGTTTGCCCTTGAGGATAACATCAGTGTCCCTGGTCCAGAGTGTCTGGAGTGTGAGGCGGGGAGCCTGGGTTACCTGAAACTGCGCTGGAAAGGGCACTGGGATCCCATGTTCCTGAGACAAACGACCCTTGGGCCTCGTGGGGCTTCTGGGGATGTGGGCATTCCATCTCCAAGATGCACAGTCCTGCTCCTGGGTCGAGGAGAGGTGAGGGTCATCTGCGTGGGGGTCCCTCCGTGTTCTGCATGCTGTGGGTGCTGAGCAAAGGCCTCTCTGAGCACATGGAGGTCTGAGCAATGCACGGGGTGAGCCAAGGACAGTTGGGGTGTGAAAGTGTGGGCAGAGGATCAGCCCGCAGAGACCTTGAGGCCAGAGGCACTGCTGTGTAGGAAGGACTTGGAAGGAAGGTGGGCCGCTGCTGAGACTGGAGGTGGGAGGTGAGGGGCTCAGGCCTGTGAACCCCTGAGGAGTCGGGGTGCGGGTGGGAGCTCTGAAGGGGTCCCGGGTTGTGTGCAGACATCTCATTTGCGTTTTAAGGGACCACCTGGAACGGCATCTAGTCTGAGGATGCCCTGCTGCAGGAGCTCTGCCTCTGACGATGGCTCTTCACTCAGCTCTTGGGGGAAACCAGGAGTTGATGAAGCCATGGAGCTGCCCTGTGGCTGTGGTGGTCGTAGTGGTGGCTGTCCCCACAGGGATGCTGGGTGGCACCTGTCCTGCCCAGGTTCTTTCTGTTGTGGGTGTTTCAGAGGTTGGGAGATTTGGGTAAATCAGGCAGGATCACCTCCCAAAGGCCCCACCTCCTAACACCATCACATTGGGGCTTAGGTTTCAGCATGTGAATTTTGGGGGATACGAACATTCACTCTATAGCAGGGTTCCAAACTCTGGTCTCTTGATAAACTCAGGTTTTAATAGAACTCTAGGGCTTCCCTGGTGGCACAGTGGTTGAGAATCCGCCTGCCAATGCAGGGGACACGGGTTCGAGCCCTGGTCCAGGAAGATCCCATATGCCGCAGAGAAACTAAGCCCATGCACCACAACTACTGAGCCCGTGTGCCACAATTACTGAAGCCCATGCACCTAGAGCCCATGCTCTGCAACAAGAGAAGCCACTGCAATGAAAAGCCGGTGCACCGCAATGAAGAGTAGCCCCTGCTCGCCACAACTAGAGAAAAGCTCATGCACAGTAACGAAGACCCAATGCAGCCAAAAATAAAAATAAATAATAAATAAATACATTTATTTTTAAAAAAATAGAACTCTGGGTGCATAGCCAATGTTCTTGGGGAGAACATTGAGGGCATGGTTTACTGTTCCCGCTCTCTCCCCGCCTTCTCAGAGATTCCTGTCTGTTTGGCATGGATCCTGCCTGACCCTTTCTTTCCCCTAGAGTCCATCTGTGCTCTCTATGCTGACCAACACTTTGCCTTTTGACTCTGATCTCAGGGAGATCTTTGCGTGTCCTGGCACCTGGCTCTTTTAGCAGGGTTAGTTCATTTAAGCAACTAGAATGTTTCCAGTTTTCATTTGTAAATGATGATCATCACACACATGCGCACAGCTAGACGTGTAAAAGTGGAACACACAAAGCAGAAAGGAACCCCAGAAGTCTGCTCGGCTCACTCTGTGGCCCGTGAGGAATGGGCAATACCTCTCTGCCTCCACCTCCACAGGCCGTCACAGAAACAGCCTTGATTTTCCTCATCCTGGAAGATGATGAACATGTGTCTGCCTTACACCTGACTTGTCCTTCCACGCCTGACTTATGTGAAGGAAAACAGCCAGTTGAGGGGACGCTGGGAGCCTCCCAGGAAGGGCACTCTTGGTCTTTGTTTTGGTGGCTGTTCATCTGTTTGTCATCCAGGTCACTGGGACACCCATAAGTAGGGCAGAGAGGAGGTGAGCTGTCTGAGCCCGAGTGTCCCTTGGCTGCGACAGCAGAGAGGGGACAGAGACATGGATTTGTTTTAGCCATAATTAAAAAAAATTAAAGTATAGTTGATGTAACAAATAACAAATGCTGGAGGTGGGTGTGGAGAAATGGGAGCCCTCCTAAACTGTTGCTGGGAATGTAAATTGGTCCAGCTACTATGGAAAGCAGTATGGAGGTTCCTTAAAAAACTAAAAATAGAGATGCCATATGATCCAGTGATCCCACTCCTGGGCATATATCCAGAGAAAACTCTAATTTGAAAAGATACATACACCCCAGTGTTCATAGCAGCACTATTTACAATACCCAAGACGTGGAAGCAACCTAAATGTCTATTGACAGATGAATGGATAAAGAAGGTGTGGTACATACATACAATGGAATATTACTCAGCCATAAAAAAGAATGAAGTAATGCCATTTGCAGCAACATGGATGGACCTAGAGATTATCATATTAAGTGAGGTATAAAAACATACTAATTATCACTAATATGTGGAATCTAAAATATGACACAGATGAACTTATCTATGAAACAGAAACAGACTCACAGACATAGAAAACAAACTTATGGTTACCAAAGGGGAAATTGGTGGGGGGGATAAATCAGGAGTTTGGAATTGGCAAATGCAAACTAATGTGTATAAAATAGAATAACAAGGTCCTACTGTATAACATAGGGAACTATATTCAATATCTTGTAATAAACTATAATGGAAAAGAAAAAAATAAGACGGGTGAAAGCAATATGTGTATTTATAAATATATAGATAGATAGTTGATATACAATGTTATGTTAGTTTTGTACTGTTGATACATAGTGATTTGACACTTGCACACATTATGACAAGTCTAATAACCATCTGTTCCTGTACAAAGTTATTACAATATTATTGACCATATTCCTTATGCTGTACATTACATCACCATGACTTATTTATTTTATAACTGGAGGTTTGTACCTCTTCACCTATTTCACTCAGCCCCCTCCCTCTGCCAACCACCTGTTTGTTCTCTGTATCTGTGAGTCTGGTTTTGTTTTGTTTGTTTGGTTTTGTGTTTTAGATTCCACACTTAAGTGAGTTCATGTGGTATTTGTCTTTCTCTGACTCATTTCACTTAGCATAATACCCTCTAGGTCCATTCATGTTGTTGCAAATTGCAAGATTGCATTTTATTTATGGTCCAGTACTATTCCATTATATGTATATCTATATATCTATCTATATATATATATATATATATCACATCTTCTTTATCCATTCATCTATTGACAACACTTAGGTTGCCTCTATACCTTGGCTATTATAAATAATGCCGCAGTGAACATTGGGATGCATGTATCTTTTTGAATTAGTGTTTTTGTTTCCTTTGGGTAAATACCCAGAAGTGGGACAGCTAGATCATATTGCAGTTCTGTTTTTAATTTTTTGAGGAACCCACATACTAGCCATAAAGTTTGAGGATGGCTCCTCTGAGGCTCTGGAGTACTGGAGTGGGTTGTGCCAGGTAGCTGGGGCTTCTAGGTCAAAATCAGGACCCGTGTCCTCTGGCAGGCCCTCTGGAAGGATTTCACAATTGAGACGCCCTTCTCACGTGGCTCATTATGTGTGACCGGCAGTGACACCACTGACTGCCGTCCCTTGTCTGTCAAACCGCGCTGTGGCAAAGAGTAGCCCCCGCTCGCCACAACTAAAGAAAGCCCGTGCGCAGCTGCGAAGACCCAGCGCAGCCAAGAATAAATAAATAAATTAATTAATTAAAAAAAAAGACACACGGTAGGCTTGGTGTCGGCAGGTTTGAGCCGTGACTCCATCACTAGCTTGGTGATCTCTGACCTCAGTTTCTCACATGGAAAGTGGGGGCAGGTTCCATCCCCTCTCAATGGGTTCTGTGGGGAACCCAGGCTGGGGCACTGACTCGGGGGCATGGAAGAAGAGCCTGGGGGCTGTGGGGGTGGTTTCTCTTCTCTTCCCATCTCCAGGTCTTCCTTTTTGTTTCTCCCCCTCGGTTGTCTTGTCTTTCTCTTTCCCTCTCTCCTCTTCATAGCCCTGCCTGCTCCTCTTGGTTCCAAAGTGTGCACACACAGATGCACATGCATGCACACAACACATGTACACCGTATACATGTGTACATGACAGATGCATGCACACACAAGCACAACACATGCATGCATGTGCACATACACACACACCACACACATTTTGATATACACACACCTATCCACACATATACGTATGCACGATACACCTGTACACACACAGGCACACACCTGGGAGCTGCTGCCAGTTCCCTAGGATGCACATTCCTCCTTTAAAAGTTCCTTTTGTTAAAATGTGAGCACTTAGGGCTTCCCTGGTGGCGCAGTGGTTGAGAGTCCGCCTGCCGATGCGGTGGACACGGGTTCGTGCCCCGGTCCGGGAAGATCCCACGTGCTGCGGAGCGGCTGGGCCCGTGAGCCATGGCCGCTGGGCCTGCGCGTCCGGAGCCTGTGCTCCGCAACGGGAGAGGCCACAACAGTGAGAGGCCCGCGTACCGCAAAAAAAAAAAAGAATCCGCCTGCCAATGCAGGGGACACACGTTTGAGCCCTGGTCCAGGAAGATCCCACATGCCACAGAGCAACTAAGCCCGTGCACCACAACTACTGAGCCTGCACTCTAGAGCCCGCGAGCCACAACTACTGGAGCCTGCGCACCTAGAGCCTGTGCTCCACAGCAAAGAGAAGCCACTGCAATGAGAAGCCTGTGCACCGCAACGAAGAGTAGCCCCCGTTAACCGCAACTAGAGAAAGCCTGCGTGCAGCAATGAAGACCCAACACAACCAATAAATAAATAAATATTTAAAAAGTGTGAGCATCTAAAAACATACAGGAAAATACAGAGAGGAATATAGGGAATGCCCTCCATTCAGAGTCCACAGTTTACATTTTTCATATTGTGGACTCAGGCATGTCTTCCCCACGTTGGTTTCTTCCTCCTCCAAATGTGGGGTCCCACCATCTGCGCTGTAGGGCTGCGTTGTGATATGTTTTCACGTCCTCCGTGTTTGAGTTGTGTTGGTTCTGCACCTGCTCTGTGCTGATACTCGGAGACCCCGCTCCCTCCTTTACCTGATGTTTGATTCCATCCTGTCACTGCCACGGTGTGTTGGGCCATTTCCTTATCGAGCATGTGAGGTGTTTCCAACTTTTTATGCTTGAAAGTCTTTTATTGGTCCCTATATTGTATGCAACCAAAATATGTACATAAATTGAAATTAGAATCTTAAAAGGGAGAATTTTTCTCCTGGTTTGAGTGGCCATTACAAATAACCAGTTGGTCAAAACATCACAAATATTACAGTTTTTTTTTTTAATGTTTATTTTTATTTATTTGGCTGCATCAGGTCTCAGTTGCGACACTCGGGATCTTTGTTGTGGCACACGGCCTCTTTTGTTGTGGTGTGCGGGCTCAGTAGTTGCGGCACGTGGGATCTTAGTTCCCTGACCAGGGATGGAACCCGCGTCCCCTGCATTGGAAGGCGGATTCTTAACCACTGGACTGCCAGGGAAGTCCCTACAGTTTTTATAAATAACAAACATAAATAGTAAAAAAAAAAAATTGAACATATATCTCTTAAGTCAGTGGATAGGCTGCTTTCCCCCCAGTTAATTCATGTAGTCACAGTTGAATAGAACCTGTTGCTGGAATGAGACGGCTCAACAGCACTTCTAGTTCTGTTTTTCATTTTAAGTTAAGAAACTTTGTTCACATAAATAGAGTAAATGGGAATTAACAGGGGTTTGATTTAGCAATAGCATCTAATTCCAAGTTACTTGCCAAAAAATAGAAAGATCATATAAAGATCTAATACCAAAAAAATTTGTTGATGATTTACCAGCTGACAACTGAAGTGCTTCCAGTTCATAATAACAGCCTTGTTGAGATATAATTCACATGCTACAAACTTCACCCTTTTTTTTTTTTTGCGGTATGCGGGCCTTTCACTGTTGTGGCCTCTCCCGTTGTGGAGCACAGGCTCCGGATGCACAGGCTCAGTGGCCATGGTTCACGGGCCCAGCCGCTCCGCGGCATGTGGGATCTTCCCGGACCGGGGCACGAATCTGTGTCCCCTGCATCGGCAGGCAGACTCTCAACCACTGCGCCACCAGGGAAGCCCAAACTTCACCCTTTTAAAATGTACAATCCAGTGGTTTTTCCAGAACGCGGTTCCAGTTTTGTGATTTTTATGGTCACTGCTCTAACATCCTTGTCCCATGTCTCCAGTCTTTTTTTTTTTTGGCTGCGTTGGGTCCTCGTTGCTGCGCGTGGGCTTTCTCTAGTAGCGGCGAGTGGGGATACTCTTCGTTTCAGTGCGCGGGCTTCTCATTGCGGTGGCTTCTCTTGTTGCAGAGCACAGGCTCTAGGTGCGTGGGCTCAGTAGTTGTGGCTCATGGGCTCTAGAGTGCAGGCTCAGTAGTTGTGGTGCACGGGCTTAGTTGCTCCACGGCAGGTGGGATCTGCCCAGACCAGAGCTCGAACGCGTGTCCCCTGCATTGGCAGGCGGATTCTTAACGACTGCGCCACCAGGGAAATCCCCCTCCAGTCTTTTAAAAATAATTTTTCTTGTTTTAAAGCAATACACGTTAGGGAATTCCCTGGTGGTCCAGTGGTTAGGACTCCGCCCTTTCACTGCCAAGAGTGCATGTTTGATTCCTGGTCCAGGAACTAAGATCCCACAAACCTCGAGGTGTGGCCAAACATGAAAAAAAAAAAAAGGCAATACACATTAATTTAGAAAAGAAACAGTTAAAGCCTCCCCCCAAAAAACCTAGCCCCCCCCAAAAAAAACCCTCATCCGTTGCCTCTTAATCCGGAGGTTTCCGTTTGTAGCATTTATACCTCTGAAGTTATTAACGCTTAAAACTACACTAAGACGTGCAGGCCTCCTGTGTATCGTCAGGTTGTGGGCAGAGCTGTGGAGGAGAATAAAGCAGGGAAGGGGGCTGGGAGTGGGGAGTCAGCAGGCAGGGTGGAAGGGCGGAAGTTGCAAATTTTGAAAAGAATGATCAGAAGAGGCCTTGTTGAGGAGGACACGTGAGGTCTAAAGATCAAGGCAGACTCTTGGGGAAGAACTTCATAAGCAGAGGAAACAGCAAGTACAGAGACCCTGGGGTTACGGACGGGGTTGGCAGGGTCCGCCGCAAGCCATGGGGAGGAGTCTGGGACTTGTTTTGGTGTGATTAGGGAGGCATCAGAAGGCCCCTCATTATGAGCACTGGGATGTGGGAAACAGCCTTTGGGGCTGTGGAAGTGGGGAGACCGGGGAGTGGATTGCAGGACTCCAGCAGTAGATGGTGGTGGTGTTGAACAGCGTGGTGGCCACAGAAAAATGTTATTTTCAGGAGCCCAGAGAGGGTCACTCAGACTGGATTTTGAAGCCCATCATGTTAGTTATCTCTTGCTGAGTAACAAATTCAAATTTTAGCCATTCATAACAATAAATGCTTATTATCACGGTTTCTATGGGTCAGGAATTTGGGAGTAGCTTCGCTGGGTGGTTCTGATTCAGGGTCTCCCTTGAGGTTGCCGTCAGCTGGGCTACAAGGTCTGATTCCCACGTGGTTCCCTCGCAGGGCTGGCAGGTTGGTGCTGGCCAGTGGCTGGAGGCCTCAGTGTGTCACTACATGGACCCCTTCATGGGGCTGTTTGAGTGTCCAGCACAGCAGCCGGCTTCCTCCCCCAGAGCCTTGGAAGTCCCACTCCGTCAATTCCACAGTGTCCTGCTGGTTACACAGGTCAGCCCTGTTCAGTCTGAGAAGTCTCCCCAGAGACATGAATACCAGGAGGTGAGAACATGGGGCCTTCTTAGAGGAGAACCTCCTCACCCACTTTCTGCTTGTGGAGCAGAAATTCTGGAGATTTGTTGTGTGATTGGGCCTTGGGGTCCCCCCAGGGCGAGGTTGGAGCAGGATTTTCCGGGCCAGGGGTCTGTCTATTCCTGGAGGGCTTTGCAAGGATGGCTGGGCCCCAGGCCTAGTTCCGCCTCGCCTGGAACCTTCCCTCCAGACCAGTGCTATGCGGCCTCTGGATCCACCTCAGGGCCTGTGAGCAGTGTGGAGGTCCTGGCAGGGCGGGGCCCAGGCAGCCGCTGGGCTTCCTTGCACCCTCTGTCACATGCCACTGCGGCCCTGACTTGTCACAGAGCCTAGTGCATGTGACTTTGCTTGTCGACTGTGCTGTGTGACATTGTCACGGCCTATCGTAGTCCTGGCGGACCAGGTGGCTCTGAGCTGGCTTCCCCCAGAGCTCCCAGCTGACACCCTTCTCAACTGCCCTGTGATTCGGGCTCAAGGTTGGGTGGGCCACAGGCCCACAGAGACAGGTGGGCCACAGAGACAGGTCCAGAGACCGCCTGTGCCCCGCCCCAATAGGGCCAGTGTGGGAACAACCACCTTTTTAAAGCCTTTGCACATTAAAATCCACTGATGCTCTCAGTGCGGTAGACGGGACTGAGTGCAAATCCCAGGTGATTTTGGAAGGGCCCAGGTGCTTCCCTGCATCACACTTAGTCTTTTTATTCTGATAAGTGCACCACGAGTGGTTCGTGTTCAGTTAAAAGATTTAACATGGAGCAGAACGTCTGGGCTTTTGTCCATGCCGCACCTGGTCCCGACTGACTTCTCAGCAGCTTTTTGGGTGCGTCCTTTTGACCGTTCTCTGTGTACTCACAACTTGCATCATGCACGCCTAAGTGTGCAGTTACCTCTCAAAAGGGGTTCTGGAATGCATCCAACAAATATTCTGTGAGCATCTTTCTGTGTCAGTATCCAGGTCTGTTTGACCCTCTTTAGCAGCTATTATATGGTGTTCCATAAAATCAGGAGTATTGTATTTATTTAACTAGTCACCACTTTATTCTTTTTCTCTCACTGCAGTTGGCTCTGTCTGGTTCCTGGTCCACACGTGGGTTGGGGTTACGCCCTTGCCTGATATGTCCTGGCTATGTTCCCTTCAGTCAAGAGCCACCAGGCTGTACTCCTGGTTCTGGGCCTCCTGGCCTAGGCAGCCAAGGCTGTGTCCCGCGTAACTGGGGTTGTGGTTCTCAGGAAGGACACACAGATCCATGCACGGCGCCCACCAAAGCTCAAGGGGCCCAGAATTCCCTCTGGTCCACAAAAGTCACAGGGCCCTCTGGTTACCTGGCCTTTCTCTGTGCCAGTGAGAAACGGGGGACAGTGGGCAAGTATCAGATCAGGAAGCTTGGGGGAGGCGGTACTTCTAGTGTTTCCCCAGCAAGGCTGTGAGCTCAGTTCTTTGAAGCTGACCCATGTCCGATGCCTTGTAGCCATCTATGTTTACAAGAAACGTGAATGTAGTGCCTAAGTGTGCCAGGGACGTATAGCCTCAGTCTTCATGGAGGGGAGTCAGATAGAAATGAAATAACTCAGGTTCACACAGTTTTAAACTGTGGTCAGCACTGAGGTGAAAAAGTTCTCAGGGCTCGGATTTGGGGCAGGGAGGCTGATTTAGTCTGGGGGTCAGAGAAAGTGTATTCGTTTCCTATGGCCATTGTAACGAGCGCCACAAACTGGGTGATTTAAAACAACAGAATTTATTCTCACAGTTCTGGAGGCCAGAAGTCCAGAATCTAGGTGTCCACAGGGTTGGTTCCTTCTGAGGCCTCTAGGGGAGGCTCCTTCCCACCTCTCCCTGCTTCTGGAGGCTCGAGGCACTCCTTGATTGTAGCCGCGTCACTCCCATCTCTGCCTCTGTTGTCAGACAGCTTTCTTCCCTTTGTGTGTGTCTGTGTCCACATCTCCCTCTTTCTCTTATGGAGACACCAGTCGCTGGGTTTAGGGGCCCCCATCCAGTCTGACTCCTGTTAACTGGATTCCATCTGCAAAGTACCTATTTCCATACAAGGTCACAGGTGCCAGGGGTGAGGACTGAGACATGTCCTTGTAGGGGACGCAGTTCAACCTGCTGCAGAAGGAAGTGATATTGGAGCGGGGGTCTGGATGAGTCCAGGAGTGGGGAGGAGAGGCCCCGGGCCAGGTGGAGGGGCTGAGGCCGTGTCTGGAGCTGGCCTTTCTCAGGCTGAGCTTCTTGGCCATGAGATGCTCCCATTGGGCTGTATTGAGCCTCATCGTCTACAGTTGTGTTTCCTTTTTTAACCAGGAAACTACTTTGCCTCCCACTTTTTCATGGGAGGTGAGAAATTCGACACCCCCCACCCTGAAGGTTACCTCTTTGGAGAGAACATGGATCTGAATTTCCTGGGCAATCGCCCAGTCCAGGTGGGTCTCGGTGGGGCTGGGCACGTGGGCAGTGGTGGCAAGGCCCCTGGCTGTGAGCAGGCACCGAGTCTCCCCAAACAGGGCGGAGGTGCCATCTGGACGTGGGCATGTGATGTGTGTGTGAGGCCTGTCCCCCCTTAGAGGCTGGATGGCCGAGGGTTGGTCCCTGGGGTACAGAGCAGCTGCTACTGAACGCAGTGCATCCAGACTGTGGGGCTGAGGAAGGCTCTGGATTTCATCCCAGGCCTCTTGGATGGCTGTCTTTAAAAAGAGAAAAGAACATCCACATTCCATAGGGCAGTGGGCAAGAGATGTGACCCAAAGCAGAAACGCAAACAGCCAGGACTCTCTTTTACAAGTTCGCCCTCACTAGTCACCAGAGGAGTGCACTCCACACACTGCTGTCCCTTCGTGCAATGCACATTTGGCACCTGCTGTGTACCTAGGACTTTTCCAGGGGCTGGAAGGACAGACCCTGCCCTGTTTAGTATGTGGGGTGCAGGCAATAAAGAAGGGAATGTTTGATGGATGGAGACTAAAGAGAGAGAGAGGGCTGTGGGGGATTGCTGAGCAGGGGCCTGGGTTTTGCATCTTGAGATAATGGTCCCCTGCGTGGCCAAGGGCCCAGGCAGGAGGCCCTCTCTCTCACGAGACACTGGACTCTGTCCCCTAAGGCTGCTGAGTCCTGGGCCTGGTGGGGGTGCTATCCCCTGGACCAGGGGTCTCCAGGCTGTTTTAACTGTAGACCAGCTGGTTGACATGAAGTCTTGGTCCTTTAACTGGCCTGGGGCCCAGAGTGCTGGTCCCCCACCCATGGGGCCAGTGGGGCTTCCACGTTGTACTGAGCTCCCCACCCTCCCGAGTTTGTGACAGCAGGAGCAGAACCTGCCTTCCATGTCTTTGCAGCCTTGGCTCAGACCCAGGACCTGGCTCTGCAGGCCACCTGTAGATCTGTTGTCTTGTGTCACTTTCTCCTTGAGACCATCGTAGAGTCACCTGCAGTTGTGAGAAGTGATGGAGAGACCCCGGGTGTCCTTTACCTGGCTTCCCAGTGAAAACATCTGCTAAGACTCAGTGCGTTGTCACCAGCAGGAGACTGACCCCGTGCCCAAGCCTTCCAGACACCACCAATTTTACAGCACCCGTGTGTGTGTGTGTGTGTGCGTGCGTGTGCGTGCGTGTGTGTGCGTGTGTGCCTGTGTGGGCGCAAGTCCCTTCCGAAATCTGTATTGACTATCATCCTTGTGTGGAGAGCCTGCCTTGTTCAGGGCAGCAGTGAGACGAAAGGTCCCACCTCCAGGAACGTGGCCTGAGAGCCCCAACCCTAACCTCTGCCCCGGGGACCCAGCTGAGGGTCCTTCCTGCAACTGGGGACCCAGAATCCTCAGGGCAGTTCCAGTCCCGGCTCTCCCACGTGCTGGCCGTGTCGCCTGTGGTTTCCTTGGATGTGGATGAGGGGAGTGCTGTCCTGTGGTCAGTGCGAGGGCCCAGGATGATCAGGCAGGGTTGTGACCATTGCTCTGATGAAGCCCTGTTTTCCCTCCGCCGCCATGCCCTGGGGGTTACCTGGAATTGCTCTTTCCCTCCTAGTTTCCCTACGTCACCCCTGCCCCCCATGAGCCTGTGAAGACACTGAGGAGCCTGGTGAACATCCGCAAAGACTCCCTCCGGCTCGTGAGGTAACCCTTCCCCCCCGCCCTGTGCCACGCTGTGGCCCCCCATGGGCCCCCTGGTGCTTGGGAGAGAGTGGCCCCGGGCCCTACTCCCCCTTGTGTAGAATCAGGACTCGATTCCAGAGCTGCCCCTGGGGGGCGGGGGGGAGGGGAGGGGCCCGCAGGTTCTGCCTGTGGAACTCCAGCCTTAAGCCGGGCCTCAGCCTGGCGCCTGTGCCCCAGGGGTGTTGGGCCGGGTCTGGAGACAGTCTTGGTTGTCACAGCTGGGGGTGGGTGAGGGCGGTGCTACTGGCATCTGGCAGGCAGGGACCAGGGATGCCGATCGGCACCCTACGGCACTCAGCACACCCCCACTGCCTCGAGCAGTCCAGCCGGCGCGTCAGTGGGCTGAGAAACCGCCTCAAACCCGGAAGACTTGAGGGATCAGGGCCATTTCTAAACCCAGAGGACTAGTCTCCCAGGAGACAAGGGAAGGAGGACCCTGCGTTGTTGGGCCTTGTTGTCCAAACAGGGAACGGCCTCCACGTTCCTAGGAAGGTGGGATGCAGCCAGGCAGCTGACTCTGGGGCCCCTGCGGGGGCGGGGGTGCTGTATGGGGTGGGGACACCGTCGCAGGCACAGCCCCTGACCTGCCCTGTTCCTCTGTCTCCCGGACAGGTACAAGGACGGTGCTGACAGCCCCACTGAGGACGGCGAAAAGCCCCGAGTCCTCTACAGCCTGGAGTTCACCTTCGATGCCGACGCCCGGGTGGCCATCACCATCTACTGCCAGGCAGTGGAGGAGTTCCTGAATGGGACGGCTGCGTGAGTCCCTGTGGGGCCTGGCAGGCCCAGTGGTTCTGCTTCTGTCTGTATTGTGTATTTGAACTTTCGGAGCTTTGATTTGAAATAGGGCCCTGCTGGCCCCAAAAGTTTGAAATCTGCAACTTCAGCATGACCACGGCAGGCCTGCCTCCAGGCTGTAAGGCCAGACCCAGGCAGGATGGGCAGAAACGTACCCACTTCCGTCCTGTCGGAGGAAACCCCTCGGAGGCCAGATTTGATCCGGGGGTGGAGTGGTGGCTGAGAGCTCGGTCTGTGAGTCCCTGTTCGTGTAAGAGCAACCCCTCCCCCAGTGTCAGTCTCAGGCCGGACGTGCCAAGGCCCTCGAGAGTGTCCTTTGTCCTAGAGACTGAGTGAGGCCCCTGGGACAGCAGGTGTGGGGAGGTGGGTGAAGGTCCTGGGTTGGATTCCTATATAGGGAGATGCCAGAGCCTACCGGGATTGAAAATGTGTGTGCTGCTTGACTCAGCCATTTCTTTCCTGGGAATTTATCTTGGGGACATGCAGCATGGTGTGCAACCATGCTGCACACATGGTTAAGATGTGTGCAGAGGAGAGTCCTGGAAGCTTTGTTTGGAATAGCAAGATGTTGGCGACCGCCTGGTGTCCACCAGTGGGGGCCTGGTTGAATCAATTAGAGTAAAACCGTGGTGGAACCCATGCAGTGTCCCAAGAACATGGCACCTCCGTCTGTGATGACTGTGGGACAGCTTCGGGCACACGAGTGGTCGGAGTAGATTGTAGGTGGACTGCTGTTTGAATATTAAAGAAGAAACACCTGCTCATACAGGCGTGATTATGCCTCAGCTTTCCCAGGAGTGACACACGGGTTGTGGACGGGGCAGAGAAGCAGGTGGCTGGGAGCACACATGAGGCCGGGGCTGGGGGTCACTTTGCACTGTGCATTTTTGTACTGTATTCATTCAAAAATGTCAACAAACCATAAAAGGCTCGTGGAAAGGTGTAGCCAAGTCTGGAAAGGTAACAGTAATTGGGCAGGTATGGGCTCTGGGAGAATGGGATGCGGCAGAGAGTTTGTCTCACTGTCCTTTCTCTCTCGGCCCTTTCAGGTACACCCCCAAGAGCCCGGCCCTGCAGTCCGAAACTGTCCACTACAAGCGGGGAGTGAGCCAGCAGTTCTCCCTGCCCTCCTTCAAGATCGATTTCTCGGAGTGGAAGGATGATGAGGTAACAGCTTGGCTGGGCCCCCCTTTCCCCTGGCCCCTCCCCGAGTTCCTTCCCCTGGAGGGGGGCAAGCACAGTGGGGCCTGTTCACTCAGATTCCTCACATGGTTGATAAGTGTCAGGAATGGCTGCTGACCAAGGTCTGTGTGCCCAGTCG
Source organism: Aethalodelphis obliquidens (assembly GCF_003676395.1). NCBI lineage: Eukaryota > Metazoa > Chordata > Mammalia > Artiodactyla > Delphinidae > Aethalodelphis > Aethalodelphis obliquidens. Next base: position 9,760,491 of record NW_020837962.1, on the reverse strand, counting down.
GGGTACCTGGACTGTGGATTGTGGTCGGTGCAGGCATTGGCTGGACTGGATGATCGTGGCCGGACGGAGCAGCAGCAGTTAGAAGCTCCGTATGGGCTCTGGTATGGTTGTCAGGGCCACGGGGCTGCAGCCTGGCAGGATGCCTCCCACCCAGTGGTTCTGTAGCTAAGGACAGTGATTTACACGACGTGGAGGGTGCTCACTGCAGCTCTGTCTGTAGTAGTAAATTGGAAACAATCTACATGTCCATTACGGAGGTATCGCTTGGTTCACTGACATCATGGGAACCCCCTGTATACATAATGAGGGCACCATAGTCCAGCTCTGTTCTGGGATGTCGTGAGCCTTAGAGTAGCTGACAGAGCTTATGTCTGCTGTACATGCTGATGTGGAAGCACCTCCTGGGCTTGGAGAAGAGCACATTACAGACAAATACCATGTAATCGCACATATGTGGCAGCCACAGATGTGCACAAGACCACTTCTGCAGGTACATGTATGTGTACATAATCCTTGAGGAAAAGCCAGAGAAGGTTCCCCGTCAAGCTTAAGACAGTGGTTATTTCTGCAAAGGAGCTTGGTATAAGGAAGACACACACAAACACACTACATGTGTACAGTGTGAGTATCAGTACTGTGTACACCCCTGAATTATTTTGTTTTTTTAAAAAAACCAGGTTATTAAGTTAGAGTTTATATATCATAAAACTCACCCATTTTAAGTGTTCAATTCAGTGAATTTTAGTAAATCTGTGATCACAGCCATGACCACAGTCCAGTTTGGGGATGTTTCTATCCTCCCAGTAGGATCCCTCATGCCCTTTACAGTTGATCCCTGTTCCTGCCCCAGCCCCTGGCACTAATCTGCTTTCTGTCTCCCTGGATTTACCTGTTCTGGACATTTCGTATGGATGGAACTGTACAGTATGTGGCCTTTCATGTCTGGCTTCTTTGACGTAGCTGAATTCTCTAGTTTTTTTTGACAGAGGGTAGTCCCGTCTTATGTTACTGAAATACATGAGTGGGAAGGATTGGAGGTAGCAGGGTATGGTGTGGTGTGGGAATTGCCAGGAAGGTTCTGGATCACGGGTATGTCAGACGGTGAAGGCCACGCCCTGGTAGTTACTCCCGGCCGCGCGTGCTTGCTGGTCAGAGCGCTTTGATGTCGAGCAACAGGAGCCCCCTCTGTTTTACCACGTGAGAAGGGCAGGTCTTCTGGAAGCCGGGTGGGGCCCTCGAGGTCAAAGGCCAAGCTGAATAGCAGTCCTGGGGGCCCCCTGCCCACAGCCCCGTGCCGTCAGGATGGTTCCGTCCCCGCATGCACACATTCCCGGTTCAGATGCCCGGCAGGTGCATCTGGTCCCACCCACCCTCCTGTGAATGGGATGGGGCAGCTCCCCTAGGGCAGAGGGGCTGGGAGGGCAGGTGAGTGGGTGCCCCCACCTATGGTGACTGCGGGGCAGCTGGGCTGAGGCTGCACCTCAGCTTGGTGACCTCTGAAATAACCCAGTCTTGGCATTTTGGCCCTGAAACATCCCCTGTGCGTTTGCAGATGTCCTGTATCACCAACGGTTTGGGTCACTTGTCCTGAGCGCACACCTGACTTGTAAGCCAGTCTTGGGTGCTCCACAAGGGCACCCCCTTTGCTCCCTCAGTGCATCAGGGAACCTGCGTCCTCAGCTTGTCAGCATGTGGCCTGGTGGACCTGTCCAGTGTTGTTATCCTGGGACCCCGTCCTCATCTTTGCCTTTTCTGATTATCACTTCAGCTAAGATGTTCTTTTTTTTGGGTGGGTGGGGGGCCACACCACACAGCTTGCAGGATCTTAGTTCCCTGACCAGGGATCGAACCTGGGCCCTCGGCAGTGAAAGTGCAGATTCCTAACCCCTGGACCGAAAGAGAATTCCCACTAATATGTTGTTGAAATCAACTCAGTTTTTCTTACAGGTGTTTTTTATTGTGATAGAATACACACAATATAAACTTACGTCAGTGACAGTGCATTCATAGAGTGTGACCACTGGGCAGTTCCAGGACATTCTCATCACCCACAAGGAAGTCCTGCACCCATTAAGCAGTCACCTCCATTCCTCCCTCTATTACATGTATTTTTATTTATTTTTATTTTTTTTATTTTGAATTTATTTTATTTTTGTCTGCATTGGGTCTTCTTTGCTGCGCGTGGGCTTTCTCTAGTTATGGTGAGCGGGGGCTACTCTTGGTTACGGTGCACAGGCTTCTCACTGCGGTGGCTTCTCTCGTTGCAGAGCACAGGCTCTAGGCACGCGAGCTTCAGTAGTTGTGGCACACGGGCTCAGTAATTGTGTCTCACGAGCTCTAGAGCGCAGACTCAGTAGTTGTGGCACACAAGCTTAGCTGCTCCGCGGCATGTGGGATCTTCCCGGACCAGGGCTCGAACCCACGTCCCCTGCATTGGCAGGTGGATTCCCAACCACTGCGCCACCAGGGAAGCCCTATTACATGTATTTTTAAATGGAAACTTCATCAGTCGTTACTGTAGCTAGGAAACGGCTAAGATTTGCCATAAATAGAAGGTTCTGGAAGTGAAGCTGTACAGAGAGCAGAAGGATGCTGTTACGTCCTGGCATGACGTCCTTGCCAGCTGAGGGCATTGAAGCGGGTGTTGGTATGCGTTAGAGATGTGACAGACACTCTGGCACCAAACTCAGGTTTCTCCTTTATACCAGGGTTTCTCAGCCTCGGTGCTGTTGACGTTTGGGTCCTGGGTCATTCTCTGGCAGAGACAGTCCTGTGCTCTGTGGGATGTTGAGCAGCCTCCCTGGCCCCTGCCTACCAGGTGTCAGGAATGTCCCTTGCTGCAATTGTGACAACTGAAGACGTCTCCAGACACAGCCAGGCGTCCCTTCAGCTGCAAGCATTGTGCCATCAGAGGCCTGGCCATCCTCCCTTTTTTTTTAGCCATTTTCCCCAGATTTGCCTATTTAAAGATTATAACAGTAATGTATGCTTATAGTAAAATGTTCTGATTACACAGAATCTGTCAAGCAGAATGCTGCCAGTTCAGTCTCCTTTTCCAGAAGTGACCACTACTGACCATGTGGGGTGTATTTTCTAGACTTTCTCCTGTATGCATTTGTTTTTTACAAAAATGCAGTCATACTGTACAAATATTATTTTGTAGCTTGTTTTTTTTAAAACAACTTATCGAGACATAATTTGCATACTATACAACTCACCCTTTTATTTATTTTTTTGTTTCTGTTTTAATAAATTTATTTATTTTATTTATTTTTGGCTGTGTTTGGTCTTCGTTGCTGCACGCGGGCTTTCTCTAGTTGTGGTGAGCGGGGGCCACTCTTCGTTGCAGTGAGCGGACTTCTCATTGCGGTGGCTCCTCTTGTTGCTTTGGGCGCACAGGCTTCAGTAGTTGTGGGACGTGGGCTCAGTAGTTGTGGCTCACAGGCTCTAGAGCACAGGCTCAGTAGTTGTGGCGCATGGGCTTAGCTGCTCCGCAGCATGTGGGATCTTCCCGGACCAGGACTCAAACCCGTGTCCCCTGCATTGGCAGGCGGATTCTTAACCGCCGCACCACCAGGGAAGTCCCCAGCTCACCCTTTTAAAGTGTATAATTCGGTGGTATTTACTATATTCACAGAGTTGTATAGCCATCACTACTGCCTTACCTCCAGAACTTTTTTGTCATCCCCAAGAGAAACCCTCTACCCACTAGCAATCACTCCTCATTCCTCCCCCAGCCCCTAGCCACTGCCCATCCACTTTCTGTCTCTTTGGATTTGTCTGTTCTGGACATTTCTCATAAACGGAATCAGACACTATGTGACCTTTGGTGCTGGCTTCTTTCACTCAGCATCGTGTCTTCAAGGCTTGTCCAGGTTGTAGTATGTATCGGTGCTTTATTCCTTTTTATGGCTGAATAACATTCCACTGGATGGATGGGATCATATTTTGTTTAGCCCTTCATCAGCTGATGGACATGTGGGTTGTCTCCGCCTTTTGGCCGTCATGAATGATGCTGCTGTGAACATTTGTGTGCAAGTCTTTGTGTGGATGTATGTTTTCATTCCTCTTGGGTGCAGTTTGCTTTTTAATTGAATTTAAATTAATTTAATTGTAAGACTTTTTTAGAGTAGTTTAAGGTTCACAGCAAAATTAAGAGGAAGGTATAGAGGTTTCCCATATGCCCCCTGCCCCACACATGCGTCATTTTCTTTTCTTACTGCACCATGATGTGGAGTCTTTCCAGCTCAACACCTACAGATCTCCTCGTGGCTCGTGGGGCTTCTTTGCAGTTTTCCCACTAGCTCCTCATGGGCTTCCATTTATTTCAGTCAAAGCCACGTCCCCTCCTCCCCTACCCCTTGCCTTTCCCCTATTTCCCAGTGTCCATCTGACCTAGGCCTTGCAAAGACCCTCGTCCACGGCTCCTCTGTGACAGCAGAGCCTGAGGGGAGCCTGGGCGGGACTCCTGCTGCCGTCAGCTGCTGCTCTCTCTCCTGACCGGGCTGCCTTTTTCCCTAAGAAAGCCTCACTCCCTGCATTAAAAATAAGTGTCTCCTGGGACTTCCCTGGTGGTCCAGTGGTTAAGACTCCAAGCTTCCACTGCAGGGGCGCGGGTTCGATCCCTGGTCAGGGAACTAAGATCCCGCATGCTGCCTGGCGTGGCCAAAAACTAAAAAGCGTCTCCCTCAGACTCCCTGGGAGGGTGGAAGTCTCTGTCCTCTCCCCGCGTGCTTGGCTCTGGGGCGTGACTCGTGTGCCAAGCTCTGGGGAGCAGGAGTCTGGGAGGAGGTGGTCCTTGCTCCCTAGGTCCCTGTACTCCCAGGGTTTCCCCCTCACCCCTAGGCCCTGGTGTCTGGGGAGAGCGGGGGTCATGGTGCCCTGTCGTCTCCACCTCTGTCCCTGGCTCAGCACCGCGTCTTCTGTTGGGTTTGCAAGTCTGTTGGACAAATGTCACATGTAGTGTGCTGCCCTGTGGTCTGGGCACTGAATGTTCGTGGAAGGCGCCGGGAAGGCTGCTGCGGCAGAGCCTTCAAAGTGGTGTCTGTGTCAGGACTTCTTTGGTTGCAAGTGACAGAAACATCTCAGTCTGGCTTAAGAAAAGAAAATCAGGAACTAATTGGCATAGATTCTGAAAAGGCTGGGTGTCTGCAGGGGCCCGTGTCATCAGGAAGGGTGTGCTCCTGCTGAGCTGGCCTCGCTCTCTGCTGGCGCCCTGCAGACCAGTGAGAGGTGCGGTCCCCGCCTGCGTCCCAGAGTGCTCAGGTAGACATACCATCATCTGGCCAGGCCACACAGTACCAGGGTAGGAGAGAAGTTGTTCCCACATTTCCTCAGGGAAAGTCGGGGTGCTGCCACCTGAAAAGTGGGACAACAGTCATTTGCACCTTTGCATTAGGGTTTGGACAGGGCTGGACAGGAGGCCCCAGGTGGGTCAGGCTTGATAAGAGCAGAGTCTCCAGGACAGAAGTACCAGCGGCATCCAGGAAGCAGTGATGGCCTTTCCCAGGAGCTGGGAGGACACAGGTGGGTGAGGCCTGGAGGCAACCCTGGCTCTGTCACTCTGTCTGTGAAGCATCCAGCAAGTTATGCCACCTCTGCGAACCTTGCTTTCCCATCTGTCAGCTGGAAATAGAAACAGTCCCTCCCTCGCAGGTGGCCGCAGGGGTCCATGAGGTCGGGGTGCAGGGTGCTTACTTAGCCAGGCTGTCCATCGTGAACCCGACGGCCAGCGGCGCAGGAGCCCCCGTCACACCTCCCCAGACCAGTGTCTTTTATTCCACCCGTCAGCTGGTGCTGAGGCAGCACTCAGTGTGCAAGAGAGAAAGAAAATGCAAATCACTGGCAGCTCCTCAGAGCAACCAAGTCGCCACGTCAGTGCTGACGACTATATTTCAGCAACAGGCCGGAAGCGCGGGGGTGGCAGGGCCCGCACTGCTCCCCGTCCAGCTCTGTCACCTGAATAGCTCCCCTCCTGGGCCTGATTACAGCCTGGGAAGGGCAGCACCTGCGCATCACACCCACCTCAGCTTCGTCATCGTCGTCATCGTCATCATCGTCATCGTCATCATCATTGTCGTCACCGGGGTAACTGCGGGATGGTCGTTGGCAAGATGGCTCCCTGTTCCCTGGCTCGGTGTAGGGAGGGCAGAAGCAGGTGTGTGGGAGGCCCCTGGCCCCAGGATAGCTGTAGAGGATGTGTGACTCCTGTCTCGGGCGGTCACCCCCCCACCCCGGGGGGCACCCCAGAGCAAGGAAGGAGCGGGGAAAGCGGGTCCCTCCCTCTCCCAGGTCCAAGTTTTGGTGGTGCAGCCCTTCTGCCCTGAGGCTGTGGGTCCTGGGTAGGCCTGGACACCTCTCTGCGTGTGGATCTGTGCGCACACGTTCCTACCAAGCCCCGTGCCCTGGAGTCCCTACCCAACGTGGTCCTCCTGGGCCAGTTCCCTCCCCGGCTCCCGCTGCCTGAACACAAGCAGCTCCAGTGGCTGGTGCTCACCGCGTGCTCTCTCGGCCGCCTGCTCGGAACTCTTGCATTAGGACCGGGGCCTGATGCTCAGGTTGTAGAGCCAGACCCGAACCTGGCAGTGCTGAGTATGCCCTGTCCCAGCACTGGCCCCGGCCCGGCCCTGCTGCCCACCGATGGCCAGGGACCCGCTGGGCCCCCTTCCCGCGGTGGGTGTGTTTGGCTGAGCGCCTCTGCCCCGCAGGCTCTGTGTGACCTCCCCGCGGTCCCCCCTGGGGAGCAGCCGTGGAAGCTGCACCTGAGTGGACACGTGGGGAGGAGCGTGGCCTGCAGCCAGAGGGCAGCGGGGATCCCCGGAGGGACTTAAGCAGGAGGAGAAGGAAAAGTGAGAGGAGGTTTCTCCGTGAGCTCGGACAAGCCACGTGGTCTCTCCTTCACGTTGGTTCCGTCTTTGTTGGGGCCGAGCTTGGTGCCTTTCTTCACAAGGTTAGACGCGGGATCTCCGTGGGACCCGGCACTCCCGTGCCTAGGGGTCCACCCAGCAGAGTCCAGCAGAGGCAGCCCCGCTCAGCACAGCCGAAGGGGGCCCTGGTGTCTGAGCAGGTGAATGGGTGACGGTGAGGTCTGGCCAGGCAGGGAGTGCTACTCGGCCTTAAGGGGGAGGCGCCTGCAGCGTGATGATTCTGCCTGAGAGACACCAGACACAAAAGACAGATACTGTGTGCATCCATTTCTGTGACTGTCCAAGGGTCGGCCCATCTACAGACGCAGCAGCATGGAGGTTCCAGGGCTGGGCTGGGCTGGGAGGCCCGCTGAGGGCTGGCGAGGACGTTCCAGGAAAGATGGTGCTGACGGTCGCGTGACCGTACGGATGTACTTAATGACACTGAGTTACACTTAGAACACAAATGTGCCCTTTTAATCTGTTTTACCACAAAGAAGAAAAGGGCGCCTGTCTGGCCTCAGCTCTGTCACCTCAACGCCTCCTACTCATCCCACCCGCTCCCTCCAGCTCAGTCTGACTGTTGTCACCTCCTTTCTCCGCAGCTGAACTTTGACCTGGACCGGGGCACGTTTCCAGTGGTCATCCAGGCTGTGGTGGATGAGGGGGACGGTGAGTGGCCCTTCCCTTCGGTCTCCCTTCCAGGCGTGCACACTTGGGAAGAGGCCCTTCTCACCCCAGTCAGCCAGGTCTGGGGATCTCAGACCAGAAACAGCGGACGACGTCGGCTCAGCCTGCTGGGCGGGCTTGGGGCCGAGGGGCTCGGGCGCCGAGCGCTCTGTCTCCTGCTGCTGGTGCCGTCCCTGCGCCCCTGTGGCAGAGCCTGGCTCTCACGGCGCTGACAGTGGCAAGACAGGCCTCCGGTGCTGGTGTCCACCCCGCAGTGGAACGATGAAGGCTGCCGGTGCCACGCTGACCCCTCGCCGCCTGCCTCTTCCTGCCAGTCCTGCTGGCCTCTCCTTGCCCCTGCTGTGGGCTGTGGGGTCCTGGGCGAGGGTGCAGACACCGGAGCCCTGCCCGGCCTAGGCTTGTCCCCATGCCGAGTGAGACGGGAGCAGAGCCAACCGCGGGCAGCCGGCAGTGGCTGCTTTGGGGCCGGGTGAGGTGCGCGGGTCGGAGGGAGCTGCAGGCAGAGGAGGGTGAGGCAAGGACAAGACCTCAGTGGGTCCTCAGAGGACCAGGCCCTGCCTGCAGGCTGAGAGCTGGGGACGTGCCAGCTGGAAAGAGGAGGCCTGAGGCAGGGGGCCAGGGGTGGTAGAGGCCGGCTCTGACCACTCTCCTCTCTCCCGGGCAGGTGTGGAAGTGACCGGCCACGCCCACGTGCTCTTGGCCGCCTTTGAGAAGGTGAGTGCCATCTTGCTCCTGATCGTGCAGCCGACTCCTCATTTGTCATCGCATCCTGCACGCAGTAGGTGCCCAGTAAATGCTGGTGGGGTGGACGAGGGTCTGCCACCTGCCTAGTCCAGTCCTAGACGTGACATACATACTCTCCTGGGGTCCCCGAATTGGGGGTGCCCCGCATATAAAGAGACCATTTACATGGGAGGATTCATTTACTACTACCTTTTTAGCATTACGTGTATTTGAACTTAGGTGTTTGCCCTTTTTTCCACCAGACCTGAGTCCCCAGGCCCCTGACTGTCCATGCTTTGTGGCCGTGTTTACGGTGTGTGGTGGGGGTGTTGGCTGGTGGTGAGGACAGTCAGCCCCACCACTTACTCTGCATTAGGGTGTCTCGGGTTCTAGGGATGGTCCTCTCACCGGGGTCCAGACAGTTCCACGCGTCCGTCCGTGCAGCGAGCGAGGGCCAAGCTGTGTTGGGACAGGGTCCCTGGTCACCGAGAGCCCTGCCAGCGTAGTGGGGTGTGTCCCCTATTTGAAAAGGCTGCGGCTGATCCCCACCTTGTAGTGTTCCTTGACGTTGGTCGGCACTGTGCAGTTGTGTTTTTAGCACCGGCCTGTGGCCCAGATGGACGAGGAGCAAGGACCTCACGAGGAAACCAGTCTCAGACCGCTTGTTCTGGACGTCCTACCAAGCCCTGGCTTCCTCAGCCCAGGGTGTACCTGTAGCCCCGAAAGCCTTAAGTGCAGAGCCCATCTCCTCCCTGTGATCTGGGTCTTTCCAGATGCCCCAGGGGGTCCGTGGAGCTGGGCCTGAGGCCCCTCTGGCGACGTTGGGTCTGTGCTCTCCGTGGCCTCCTGGGGCCGTGGTGGAGGTGGCCCTCTCCATCTCTGGGCTCACCAGCTGTGCTCCCCAGGCCGGCCTTGTCGGAGGAGATGGTGACTATTTACCATCTGTGTGCTCTGGCAGGGCGATGGGCCGTCACTGGCAGACACTCCATTCTGTGCTTCCAGTGTAGAGTCCAGTGAGAAACTACCTTATTTTTGGAGTGCAGCATGCTAGAAACTTCTGTCAGAACCCATCAGCCTTACAGAAAGTGCCAGGTGCTGGTCTCAGTGGACTCAGAAGGGGTATTTGGTGAGCGAGAGTTCAGATCTGGTACCGTGCTTAACTGTGTGGACTCGGAGCCGTGTGCCTCCCCAGGTACCACCAGACGCATTTGCTCTATCTTGTTCTCACGGCTCTCAGAGCTTTGGGCCTTCCTGGTACGTAAGGCAGTGACATCCTTGTGCTGTCTTCGCGATTCGACCAAGCCCTTTGAGGGCTGGAGCCGTCTGTCTTGGTTCTTGTCATCCAGGTGCTGCTTCTTGCAGCTGGGGAGGCGCCTATCCATTGTCAGAACTTGGCTGATGGTGGTGAACTTGAGTGTTCTTGAGAACGACCCAGGGAGAGTTGGGTTTTGTAGGTCAGGGTGGGACCCAGGAGGTGATATTTTTAGAAGATTTTCTGGGTAGTTTCGAAGCCAGGTCAGAGGACCACAGTTGGAGGATCCCTGGCCTGTCTCTCGAGTCTTTGTGTGGCCCCTTCTTTTTTCAGCCGTAGATGTGGGTTGACCGAGGACGGGCCTTCCGCATGGCCGAGTTAACCTCTCTGTCCTTCTTCCCTGCAGCACGTCGACGGCAGCTTCTCTGTGAAGCCTTTAAAGCAGAAGCAAATCGTAAGTCCATCAGAGGAAATACCGTGAGCCCTTTTGATTTAAAAGACAGGCGCACACATGTGACCCAGTGGTCTCTGTGGATTATTCTCCCCGGGCCACCATGGCCGCTGTGGAAGTAGCTGGTGACACCACTACTGTGGGCCCTGGGCTCTGGGAGTCAGGGTCGGGGTCACTGGGTGTGTCTGCGTGTCCTGCATACCCACCACGTACCTGCATTGACCATCGTAGCCAAACCTTGTCCAGCTTGAACCGAGTGAGTGTTCAGTAAACACTTGCCGAGTGAATGAATGGACAGATGGAGGAAGAAGGGAAGGAAGGGAGGGAGGGATGGAGGAAGGGAGGGAGGAAAGAAGGGAGAAACACTGCAGCCTCCCCTCCTCTTCACAAATTGCTGAAATCACCTCTGTGTTGGGCAAAGACTTAGATTGACTTAATCCATATTTGAGAGAAGGATGGAATATCTTGGAACCAGTGGGAGCTATAGACCAGTACAGCCTTTCTTTGGGGTCCGTAATTCCATGGTCTAACACCAGGAAGAATTAGCCCTGGTGGCCTCCAACTTAGGTACGTTCTGTGAGGATTTAGCGGACAGGGTCCCCTGAAATGAGCCTGGAGACTGATTTAACAGCGGCCGTGGTGGGGTCTGTCTCCAAAGCTGTGATGATCAGATTATCCTGTGTGTAGCTGCTCAGGTGTGTCAGCCACAACCCAGGAGTGGTGTTGCTGAGTTTTTTAAAAGAGGGGTTGAGAGAACTCTGGCAGGTGCAACACCTGGAGGGGGCAGGAGGGCAGGAGACCCCAGTGACGGTCTGGGCACTTGTTTCAGGACAGCTGACCGGCAGGGCCGTGGCTCTCAGGAGGAGTATCTGACCCCTAAACTGTGGTCAGCTCGAGGCCTGACTCTGGTCACTCTTGTGGGGCTGGTGTTTTCCTCTGGGGTTGGGCACAGTAAGGTGGGCAGAAGATGTGGTCGCCAGGTCCGGGTAGAGCTTGGCTCCACGCCCTCCAGGGCAGGCAGAACCTGGGCCCAGCCCAGTGTCCTTGATACCAGTCGGCTGGGCAGGTGACGGTTCTCCCTGCCTGTCTCCAGTAGTGCCCGCTCCCTGGGGGTGGGGCTAGACAGAATCGCCAACCACACCTGCCCCCAGGACCCGAGCCCGGCACCTGGGAGGGGTTGTTGGGAAAGGTGGGTGCAGAGGAGCCATTGAGTTGGGAGCAAGTGCCCAGACACCTCTCTGCTCTCCAGGTGGACCGGGTCAGCTATCTGCTGCAGGAGATCTACGGCATTGAGAACAAGAACAACCAGGAGACGAAGGTGCGTGCTTGTGGCACCACCGGGCCAGGCTGGCCGTGCTCCCCTGTGCTCCTCCCAGCTGCTCGGAGGCAGGCCTGTGGGTGACCTGCTTGGGGCCCCTGTCCTGGCCAGGGCCCTGCAGGTTGGTGGCAGATGAGCCAGTTCCCTGCTGAGCCTTCCCCTGGAGACCCCAGGCCCCCAGACTCCATCATTTTTCCTTAATTTCTAGAGTTAGCAGAGTCTGTGGGACATTGTCCTTTTTCCAGCAAATTCACTGGCTTGTTACCATCACTGGGCAGCTGGCCATCAGGGCAGCATGGGGATGCCGGACCCCCTCCTGCTGCCCCCTTCCCCGGTGCAGCCTTGGCCTTTCCCTTCATCAGCAGTTGAGCCCACGCTGCACCCATGGGCCGGCTCGCCTTCCAGTGCCTGTGACAGGAGCCTGGTGGTCCACAGAGCCAAGGTCTGGCACAGCCAGGGAATTAGTCCATGCCTTTGTCATTGTCTTAAGACACAAATGAAACTGCTGCCTTTTTTAAAAAACCTCTGGGGTCTCAGGCCAGCTTCCGTGGTGGCTGGAACTGGCTGGATGCCAAGTGCTCTCTGCCCAGGTCATGTTTCTGCATCAGAGGTCATCTGACTTCTCATAGAGGGCCTGGTAGTTAATGTTGTCGACCTCTATGGCGTCTGTCACTTCTGTTCATCTGTCTAGCACTGCCGGGATCATGCAGAAGCAGCCACAGACATACAGAAACACAGGGGCAAGGCTGTGTTCTGGTAACACTTGGTTTCAGAAGCAGGCAGCAGGCTGGACTTGGCTGATCCCTGTTTAGGCTGTTGCTACCTCTTGATCCAGAAGCTAATTTTGTTTTCCAGAAGGTGCCATTACTTAAGGAAAACATTTCAACAAGTTAGACTTGCCTGATTTATTTCGGGGGGGCCGCACTGCGCAGCTTGTGGGATCTTAGTTCCCTGACCAGGAATGGAGCCCAGACCCCAGCAGAGAAAGCACAGAGTCCTAACCATTGGACTGCCCGGGAACTCCGTTGCCATGTTTTTGTTGTTGCTGTTTTAAGCAAGTAAATGGGCAGCCTTGGCAGACGCGAGTCTTCCCACATTTCCTCTTTGGTTCTGGGGAGTAGGAGACCCAAGATCTCTCGATTTGGGGAGGTGTCTTGGGCTAGGGGGGCGTCCTGCTCTTTGGTGATCTTCCTCTGCCCCTGGGGCTTCCCTTTGCCACCGCAGCCCCCAGGGGAAGTGGGAACAGGAAGGCCCCTGGAATCTGGCCTCGGGAGCCACTGACCCTAGGACCCTCGGTGTACCCACAGCCCTCAGACGAAGAGAACAGCGACAACAGCAATGAGTGTGTGGTGTGCCTGTCAGACCTACGGGACACGCTGATCCTGCCCTGCCGCCACCTGTGCCTCTGCAACTCGTGCGCCGACACGCTGCGCTACCAGGCCAGCAACTGCCCCATCTGCCGGCTGCGTGAGTGGGATGGGCGGGCGGGCGGGCAGGGAGACGGGCACGGTGGCAGACGTGGGCAGGGACATCCGTGGCGATGGGGTGGTGCCGTCTGCCTCCAGGGAAGTCAGATGCAGGGCAAGTATCCAGGAGGGGCTGCAGGGCAGTGTGTGGGGTGAGCTGCACAGAAGTGATCAGCAAGTCAGATCTTTATTTCAAAGAGTATGTGGGAAATATTTTGATAAAAAATTATAATAAAATGAAAAGTGTGGTGGGTGTAAATGATCAAGGAGTTAAATTTGGTTTCCTTGAGCATCTGGACTTTCTCAGTCAAAAGTTGTCACGTTGGGGGAATTCCCTGGAGGTCCAGTGATTAGGACTCTGCGCTTTCACTGCTGAGGGCCCAGGTTCGATCCCTGGTCAGGTAACTGAGATCCCACAAGTGGCGCACACGGCGTTAAAAAAAAGAAAATTGTCATGTTGGGCCTAATTCTGAACAAAATATTCATCCTCCAATAGAGAGTAAACATTCTCAGGTTGTAGGTCCTACTGGTGGGTCAGCAGTCCTGGGCCCGGTTCCTGCTGGTCCTGGCAGGGACTGGGTGTGAGCGTCAAGAGCACCCTCCTATGGGAGCTGCAGGACATTTTCTCTGAGGAGATAAATGACAGCTTTTTTTTTTTTTAGCATAGACAAAGACTGTCAGATTTACTGTCACTTTCAGAAATAATGTATTAGTCGATTTAAAACACCAAGTGTGAAAATATCTCTTTATTGCTACATTTAGTTCTTAGGTTCATGACTGTTCACTATAAAACTCTCTTTTGTTGAGTAGTCTATGGCTATGTTAAAATTATGCTTCACAGCAATTAATCAATATACATGGCCTTGGGAAACCCTGGGGGAGAAAAAGAAAGTGTGTTTTAAAAATAATAAAGCTTAGGGAGTTCCCTGGTGGCCTAGTGGTTAGGATTCCCGGCTTTCACTGCCGTGGCCCAGGTTCAGTCACTAGTTGGGGAATCAAGATCCCGAAAGCTGCACACCGAGGCAGAAAAAGACAAAAGAACAAAGCTTAGGTTTATCATTTTTTTAATGCAAATTGATCTTTGTAATAAAGTGTTCTTTGCCCTGTGTTTAGCATACTCAAAAACCTAACTTAGATTCAGTGAGTCTCTGTTGGTAACATGTTATTTTACTTTGTTTCTCAGTTTGATTTGCTTTAGTTGTTTTTAGTGAATTGCATTCCAGGTTAAAGGTATTCCGTTGTTAGTATATACAGTAAGAGGAGATAAAGGGAGGGCATTTTGAAGGCATTTGTTCTACTTAAATCATATTTTCATTTTCAATAATAAGTTAATACTCTTTAATATCTCATGGATGATATCTCATATCATCTCTAATATCTCATATCTCATATCTACTTCACAACCAACTTACTTTCACAAAGCAAATTCTTTATGCATTTGAAAACTAGAATATAATTGTGGTTATCTATTTCATCAGCTATATTTGACTGAGTAAAATTCCTTGTATCTGAGAATTACTGTCTTCAGGAAATCATTCTTACTATTTGATTCCAAGAAGGTGTCGTGCTTCCTTTGAGCTTCTGGCTTACTACCGGGAGGAATCTATTCATGTTGTTTCTGTTCTTTTTTTTTTTTCCCTTTAACCTTATTTTTAAATTTTTTATTTCTTCTAGTTTTATTGAGATATAATTGACATACAGATCTGTATAAGTTTAAAATGTATAGCATAATGATTTTTTTTTTTTTTTTTTTTTGCGGTACGCGGGCCTCTCACTGTTGTGGCCTCTCC